>NW_027331922.1:3114674-3434413 GCF_048418815.1 Hemitrygon akajei
CGAACTTATTCAAGTTCGGCTGGCAAGAGTTACAGTCTGACGATGGTCTGTAAGAAAGTTCAGTTCAATCCACAGAACTGAGCTGAGAGAGAGGTGTTTGTAATCTGAATAAACAGGGGTCGTCGGTCTTTGCGGTTCTCCTCTGAATTCTTCAAGTTAGTCAAATGTGACTCCCCTAAGGGTACCGTCTTCAGTGGTAAAATCTACTAACCCAGGCAAGGGTTAAACACACCGGTAGTTTGCAAAGCGTCACCCTTGCACTCACTGTGACGGCCTCTGATCAATCTCACTTGATCCGTATTCAAGTGGACAAAAGACAGTCGACCTTACACACGCTGAACATCAGCTGTCCATCATGTAACTCCTCCTCTCTCTCCATAGCAACTCGGGCAGCAGCAGAAGACAGCTGCTTTTCGTAACACTGTATTCCGTCTCTCACTCTCTCTCTCTCACTCTCTCCTCTCTCTCTCTCTCCTCTCTCTCTCTCTCTCTCTCTCTCTCTCTCTCTCTCTCTCATCTCTCTCTCTCTCTCTCTCGCCTCTCTCTCCTCTCTCTCTCTCTCTCTCTCTTCTCTCTCTCTCTCTCTCCTCTCCTTAAAGGCACAGTCCAATAGCGAATGAACATAAGATCCCATCACAGGAGGAATTTATTTCCTCACAGTATGGTAAATCTGTAGAACAGGTTACACAGGCGGCTGTGGAGTCTGACTTTAGATATATTGACGTCAGAGGGTGGACAGATTGTTGATTACTCAGACCATGAAGGAATACGGTGAAAAGGCAGGAGATTGGGGCTGAGGGGGACCTGGATCAGACATGATGAAATGGCGCAGCAGACTCGATGGCCTAATTCTGCTCCTATATCTCATGGTCTGATTTTAGGTTCCTGTGTTGCCGGGTGTCAGCATCTCAATGGATCTGTCCTGAGACCAACCGAGAGTTGGGGAGAGGGAGAGATTGACCGAGACGGAGGTGAGGAATAGCAGGAGAAGTAGGAACAACTGAAATGGGTAGTGGTGCACAGTAAGGGGGAGTCACGGAGTCGGGGAAGGTTTAGCGGATGGATGGGGTAACATAAAACTGTTCGGATGTCGGAGAGAGAGGAGATAACGGAGACGAAGAAGGTTGTAGTTGAGTAAATATTCGAGTTGAGAAGTCTCCTTGCTGTTGAAAAAGACGTCGAGAGGGGCACCAAGTTCGGCTCTGCTCGGCCCCTTCTCTTCTGTGACGTCTGTCTCGAAGGCCGATGTAAGAATCATCCCTCAGGTGACTGACCTCTCGCAGGTCACCGGGTTCCGAATGTGTACCTGGTAGGGCACTGAAAACCCTTGCCACCAACAGGCTGGACTGTTGAAGGACTCGGTTTTGAGGAAGGCAAATAATAGGTTCACATTCATTTCCCAGGCAAGGGATTTAATTTTCAGGCTCTGGTGTGTCCTCATTTGGAGTGTGCGTAGCTGTCACTTTCAATTTAAAAACTCGGACTGCCAATTATTGTCTGTCGCATTCCTTCCTGGAAAGTGTGTAATTCAAGAGTTCGTGCTGAGCACTCAGTGCTCAACCGTAGAAGATCCATTTCCAGCACTGTTGTTTGTGATCCGACACCTCCCAGTATTCTTATGAAACAGCGCTTGGGCTCCAACTTATAAGGTACATCTTTGCCAGAAAACAGCCTGGCCGAATCGACACTTGCCAGATCATTCCTGCCGCCAAAGAAGTCAGCCTTCATTCAATTTAGAACTAAACCCGAGGACATAAATACCCTTTTCCATAATCACCTTGAATCTAATGGCAATATCATCACGTGATGCAAATTTGTCACATGCACAAAACGTTTGTCACCTGCCTTGTTCCATTCCGGAGGAGGAGATCCAGTATTGTTTTTTGGAATTATCTACCTACTGATTAAGGAAACTTTCTTGAAAACATTTGAGAAACTACTCCACTGGTCCTTTCACGGTATGGAGCTCACAGATAATACCTGTTACAATTACCCAATATCACAACCTAATGTTTCTCTACAGATTTGTTCCTCTGAATCCCCGGGTGATTGAAAATATCGCCCCATGATCGAGTTCATACCTTCCTTACTCCTCAGTTCCTCCCAAAAAACCCCACCGGGACGAGTTTCCCCAGTCTGCCTGACTGGGCACGCCGTGACATTTTCCCTGACTGTAAAGCTGCCCCTCATGTTTGCATTGTTTGCGCGTTAGCACGACTAAAACAGCCGAATCTCAGAATATTAAGCTAACCATCCTACCTCTCCTGCAACAAAGTCTCACTACTAGCTACAATGCCATACTTCCAGACTTTGACCCCCCTCCCTGAGCTCATCTGCTTTTCGTGCAATACGTACTGCATTGAAACGTACGCAGCTCAGAACATGAACCCCAGCAGGCTCAACCTTTTACTTCCTGACTTCGTCTGAGTCCTTAACTGCATCTGTTCCAACAACCTTTCTTCTATCTGTGATGGCATTACGGTTTTCACCCCCCTGTAACTCTAGTTTTATGACCTCTTTTATGCCAGGAATTGCCGCTGAGATATTATTTCAACTCAAGTTGCTGTGTAAACTGAGAGAGTTGCTCGCTGGCAGAGGAAGTGAAGGAGCTGCACACGGTAGAGCGGTGTGGCGTGGCCTCCAGGCAGGAGTCTGTGCTGCCCCCCAGTGTTCGCTCGACAGAAGACAGCCTCTGTTGAGGGCGACTGCAGATATCAGTGGTATTCAGTTGACCCAAGGCCTTCAACTGCGTTGGTATTTTTTTTCTATTTTATACATATTTTTGTGCTTTCTGCCGTGTCTGAATGCTGACAATGTGTTTTGCACCCTGTTTTTGGAGTAACGCTGTCACCGTTGGCTGTATTCATGGATGTTCTTGTGTCGTCCTGACCTGTGAGATATATCTCCACTTGGCCATTTTAACCTGTCTCTCCCGACCAGAAGTATACAAACTGGTATACCTGTTATTGAGCCGCTTGGCCACAGGGAGACGCTGTACTGGGCCTGGAGTATTTAACCCTTTGAATCTCCGGACCGTCACACAGTTTCCTAAGAACTGAACATTCGGTCTATTTTCCTCCCAATATGACCTGACAGAGAGTCATCGTATAACGACAAGATGATGAGAGGCATTGATCGTGTGGATAGTCAGAGGCTTTTTCCTGGGACTGAAATGGTTGCCACCAGAAAACACAGGTTTAAAGTGCTGGGGAGTAGGTACAGAGGCGATGTCAGGGGTAAGTCTTTTACTCAGAGAGTGGTGAGTGCGTGGAATGGGCTGCCGATAACAGTGGTGGAGGCGGATACGTTAGGGCCTTTTAAGAGGCTTTTGGATAGGTACATGGAGCTTAGAAATATAGAGGGTTATAGGTAAGACTAGTAATTTTTTTAAGGTAGGGACGTGTTCGGCACAACATTGTGGGCCGAAGGGCCTGCATTGTGCTGTAGGTTTTCTATGTTCCTATGTTTCTATCTTTATTTTCTCTTGCTGATGAACCCGCCTTGCGGATCGGTTGTTGTTGAAACAAACGCGAGGCACTGGTTTATAATGCACACATTTCCTCGCTCCCGAACCCGGAGTCAGACGCTGAGTGAAGCTCCCTCACCAACATTACATCACACAAGTTCGGGGTCAGACAAGGAGTGAAGCTCCCACTCACAGTCGTATAACGTATTTCCGGAGTCAGAGAGAGACTGAATCTCCCTCCACACTGTCCCATCACACACTGCTGGGCTCAGACACAGAGTGCGTCTCCCCGCACGCCGTGCTAAAACACACTCCCGGGATCAGACACAGTGTGAAGATCCCTCCACACCGTCCCATCACACACTTTCCGGAGCAGACACAGAGTACAGCTCCCTGCACACCGTCCCATGGCAGATCCCCGGCATCAAACACGTGATGATCCCTCGACACTGTCCCATCACATTCTTTCTGGTACAGACACAGAGTGAATTCCCTGTTACCCCTCCCTTCACACACTCACCGTTCAGATATTGTTTAGTTCATCAGCAACTCCCCAGCTCAAAACCCACACAATCGCTTCGCACACTACCCAGGTCAATAGGAGAGCTAAACCCCCTCCGTCCTCCACTCTCCCCTCTCAGCAATCCCCAGCGCTCCGCCATCCCAGTCGTCTGGAATTCTGTCCCGGATACTGTGAGTGCGCGTGACAGGATGTGGATTATTCAGCGCGCACGTGCTCCCGGTTTTAATCAGCGACTCCAAATCCCGGGCTGGGGTCCGTCCCTCTGCAACTGGATGATAGACTCCCTCATCCGGAAACCACAGACGGTAGCAACGTTACCGAGAGACAGGTTGTGCTGAGGAAGCAGGGGGGCTGCAGAAGAGCTCAGACAGATTAGGAGAATGAAAATAGACGTGGCAGAATGAATACAGTGCTGGGAATCGTATGGTCATTCAAAAAAAAATCGTAGAATATTTTCTAAAGTGAGGGATTTTTTTTTTTAACCCAGGCAACCTGTTCACATTCTATACCTTCACAGAATGGTCTGGGTCAATTTTGAGCCGGCCCAAGAATCCCCTCATAACATGTGTCTATACAAAGTTTGAACCGCAGATCTATTTCGTATGTATAAATAGCCTATCTGACGTTAATAAATGGGTGATGAATATGTTCTTAATTTTCCAGAGATCTAAAATCCATTTCAATAGATACGGGTCAAATCCGACCCGAACCAGCCTCAATGTACAAACATTTGTAGCACCTGCACAAAAGTATAAACCTTCAGGGTGTTTTTACTGTTGTCAAATGTCAAAACGGGTCAAACATGACCGGCACTGTGTGTAAGGGTTAAAAACAGTCTGCGGTGCAGAGGGATTTGGGAGACTTCGTGCAGCTTCCCAGAAGTTTAACCTGCAGCTTGAGCCGGCGGTGATGAAGGCAAATGCGATGACAGCATTCATTTCGAGAGGACTGGAACGTCAAAGCAAGGACGTCATTCTCAGGCTTAATACGTCACTGTTGAGGTCACATTTGGAGTTTTGTGGACAGGTCTCGATCGCTTATCTCACAGGGGATGTGAGACATTGGAGAAGGTTCACAGGAATGATAACGGGATTGGACGTGGTATTACAGGGGGAGTATTTGACAGCTCCGGGAGACAGAACACCCACACACAGCGATTCAGGAACCGCTTCTTCCCCTGCCCCATCACATCTTTCAATGCATCAGCAAGAAGTCGACATTTCTGCGGTGTTTATTAATATATCAAATTTACATTAATTGTACATCTTTGCTCCGTACTGATGCTTCAAAAGAACAAATTCCAGGGGTTATAAGCTTCAGATAAAAATTGAAATAGCGCTTCCGGTGGAAAACATCCGATAGGGTGGACAGGGCACTTGGCACGCTGGTCTTTACCAGTCACACTGAGTACAGGAGTCGGGAGGTCACGTTCCCGTGGTACAAGACGTCGGTGAGGCCGCCCTGCTTTAGGAAAAATGTCAGTGAACTGGATTTATTGTACAGGGAGTTCTACGGGGATATTGCCGAAACTCGAAGGACTGATTTATGGTTGGAGGGAAGGAAGGTTGGGACTTTATTCACTGGAGCGTAGTTATAACCTTCACAGAGTTCCATAAACCCGGGAGGGGCACAGACAGTGGGAATGCGCACAGACTTTCACTCAGGGTTGGGTTATCGAGCACCAGAGGGGACAGAATTGAGGTGAGAGTGAGTGGAAAGGAGAAAGAGAGAGAGAGAGATCAGGGAGACGGAGGGTATAGAGAGAACGGGGAGTGGAGGTAGAGAGTTCCTGAGGAGGGAAGGGGAGAGAGGTGTAAGAGGAGTGCAGAGGGAGCACAGAAAGTGCAGGCGGTGAATGTTCGAGGGAATAAGGGGAGCTGAGGGGTAGAGAGGAAGTAGAGGAAACTAGGAAGAGCGGTATGGGGGCAGTGGCGAGAACGAAGGGGATAGACGGCGAGAGGGGTTTGTCGGTGTCTGCTGGGGATAATATGATGGTGACAAAAGGAGGGACAGAGAGGGTGGGGAGCGAATTTGAAAGGATTTAGGAGGGAGAGTGAACGGGACAGAAGGAGGAGAAAATTGGGGTAGTCACTTGATTCATGTTGACTCCACTGGCTGTTGACAGAGACCCTGGATCTTTTCAGGAACGTCCGGGAACAAAGGTGCCGACCTCTCGCAGATGAAATTTCGATCACCAACACAAGTGTTACTCGTTCCGCACTGAATGCATTCGGGCGTTCCCGGGGACGCCTTGTACAGGAGACTCCAGCCCACAGTCCTAACCAGGAGGGTTAATAAATTTCAACAGAGACAAAACAGCTTCAGTGGAGGACCCGAGCCGAGACCGTCCCTAAGCTAATCCCATGAATTCGATCTCTCCTAATTGCCTGTGTGAGTCCCCAAACTCATCCCATTCAACTACTCTCCCCCCACGGCAGTGTCAGTACCGAGGCAGACACCACGGTCCCAATGTCTCCCCACAATCCTGTGTCAGTCCCCAAACTAATCGTACTGAACCAATGTCTCCCCATAGCCCCGTATCCCCCAAACTGATCCCACCGAACCGCTTTCCCATCACAGTTCCCTTTCAGTCCCCAAACTCATCCCAGTCAACCACTCTCTCCCCACTGTCCCGTGCCGGCACCCAGAAAAATACCACGGTCCCAATGTCTCCCCACAATCCTATGTCAGTTCCCAAACTAATCGTACTGACCCAATGTCTCCCCACAGCCCCGTAACCCCCAAACTAATCCCACCGAACCGCTTCCCCGCCACAGACCCCTTTCAGTCCCCATACGAATCGAACAGGCCCACCCTCCCCACTCTGATCTGTTTCAGTCCCCGAACAAACCCCACTGTCCCAGTCTCCCCACAGACCTATGTCTGTCCCGAAATGAATCCCACTGTTCCACACTCTTCCCTCAGCCCTGTGTGGCTCCAGGTTCATCTCGTTGTCCCTTCCTCTACCCAGAGCTTCGTGTCTGTCTCCCGACATATCCCACTACACCGCGCTCTCCCCACCGCCTCTGGTCCGCCTCCAGACTTATACCACTGGCACCGTCTCTCCCACATCCTTGCCTCTATTCGCAAACTAATTCCGTTAACCCACTGACTGCCACCGCCCCCGTATCGGTCTCCACACTACTCCAGGTGTCCTACTCTCGCCCCTCAGATCCGTGTCATTCATCAAACTAATCCCACTGTTGATCCCTCTCCCCACAGTCCGGCGACGATCTCCAAAATGATCCCACTGCACCGCGCTATCCTCACCTACTTGCGTCAGTACCACAATAATCCCTGTGTACTGATCTCTCCCCACGGCCCCCTGGCAGTTTCCGAAATATTCCCACTGCCCTGTCCTTCCCCGACAGACACGTGTCGGACCCAAAATGTTCCCATTGTACCACGCTAGCCCCTACCCACGTACAGTCTACAAACAAATCCCAATGCCCCTCCCCTTTCCCAAGAAACTACTTCAGTCCGTAAACTAATCCCATTTTCTCCCGTCAGGACTATCTCAATAACCAATATTCACCCCACAGATTAGTGATAATCTCACCCGTTTTCGCATTTTTCAATCCAGTAAACAAGGTTGTTGTCCGGAAGATTGTGGGATACAAAGCGCTGGGAAGTTAAATTTACTTGATTAATGCCTAGAATCGAAAAATATGTACTGAGCTTCTCTCAGCTGATTACAACAGAAATCTGGGATGGGTCTGCCTGGAAGGAGATTCACTCTGAGTCTGACCCCGGCAGTGTGTGATGGGAAAGTGTGGAGGGAGATTCACTCTGAGTCTGACCCCGGCAGTTTGTGGTGGGACGGTGTGGAGGGAGATTCACTCTGTGTCTGACCCCGGGAGTGTGTGATGGGAAAGTGTGGAGGGAGATTCACTCTGAGTCTGACCCCGGCAGTTTGTGGTGGGACGGTGTGGAGGGAGATTCACTCTGTGTCTGACCCCGGGAGTGTGTGATGGGAAAGTGTGGAGGGAGATTCACGCTGTGTCTGACCCCGGGAGAGTGTGATGATTCTCGTGTTACTGTGGGATCTTCTAGTGCAGTGACACATACCGCTTCATCCCTTGAATTGATTTCCAGCAGCCTTGAATCACGGTTTGAACATTCTTGCTTCGCTTTTTGGAAAGATGTATGAAACGTGGATACGTAATAACACCGGTCTTTATTTGTGAGCCAGTCCTTGGAACACGTTTGCTCTGGAAATCAGGAACAAGAAACAGTGAGACACAGAGTGAATTTCCCTTCAAACTTTCCTGTCACACACACCCGGGGAGACACACAAAGTGAAATTCCCTCCACGGGGTACCATCCCGCACAACGTCTCATCGTAAATTAACAAGCATCAGACACAGTGAATTTCTCTACACACCATCCATCACACTCTTGCGGGATCAAGACACAGGGTGAATAGAACATGGGACATAGAATAATACAGCACAGTACAGGCCGTGTGGCCCACAATGTTGTGCCTACACTTTAACCCTTCCTCCCATATATTCGCCTACCTTAATTTCCTCCATATACCTGTCTAGTAGTCTCTTAAATTTCACTAGTATATCTGTCTCCACCACTGGCTCAGGCAGTGCATTCCACACACCAACCACTCTCTGAGTAAAAAAACCTTCCTCTAATATCCCCCTTGAACTTCCCACCCCTTACCTTAAAGCGATGTCCTCTTGTACTGATCAGTGGTGCCCTGCAGAAGAGGCGCTGGCTATCCACTCTATACATTCCTCTTAATATCTTATGCACCTCCGACATGTCTCCACTCATCCTTCTTCTCTTTTGGTAAAGCCCTAGCTCCCTTAATCTCTGATCATAATCCATACTCTCTAAACCAGGCAGGATCCTGGTAAATCTCCTCTGTACCCTTTCCAATGCTTCCACATCCTTTCTATAGTGAAGCGACCAGAACTGGACACAGTACTCCAAGTGTGGCCTAACCAGACTTTTCTAGAGCAGCATCATTACCTCGCAACTCTAAAACATAGAACATAGAATAGCACAGTACATTACAGGTCCTTCGGCCCACAGTGTTATGCCGACCCTCAATCTTTACATCCCATATTACCCCCTACCTTAAATTCCTCCATATACTTGTCTAGTAGTTTATTAAACTTCACTGGTGTATCTGTCTCCACCACTGACTCAGTGAGTGAAATACCTGCCTCTAATAGCCCCAGTGAACTTTCTTCCCCTTACCTTAAAGCCATGTCATCTTGTGTTGAACAGTGGTGCCCTGAGAAAGAGGCGCTGGCTGTCCACTATCTATTCCACTTAATATCTTGTATACCACTGTCATGTCTACTCTCCAGGCATGCGGCACTGTTCCCTGTGTCAGACACACGCATGACCCCAAACCCAAAACCTCTCACCCACCCCCATTCCCGACATAGCTACTCATCACAGGCGCACTGTGTCAAACACAGAGTCCCATCGTACATACACGGGGTGAGACACAGTTTTAAGATACCTGCACCTTCCGATCACACACTAACACGGTCAGACGCAGATTGAATCTCCCTCTCCACGGACCCATCACACACTCCAGGCGTCAGACGTCGTGTGAAGCTCCGTGCACACTGCCTTTTATAAACGCCCGGGGTCAGACGTGGAGTGAAGTTCCGCGTACACTGCCTTTTATAAACGCCCGGGGTCAGACGTGGAGTGAAGCGCCGTGCACACTGCCTTTTATAAACGCCCGGGGTCAGACGTGGAGTGAATGGCCGTGCACACTGCCTTTTATAAACGCCCGGCGTCAGATGTAGAGTGAGGCTCCGTGTACACTGCATTTTATAAACGCCCAGGGTCAGACGTGGAGAGAAGCTCCGTGCACACTGCCTGTTATAAACGCCCGGGGTTAGACGTGGAGTGAAGCTCCGTGCACACTGCCTTTTATAAACGCCCGGGGTCAGACGTGGAATGAAGCTCCGTGCACACTGCCTTTTATAAACGCCCGGGGTCAGACGTGGAGTGAAGCTCCGTGCACACTGCCTTTTATAAACGCACGGGGTCAGACGTGGAATGAAGCTCCGTGCACACTGCCTTTTATAAACGCCCGGGGTCAGACGTGGAGTGAAGCTCCGTGCACACTGCCTTTTATAAATGCCCGGGATCAGACGTGGAGTGAGGCTCCGTGTACACTGCCTTTTATAAACGCCCGGGGTCAGACGTGGACTGAAGATCCGTGCACACTGCCTTTTATAAACGCCCGGGGTCAGACGTGGAGTGATGCTCCGTGCACACTGCCTTTTATAAACGCCCGGGGTCAGACGTGGAGTGAAGCTCCGTGCACACTGCCTTTTATAAACGCCCGGGGTCAGACGTGGAGTGAAGCTCCGTGCACACTGCCTTTTATAAACGCCCGGGGTCAGACGTGGAGTGAAGCTCCGTGCACACTGCCTTTTATAAACGCCCGGGGTCAGATGTAGAGTGAGGCTCCGTGTACACTGACTTTTATAAACGCCCGGGGTCAGACGTGGAGTGAAGCTCCGTGCACACTGCCTTTTATAAACGCCCGGGGTCAGACGTGGAGTGAAGCGCCGTGCACACTGCCTTTTATAAACGCCCAGAGTTAGACGTGGAGTGAAGCTCTGTGCACACAGCCTTTTATAAACGCCCGGGGTCAGACGTGGAGTGAAGCGCCGTGCACACTGCCTATTATATACGCCCGGGGTCAGATGTGGAGTGAGGCTCCGTGCACACTGTCTTTTATAAACGCCCGGGGTCAGACGTGGAGTGAAGCGCCGTGCACACTGCCTTTTATAAACGCCCGGGGTCAGACGTGGAGTGAGGCTCCCTGTACACTGCCTTTTATAAACGCCCGGGGTCAGACGTGGAGTGAAGCTCCGTGCACACTGCCTTTTATAAACGCCCGGGGTCAGACGTGGACAGAAGCTCCGTGCACACTGCCTTTTATAAACGCCCGGGGTCAGACGTGGAGTGAGGCTCCCTGCACACTGCCTTTTATAAACTCCCGGGGTCAGACGTGCAGTGAGGCTCCGTGTACACTGCCTTTTATAAACGCCCGGGGTCAGACGTGCAGTGAGGCTCCGTGCACACTGCCTTTTATAAACGCCCGGGGTCAGACGTGCAGTGAGGCTCCGTGCACACTGCCTTTTATAAACGCCCGGGGTCAGACGTGGACAGAAGCTCCGTGCACACTGCCTTTTATAAACGCCCGGGGTCAGACGTGGAGTGAAGCGCCGTGCACACTGCCTTTTATAAACGCCCGGGGTCAGACGTGGAGTGAGGCTCCCTGCACACTGCCTTTTATAAACGCCCGGGGTCAGACGTGCAGTGAGGCTCCGTGTACACTGCCTTTTATAAACGCCGGTGTCAGACGTGGAGTGAAGCTCCATGCACACTGCCTTTTATAAACGCCCGGGGTCAGACGTGGTGTGAAGCTCCGTGCACACTGCCTTTTATAAACTCCCGGGGTCAGACGTGGAGTGAAGCTCCATGCACACTGACTTTTATAAACGCCCGGGGTCAGACGTGCAGTGAAGCTCCGTGCACACTGCCTTTTATAAACGCCCGGGAACAGACGTGGAGTGAAGCTCCGTGAACACTGCCTTTTATAAACGTCCGGGGTCAGACGTGGAGTGAAGTTCCGCGTACACTGCCTTTTATAAACGCCCGGGGTCAGACGTGGAGTGAAGCGCCGTGCACACTGCCTTTTATAAACGCCCGGGGTCAGACGTGGAGTGAATGGCCGTGCACGCTGCCTTTTATAAACGCCCGGCGTCAGATGTAGAGTGAGGCTCCGTGTACACTGCATTTTATAAACGCCCAGGGTCAGACGTGGAGAGAAGCTCCGTGCACACTGCCTGTTATAAACGCCCGGGGTTAGACGTGGAGTGAAGCTCCGTGCACACTGCCTTTTATAAACGCCCGGGGTCAGACGTGGAATGAAGCTCCGTGCACACTGCCTTTTATAAACGCCCGGGGTCAGACGTGGAGTGAAGCTCCGTGCACACTGCCTTTTATAAACGCACGGGGTCAGACGTGGAATGAAGCTCCGTGCACACTGCCTTTTATAAACGCCCGGGGTCAGACGTGGAGTGAAGCTCCGTGCACACTGCCTTTTATAAATGCCCGGGATCAGACGTGGAGTGAGGCTCCGTGTACACTGCCTTTTATAAACGCCCGGGGTCAGACGTGGACTGAAGATCCGTGCACACTGCCTTTTATAAACGCCCGGGGTCAGACGTGGAGTGATGCTCCGTGCACACTGCCTTTTATAAACGCCCGGGGTCAGACGTGGAGTGAAGCTCCGCGCACACTGCCTTTTATAAACGCCCGGGGTCAGACGTGGAGTGAAGCTCCGTGCACACTGCCTTTTATAAACGCCCGGGGTCAGACGTGGAGTGAAGCTCCGTGCACACTGCCTTTTATAAACGCCCGGGGTCAGACGTGGAGTGAAGCGCCGTGCACACTGCCTTTTATAAACGCCCAGAGTTAGACGTGGAGTGAAGCTCTGTGCACACAGCCTTTTATAAACGCCCGGGGTCAGACGTGGAGTGAAGCGCCGTGCACACTGCCTTTTATAAACGCCCGGGGTCAGATGTAGAGTGAGGCTCCGTGTACACTGACTTTTATAAACGCCCGGGGTCAGACGTGGAGTGAAGCTCCGTGCACACTGCCTTTTATAAACGCCCGGGGTCAGACGTGGAGTGAAGCGCCGTGCACACTGCCTTTTATAAACGCCCAGAGTTAGACGTGGAGTGAAGCTCTGTGCACACAGCCTTTTATAAACGCCCGGGGTCAGACGTGGAGTGAAGCGCCGTGCACACTGCCTATTATATACGCCCGGGGTCAGATGTGGAGTGAGGCTCCGTGCACACTGTCTTTTATAAACGCCCGGGGTCAGACGTGGAGTGAAGCGCCGTGCACACTGCCTTTTATAAACGCCCGGGGTCAGACGTGGAGTGAGGCTCCCTGTACACTGCCTTTTATAAACGCCCGGGGTCAGACGTGGAGTGAAGCTCCGTGCACACTGCCTTTTATAAACGCCCGGGGTCAGACGTGGACAGAAGCTCCGTGCACACTGCCTGTTATAAACGCCCGGGGTCAGACGTGGAGTGAGGCTCCCTGCACACTGCCTTTTATAAACGCCCGGGGTCAGACGTGCAGTGAGGCTCCGTGTACACTGCCTTTTATAAACGCCGGTGTCAGACGTGGAGTGAAGCTCCATGCACACTGCCTTTTATAAACGCCCGGGGTCAGACGTGGTGTGAAGCTCCGTGCACACTGCCTTTTATAAACTCCCGGGGTCAGACGTGGAGTGAAGCTCCATGCACACTGCCTTTTATAAACTCCCGGGGTCAGACGTGGAGTGAAGCTCCGTGCACACTGCCTTTTATAAACGCCCGGGGTCAGACGTGGAGTGAAGCTCCGTGAACACTGCCTTTTATAAACGTCCGGGGTCAGACGTGCAGTGAGGCTCCGTGTACACTGCCTTTTATAAACGCCGGTGTCAGACGTGGAGTGAAGCTCCATGCACACTGCCTTTTATAAACGCCCGGGGTCAGACGTGGTGTGAAGCTCCGTGCACACTGCCTTTTATAAACTCCCGGGGTCAGACGTCGAGTGAAGCTCCATGCACACTGACTTTTATAAACGCCCGGGGTCAGACGTGGAGTGAAGCTCCGTGCACACTGCCTTTTATAAACGCCCGGGGTCAGACGTGGTGTGAAGCTCCGTGCACACTGCCTTTTATAAACGCCCGGGGTCAGACGTGGAGTGAAGCTCCGTGCACACTGCCTTTTATAAACTCCCGGGGTCAGACGTGGAGTGAAGCTCCGTGCACACTGCCTTTTATAAACGCCCGGGAACAGACGTGGAGTGAAGCTCCGTGCACACTGCCTTTTATAAACGCCCGGGGTCAGACGTGGTGTGAAGCTCCGTGCACACTGCCTTTTATAAACGCCCGGGGTCAGACGTGGAGTGAAGCTCCGTGCACACTGCCTATTATAAACGCCCGGAGTCAGCCGTGGAGTGAGGCTCCGTGCACACTGCCTTTTATAAACGCCCGGGGTCAGACGTGGAGTGAAGCTCCGTGCACACTGCCTTTTATAAACGCCCGGGGTCAGACGCGGAGTGAAGCTCCATGCACACTGCCTTTTATAAACGCCCGAGGTCAGACGCGGAGTGAAGCTCCGTGCACACTGCCTTTTATAAACGCCCCGGGTAGGACGTGGAGTGAAGCTCCGTGCACACTGCCTTTTATAAACGCCCGGGGTCAGACGTGGAGTGAAGCTCCGTGCACACTGCCTTTTATAAACGCCCGGGGTCAGACGTGGAGTGAAGCTCCGTGCACACTGCCTTTTATAAACGCCCGGGGTCAGACGTGGAGTGAAGCTCCGTGCACACTGCCTTTTATAAACGCCCGGGGTCAGACGTGGAGTGAAGCTCCGTGCACACTGCCTTTTATAAACTGCCGGGGTCAGACGTGGAGAGAAGCTCCGTGCACACTGCCTTTTATAAACGCCCGGGGTCAGACGTGGAGTGAAGCTCCGTGCACACTGTCTTTTATAAACGCCCGGGGTCAGACGTGGAGTGAAGCTCCCTGCACACTGCCTTTTATAAACGCCCGGGGTCAGACGTGGAGTGAAGCTCCGTGCACACTGTCTTTTATAAACGCCCGGGGTCAGACGTGGAGTGAAGCTCCGTGCACTCTGCCTTTTATAAAAGCCCGGGGTCAGACGTGGAGTGAAGCTCCGTGCACACTGATTTTATAAACGCCCGGGGTCGGACGTGGAGTGAAGCTCCCTGCACACTGTCTTATATAAACGCCCGGGGTCAGACGTGGAGTGAAGCTCCGTGCACACTGCCTTTTATAAACGCCCGGGGTCAGACGCGGAGTGAAGCTCCCTGCACACTGTCTTTTATAAACGCCCGGGGTCAGACGTGGAGTGAAGCTCCGTGCACACTACCTTTTCTAAACGTCCGAGGTCAGACGTGGAGTGAAGCTCCGTGCACACTGCCTTTTATAAACGCCCGGGTTCAGACGTGTAGTGAAGCTCCATGCACACTGACTTTTATAAACGCCCGTGGTCAGACGTGGAGTGAAGCTCCGTGCACATTGCCTTTTATAAACGCCCGGGGTCAGACGTGGAGTGAAGCTCCCTGCACACCGCCTTTTATAAACGCTAGGGGTCAGACGTGGAGTGAAGCTCCCTGCACACCGCCTTTTATAAACGCCCGGGGTCAGACGTTGAGTGAAGCTCCATGCACACTGTATCTTATAAACTCCCGGGGTCAGACGTGGAGTGAAGCTCCGTGCACACTGCCTCTTATAAACGCCCGGGGTCAGACGTGGAGTGAAGCTCCGTGCACACTGCATTTTATAAACGCCCAGGGTCAGACGTGGAGTGAAGCTCCGTGCACACTGCCTTTTATAAACGCCCGGGTCAGAAGTGGAGTGAAGCTCCGTGCACACTGCCTTTTATAAACGCCCGGGGTCATACGTGGACAGAAGCTCCATGCACACTGCCTTTTATAAACGCCCGGGGTCAGACGTGGAGTGAAGCTCCGTGCACACTGCCTTTTATAAACGCCCGGGGTCAGACGTGGAGTGAAGCTCCGTGCACACTGCCTTTTATAAACGCCCGGGGTCAGACGTGGAGTGAAGCTCCGGGCACACTGACTTTTATGAACGCCCGGGGTCAGACGTGGAGTGAAGCTCCGTGCACACTGCCTTTTATAAACGCCCGGGGTCAGAGGTGTAGTGAAGCTCCATGCACACTGCCTTTTATAAACGCCCGGGGTCAGACGTGGAGTGAAGCTCCGTGCACACTGCCTTTTAATAACGCCCGGGGTCAGACGTGGAGTGAAGCTCCATGCGCACTGCCTTTTATAAACGCCCGGGGTCAGACGTGGAGTGAAGCTCCGTGCACACTGCCTTTTATAAACGCCCGGGGTCAGACGTGGAGTGAAGCTCCCCCCACATTGTCTTTTATAATCGCCCGGGGTCAGACGTGGAGTGAAGCTCCGTGCACACTGCCTTTTATAAACGCCCAGCGGCAGACGTGGAGTGAAGCTCCGTGCACACTGCCTTTTATAAACGCCCGGGGTCAGACGTGGAGTGAAGCTCCGTGCACACTGCCTTTTATAAACGCCCAGCGGCAGACGTGGAGTGAAGCTCCGTGCACACTGCCTTTTATAAACTTCCAGGGTCAGACGTGAAGTGAAGCTCCATACACACTGCCTTTTATAAACGCCCGGGGTCAGACGTGGAGTGAAGCTCCGTGCACACTGCCTTTTATAAACGCCCGGGGTCAGACGTGGAGTGAAGCTCCCCGCACACTGCCGTTTATAATCGCCCGGGGTCAGACGTGGAGTGAAGCTCCCCGCACACTGCCTTTTATAAACGCCCGGGGTCAGACGTGGACTGAAGCTCCGTGCACACTGCCTTTTATAAACGCCCGGGGTCAGACGTGGAGTGAAGCTCCGTGCACACTGCCTTTTATAAACACCCGGGGTCAGACGTGGAGTGAAGCTCCGTGCACACTGCCTGTTATAAACGCCCGGGGTCAGACGTGGAGTGAAGCTCCGTGCAGACTGCCTTTTATAAACGCCCGGGGTCAGACGTGGAGTGAAGCTCCGTGCTCACTGCCTTTTATAAACACACGGGGTCAGACGTGGAGTGAAGCTCCGTGCACACTGCCTTTTATTAACACCCGGGGTCAGACGTGGAGTGAAGCTCCGTGCACACAGCCTTTTAGAAACGCCCGGGGTCAGACGTGGAGGGAAGCTCCGTGCACACTGCCTTTTATAAACGCCCGGGGTCAGACGTGGAGTGAAGCTCCGTGCACACTGCCTTTTATAAACGCCCGGGGTCGGACGTGGAGTGAAGCTCCGTGCACACAGCCTTTTATAAACGCCCGGGGTCAGACGTGGAGTGAAGCTCCGTGCACACAGCCTTTTATAAAGACCCGGGGTCAGACGTGGAGTGAAGCTCCGTGCACACAGCCTTTTATAAACGCCCGGGGTCAGACGTGGAGTGAAGCTCCGTGCACACTGCCTTTTATAAAAACCCGGGGTCAGACGTGGAGTGAAGCTCCGTGCACACAGCCTTTTATAAACGCCCGGGGTCAGACGTGGAGTGAAGCTCCGTGCACACAGCCTTTTATAAAGGCCCGGGGTCAGACGTGGAGTGAAGCTCCGTGCACACTGCCTTTTATAAACGCCCGGGGTTAGACGTGGAGTGAAGCACCGTGCACACTGTCTTTTATAAGCGCCCGGGGTCAGACGTGGAGTGAGGCTCCATGCACACTGACTTTTATAAATCCCCGGGGTCAGACGTGGAGTGAAGCTCCGTCCACACTGACTTTTATAAGCGCCCGGGGTCAGACGTGGAGTGAAGCACCGTGCACACTGCCTTTTATAAGCGCCCGGGGTCAGACGTGGAGTGAAGCACCGTGCACACTGCCTTTTATAAGCGCCCGGGGTCAGACGTGGAGTGAGGCTCCATGCACACTGACTTTTATAAAGACCCGGGGTCAGACGTGGAGTGAAGCTCCGTGCACACTGCCTTTTATAAGCGCCCGGGTTCAGACGTGGAGTGAAGCACCGTGCACAATGCCTTTTATAAGCGCCCGGGGTCAGACGTGGAGTGAGGCTCCATGCACACTGATTTTTATAAATCCCCGGGGTCAGACGTGGAGTGAAGCTCCCTGTACACTGCATTTTATAAACGCGCGGTGTCAGACGTGGAGTGACGCTCCCTGTACACTGCATTTTATAAACGCCCGGCGTCAGACATGGAGTGAAGCTCCGTGCACACTGTCTTTTATAAACGCCCGGGGTCAGACGTGGAGTGAAGCTCCGTACACACTGACTTTTACAAACGCCCGGGGTCAGACGTGGAGTGAAGCTCCGTGCACACTGCCTTTTATAAACGCCCGGGGTCAGACGTGGAGTGAAGCTCCCTGCACACCGCCTTTTATAAACGCCCGGGGTCAGACGTGGAGTGAAGCTCCCTGCACACTGCCTTTTATAAACGCCCGTGGTCAGACGTGGAGTGAAGCTCCGTGCACACTGCCTTTTATAAACGCCCGGGGTCAGACGTGGAGTGAAGCTCCCTGCACACTGCCTTTTATAAACGCCCGGGGTCAGACTTGGAGTGAAGCTCCGTGCACACTGCCTTTTATAAACGCCCGGGGTCAGACGTGGAGTGAAGCTCCGTGCACACTACCTTTTATAAACGCCCGGGGTCAGACGTGGAGTGAAGCTCCGTGCACACTGCCTTTTATAAACTCCCGAGGTCAGACGTGGAGTGAAGCTCCGTGCACACTGCCTTTTATAAACGCCCGGGGTCAGACGTGGAGTGAAGCTCCGTGCACACTGCCTTTTATAAACGCCCGAGGTCAGACGTGGAGTGAAGCTCCGTGCACACTTCCTTTTATAAACGCCCGGGGTCAGACGTGTATTGAAGCTCCGTGCACACTGACTTTTATAAACGCCCGGGGTCAGACGTGGAGTGAATCTCCCTGCACACTGCCTTTTATAAACACCCGGAGTCAGACGTGGAGTGAAGCTCCGTGCACACTGCCTTTTATAAACGCCCGGGGTCAGACGTGGAGTGAAGCTCCCTGCACACTGCCTTTTATAAACGCCCGGGGTCAGACGTGGAGTGAAGCTCCGTGCACACTGCCTTTTATAAACTCCCGAGGTCAGACGTGGAGTGAAGCTCCGTGCACACTGCCTTTTATAAACGCCCGAGGTCAGACGTGGAGTGAAGCTCCGTGCACACTGCCTTTTATAAACGCCCGGGGTCAGACGTGTAGTGAAGCTCCATGCACACTGACTTTTATAAACGGCCGGGGTCAGACGTGGAGTGAAGCTCCCTGCACACCGCCTTTTATAAACGCCCGGGGTCAGACGTGGAGTGAATCTCCCTGCACACTGCCTTTTATAAACACCCGGAGTCAGACGTGGAGTGAAGCTCCGTGCACACTGCCTTTTATAAACACCCGGGGTCAGACGTGGAGAGAAGCTCCGTGCACACTGCCTTTTATAAACGCCCGGGGTCAGACGTGGAGTGAAGCTCCGTGCACACTGCCTTTTATAAACGCCCGGGGTCAGACGTGGAGTGAAGCTCCATGCACACTGCCTTTTATAAACGCCCGGGGTCAGACGTGGACTGAGGCTCCGTGCACACTGCCTGTTATAAACGCCCGGGGTCAGACGTGGAGTGAAGCTCCGTGCACACTGCCTTTTATAAACGCCCAGGGTCAGACGTGGAGTGAAGCTCCCTGCACACTGCCTTTTATAAACGCCCGGGGTCAGACGTGGAGTGAAGCTCTGTGCACACTGACTTAAATAAACGCCCGGGGTCAGACGTGGAGTGAAGCTCTGTGCACACTGACTTTTATAAACGCCCGGGGTCAGACGTGGAGTGAAGCTCCATGCACACTGCCTTTTATAAACGCCGGGTGTCAGACGTGGAGAGAAGCTCCGTGCACACTGCCTTTTATAAACGCCCGAGGTCAGACGTGTTGTGAATCTTCCGTCTACATTGTCCCATCAAACAATCTCGGAGTCAGACACGGACCAGATGTGAAGTGATGTTTCCTGCACAACGTCCTGTCACACTCTGCCGGGTTCAGTTTCTGAGTGTTACTCCTCTGCACCCTCCCTTGCACACCGGCCCTCACACACTCCCGGGGTCAGTGTGAAACTCTCTCTCCACGGTCTCATAACATAATTCACGGGTCAGACATGCGGTATCCCTCTGGGCAGTGTCCCATCACACAATCCCCCTGTCAGACACAGAGCGAATATGGATCCATACTGTCCCATCAGACACTCCCGGAGTGAGACATCGAGTGAAGCAACAATGTTACGTCTCACAACCCCGTGTTCAAAAACAGAGTGAATCCACCTCCACAACGTCCCATCACACTCTCCTAGATTCAGTGACAGAGGGAAACTCCCTCCACGCAGTCCCATCATTCTCGCCGGGTCAAACACAGAGTGAAGCATTTTCCGTTCCATCTCTTCACACACTCCCGATGTCAAGCACAGAGTGACGCTTCCTCTCTCCATGCCTGCCCTGTGATGAGGAGCGGGTGAAAGAGGGGGATGATGACTCACCTCTTCTGCTGGTCAACAATTCACAGATTTGATCCTTGGTTTCGTTGACAGATCTGTACTTCGTTTCCATCTCAGTGAACTGGTGACGGAGATCGCTGTGCATTCGTTTAAGAACGGACAGATTAGCGTTTCGGTGACATGTTTCGTAAGACTGACGAATCTGTGAAACTGAGAGAGATGGTGAAGTAAGTTTAGCGTTTACAGTGACACGTGAGTCAGCGTCACGCTACCGAACGGGTCACAGAGAGTGTTGTGTCAGTGTCACGGTAAAGGGTGTCACTCTGAACGATGTGCTGGTGTCTCAGTGAGAGGCGTCGTCGCCACCTTGAGGGGCGTGTCTATGTCACGCTGAGGGGTTATCAATGTCCCGGTGAAGGTTTTGCTGTTGTTACCATGGGGTTTGCGTCAGTATCGTGCGGGGCATGTCCGAGTTGCTGTGAGTGACGTGTCCTTGTCACTGTGATAGGAGATTCTGTGCACCGGCGGGAGGTGTACCGGGTCACAGTAAAGTGAATCTCGATGTCAAGGCGAGGAAAATGTCAGGGTGAGGGGCCTTGTGTTGTCACCGTGGGTGTTATATCTGTGTCACGGTGTGGCTTGTGCTGGTCTCACAGACAGGGTTGTGTCTGTGTCACGTTGAGGGATATGTCCTGGCCACGGTTTGTGTGAGAGGGTCACGCTGAGGTGTGTGATGGTGTCACAGAGAGTACTATGGCGGTGTCATTGTGAATTTAGGTGTTGGTATCACGTTCATGGGTTTGCCTGTGTCAGGGTGAGGTGCGGGTAATTGCCTCAGTGAGCGGTGCATTTGTGTAATGTTGAAGGGTGATACCGTCTCGGTATGGGCTGTTACAGTGACTTCTGAGTCTTTGTCACGGTGCGGGGGAGCGGATCACATTGAGGAGCGTGAAGGAGTCACGGTGTACGGTACTTCAGTGTCACGGTGAAGAGCGTGTCGGTGTCACTGTGAGGTGTGTTTCGGTGTCACCTTGAGGAGTTTATCAGTAACAGCGGCAGGGGCATGTCGATGTTACTGAAGGGTACCATGCGGTCAGTGTGACTGCCATGTGCGTGTCCCGGCGATGGTCATGTCAGTGTCGCGGTTAGGAGTCTATCTGTGTCTCGTTGAAGGTCGTTACCGTGCTACAGTATCAGCATTCTTGATGTTATGGTGAATGGCGTGTCGGTGTCAGGACGAGTCTTGATTGTGTTACGGTAAAGGCCGTGTTTTTATCACGGTTCGGGGTGTGTCCGTCTTGTGGAACATAGAACATAGAATAATACAGTACAATCCTTTCGGCCCACAATATTTTGTCGACGCTTAAACCAAGCGTCCCATATAAACCCTCATTTCAAGTTCCTCCATATACCTGTCTAGCAGTCTCTTAAATTAAACTAGTCTATCTGCCTCCACCACTGACTCAGGCAGTGCATTCCACGCGCCAACCACTCTCTGAGTGAAAAACCTTGCTCTGATATCCCCCTTGAACTTCCCACCCCTTACCTTAAAGCCATGTCTTCTTGTATTCAGCAGTGGTGCCCTGGGGAAGAGGCGCTGGCTGCCCACTCTATCTAATCCTCTTAATATCTTGTATACCTCTATCATGTCTCCTCTCATCCTTCTTCTCTCCAGACAGTAAAGCCCTAGCTCCCTTAATCTCTGATCATAATGCATACTCTCTAAACCAGACAGCATCCTGGTAAATCTCCTCTGCACCCTTTCCAATTCTTCCACATCCTTCCGCTAGTGAGGCGACTAGAACTGGACACAGTACTCCAAGTGTTGCCTACCAGATTTTTATGGAGCTGCATCATTACATCGCGACTCTTAAACTCTGTCCCTCGACTTATAAAAGGTAACACTCCATAAGCTTTCTTAACTACCCTATCTACCTGTGAGGCAACTTTCAGGGATCTGTGGACATTTACCCGCAGATACCTCGGCTGCTCCACAGTACCAGTTATCCTGCCATTTACATTATACTCTACATTAGAATTTGTCATTCCAAAGTGTACCACTTCACACTTCTCTGGGTTGAACTCCATCTGCCGCTTGTCAGCCCACTTCTGCATCTTGTCAATGTCTCTCTGCAGTCTTTGACAATCCTCCACACGGTCCACAACACCACAAACCTTCGTGTCGTTTGAAAACTTGTCAACCCAGACTTCTACCCCCACATCCAGGTCGTTAATAAAATTCACGAAAAGTAGGGGTCCCAGAACCGACATTGAGGGACACCACTAGTCACAGCCCTCCAATCCGAATGTACTCCCTCCACGTCGACCCTCTGCTTTCTTCATCTGAATCCACCTGGCCAAACTTCCCTGGATCCCATGTCCTCTGTCATGCAGGTTCCGGTAAGCTTTGTTTCGTTAGTTTAGAGTAGAGAGAATGCCAGGCAGTATGCAGGAATGCTCTTCTTGCAGGATGTGGGAAGTGAGGGAGACCTCCGCTGTCCCTGACAACGACACCTGCAGGAAGTGCATCCAGCTGCAGCTACTAACAAACCGCGTTAGGGAGCTGGAGCAGCAGCTGGAGCAGCAGCTGGATGACCTCCGGATCTTTCGTAAGAATGAGGAGTTTATCGATAGTAGTTTCAGGGAGGTATTTACGGCAAAGAAGCAGGACACAGGTAATTGGGTTATCGTCAGGCGAGGGAAGGGAGAAAGGGCAGACAGAGCAGAGTTCCCCCGTGGCCATTCACCATTTGGATGGTGTTGGTGGAGGGGGGGGAAAGGGATGACTTACCTGGGACCAAGCTGCGGCTGCCGGATCTCTGGCACTGAGTCTGGTTCTGCAATGCAGAAGGGAGTGGGGCAGATGAGGAGAGCGGTAGTGATAGTGGACTCGATAGTTAGAGGTACACACAGGAGGTTCTGTGGTCGTGACAGAGACTCCCGGATGGTTTGTTACCTCCCGGGTGCCAGGGTCAGGGATGTCTCTAATCTTATGCACAGCATTCTGAAGTGGGAGGGTGAGCAGCCAGATGTCATGGTTCTCGTCGGTACAAATGACGTTGGAAGAAAGAGTGAGGAGGTCCTGAAGATTGAGTATGGAGAGTTCGGTAGGAAGTTAAAAAGCAGGACCTCGTGAGTAGTGATCTCAAGATTGCTTCCTGTGCCACGTGCCAGTAAGGGTAAGTGTCAGATGATCTGGGGGATGAACACGTGGTTGAGGAACTGGTATGGGGGCACGGTTTCAGATTTTTGGATCTTTGGGATCTCCTCTGGGCAGGTGAGACATGTACAATAGAGAAGGGTTACACCAGAACTACAGGGGGACCCATATCCTTGCAGGGAGGTTGGCTAGTGCAATTGCGGATGGTTTAAATTAGATTTGCAAGGGGATGGGAACCAGAGTGCCAGAGCAGATAGTGGAGCCGGGGGTGAAAATATATGATGTTAAAAGTTCATGCAAAGTCAGAAATAGAAGAGCTGTGTGTGGTGGTAATAATCTTCTGCGGTTTGCCTATTTAAAAGCGAGGAGTATTTTGAGGAAGGCAGACGACCTGAGGGCGTGGATTAACACATAGAATTATGACTTCATAGCCATTAGAGAAACTTGTCTATAGGAGGGGCAGGACTAGCAGCTTCATGTTCCAGGGATACGAATTTTCAGAGGTGGTAGAGACAAAGTGTTGAAGGGAGTGTGTTGGAATTGCTGGTCAAGGAAAATGTTACAGTAGTGCTCAGGCAGGATAGATTAGAGAGCTGGTCTACCGAGGTCATCTCGGTGGATCTGAGAAACAGGAATGGTATGACCACATTAATGGGATTGTTTTTCAGAAGACGCAATAGTCAGCGAGAATTGAAGCTGCAAAACTGCAGAGAGATAGCAGATAACTTCAGGAAACATAAAGTTGTGATAGTAAGAGATTTCAATTTTCCACATACTGTTGGGGCTCCCATACTGACTGGTCAGATTTTGTAAAATGTGATCAGGAAAGTTTTCTAAATCAATATATAGAGGTACCAACTAGATAGGATGCAATAGTAGATTTCCTATAAGGAAACGAGTTAGGACAAGTGACGGGAGTGTGTGTAGGGGAACCCTTCGGGTCTAGTGATCATAACACCATTATTTTCAACTTGGCCATGGATAAAGATAGATCAGGTCTTCGGGTTGATGTACTAAACTGGAAAAAGGGGAAATTTGAAGAAATGAGAAAGGATCGAAAAAGCGTGGATTGGAAATCTGATAAAGAAGAAGAAAGAGATGTATGAAAGTTATAGGCAACAAGGAGCAAATAAGGTGCTTGAGGAGTATAAAATTGAGGGATAAAATTGGTCCTCTTGAAGATCAGAGCATTCAGCTATGTATGGAACCAAAATAAATGGGGGAGATTTTAACTGATTTTTTTTAGCATCTGTATTTACTAAGGAATTGCAAGGAGCCTCTGGAAATAAGGCAAACAAGTAGTGAGGTCACAGAACCTCAACAGTTAAAGAGGAGTTTGGGCTTGCTGTCTTGAAGCAAATGAGAGTAGATAAATTCCCGTGAGCAGACAGAGTATTCCCTTGGTCCTTGAAGGAGAGTAGTGTTGAAATTTCTGGGGCCCTGGCAGATATATTAAAAATGTTGGTATCGACAGGTGAGGTGCCGGAGGATTGGAGGGTACCTCATGTTGTTCCGTTGTTTAAAAAAAAACTGTAAATGTAATCCGGGAAATTATAGGCCGGTATGTGCGACGTCAGTAGTAGGTAACCAATTGGAAGGAGAACTAAGAGATATGATCTACAGACTGTAACTTATTAGGCAGAGACAACATGGCTTTGTGCGTGGTAGGTCATGTTTAACCAATCTATTAAAATTTTTCGAGGAGGTTACCAGGAAAGTGGATGAAGGGAAGGCAGAGGATGTTGTATACATGGACTTCAGTAAGGCCTTTAACAAGGTCCCGCAAGAGAGGTTAATTAGGAAGATTCAGTCGCTAGGTATTTATGGTGAGGTAGTAAATTGGATTAGACATTGGCTCAATGGAAGAAGCCAGAGAGTGGTAGTGGAGGATTGGTTCTCTGAGTGGAGGCCTGTGACTAGTGGTGTGTCAGAGGAATCAGTGCTGTGTCCATTGTTATTTGTCATCTATATTAATGATCTGGATGATAATGTGGTGAATTGGATCAGCAAATAATACAAAGATTGGAGGTGTAGTGGACAGTGAGGAAGATTTTGAAAGCTTGCAGAGGGAATTGGACCAGCTGGAAAAGTGGGATGACAAATGGAAGATGGAGTTTAATGCAGACAAGTGTGAGGTATTGCACTTTGGAAGGAAAAACCAAGGTTGAAAATACAAGGTAAATGGTAGGACACTGAGGAGTGCAGTAGATCAGGGGGATCTGTGAATACAAATGAATAATTTTCTAAAAGTGGCGTCACAGGTAGATAGGGTCGTAAACAGAGCTTTCGGCACTTTGACCTTTATAAATCAAAGGATTGAGAATAAGAGTTGGAATGTTATGGCACGGTTCTATAAGACATTGATGAGGCCGAATTTGAGTGTTCCATTTAGTTTTGGTCACCTAATTAGAGGAAGGATATTAATAAGGTTGAAAGAGCGCAGAGAAGGTTTACAAGGATGTTGCCGGGACTTGAGAAACTGAGTTACAGAGGAAGGTTGAATAGATTATGACTTTATTCCCTGGAGCGTGAAGAATGAGGGGAGATTTGATAGAGGTGTATAAAATTATGATAGGTATAGATAGAGTGAATGCAAGCAAGCTTTTTCAACTGAGTTTACGGGAGAAAAAAAGAAACGAAGGACATGGGTTAAGGGTGAAGGGCTAAAAGTTTAAAGGGCACATTAGTGGGGCTTCTTCACACAGTGTGTAGTGGGAGTGTGGAATGAGCCGCCATTTAATGTGGTGAATGCAGGCTTACTTTTATCATTTATGAAAAGCTTGGACTGGTACATGGATGAGAGGGGTATGGAGGGATATGGTCTAGCTGCAGGTCAGTGGGACTAGGCTGTAAAAATGAGTCAGAAGATCTAAAACGCCTGCTTCTGTGCTGTAATGTTCTATGGTTGGCAGTTGTGTGTCGGTATCACTTTGTGCGATGTGTTGGTGGGGGCTGTGTCGGGGTCACGGTGAGGTATGTGTCGTAGAACTTATAAGTGGCCCGTCAGTATCACAGTGAGGGGTGTCTTGGTATCACAGTGAAGGTGTTTCGGGGTAATGTTGGTAATGTGTCACTGTTACAATAGCCTTTCTTATTCTCTGCGGTTTGGTCGTTGCGACCGGTGTGAAACTCACCATGAATCCTCCAGCAGATACCCGTGATAATGAGGGTCGCTGTTAAAACGCAGATAAGCCATATGCTTGATTCTGATCGGTCTCGCCGTGCGGGTCGTTCACTGCCCATGCCGTCTGTGGAAAAAAAAATCGGTTCGTGACTTTGTTCATCGTCATTTTCCCTGATCTAATCCACCGCTGCTGTGTATAAATTATACTGTCTATTCCAGGCAGCGCCCCGGTGAATTTCTTCTGCATTCTCTCCGAAGACCCTCACACTCTTCCCGTAAAGAGGCGACAAGAAACTAGTTTGTGGACTCGGAAACTGGAGACTCTGTCCCAATTCCCGTCGCTCGTTTCCTCGGCTCTCCTCACCATTCACAATGTGTGTATCCCAGCAGTGTACACCCAAGTCCCAATTTCCTTCGCTCGTTTCCTCGGCTCTCCTCACCATTCACAATGTGTGTATCCCAACAGTCTACATCCAAGACCCAATTTCCGTCGCTCGTTTCCTCGGCTCTCCTCACCATTCACAATGTGTGTATCACAGCAGTGTACACACGTCCCAATTCCCGTCGCTCGTTTCCTCGGCTCTCCTCACCATTCACAATGTGTGTATCCCAGCAGTGTACACCCAAGTCCCAAATCCCGTCGCTCGTTTCCTCGGCACTCCTCACCATTCACAATGTGTGTATCACAGCAGTGTACACACGTCCCAATTCCCGTCGCTCGTTTCCTCGGCTCTCCTCACCATTCACAATGTGTGTATCACAGCAGTGTACACCCAAGTCCCAATTCCCGTCGCTCGTTTCCTCGGCTCTCCTCACCATTCACAATGTGTGTATCCCAGCAGTGTACACCCAAGTCCCAAATCCCGTCGCTCGTTTCCTCGGCTCTCCTCACCATTCACAATGTGTGTATCCCAGCAGTGTACACCCAAGTCCCAATTCCCGTCGCTCGTTTCCTCGGCTCTCCTCACCATTCACAATGTGTGTATCCCAGCAGTGTACACCCAAGTCCCAATTCCCGTCGCTCGTTTCCTCGGCTCTCCTCACCATTCACAATGTGTGTATCCCAGCAGTGTACACCCAAGTCCCAATTCCCGTCGCTCGTTTCCTCGGCTCTCCTCACCATTCACAATGTGTGTATCCCAGCTGTGTACACCCAAGTCGCTCTCTCCGTCAGCCCTTCCCACCATTGACGGTCCGGGCCTTTCCCTTGGACACTGAGGTTAAATGGCGCTTGGGCATCAAGTTACCAGCTGTACCTCTGCAAGAAAATAGCCTCTCCCAATCCACTTATTGCCCAGGAATTTGGCCACAAGAATATTCTGCCCTGGCTGCTTAACCCCTTTCAGCTTCTTGACTATCACGCTGTTTCCTCTGTCGCACACGGTGGGTCTAATTGCTTCCGATATGCCTTCCTTAACATCCCCTCAGCTTCCCGAATGACCCTGAGTTCATTCAGTTCCAGTCCCAGCTCTTTAACCCCGAGTGTTAGAAGCTGCATCCGGATGCACTTCTGACAGGTGAAGTTGTCAGGGACGTTGGAGGTCTCCCTGCCGTCCCACGTCCTGCAAGAGGAGCATTCAACGCTCCAGCCAGCCATTGCCTACTAATCTAACTGTGCAATCCTGAAGATGGAAACAATAAATGAAACGAAAACAAATCTCTCAACGGTTTCCTGCTTTCTCTCACTCAAGACTTTGCTCCTTGAAGCACCAAAGCGGTAAGTAATCGCCACGATGACACTGCTCACTCCAACAGTGCCCTCTCCGCTTGTACCAGCCATATATTTTATTTGCACGTGCTCATGAATCCCAGACCCTGAGTGGTTGCTGTTTAAACGCTGATACTTCCGTGAATCGTTGCTATTTAATGGCCACTCGCGGACACGTGTGAATGACATTTACCTGACTCCTTCTCTTTGCTTGGAGACACCGAAATCACCTGTCTCTCTCACTCAGACACGGACGGTGCTCTCACTCCATGCCATCCAATCACACAGTTCCCTGGTGAATCACTTTCCACATTTTCCATTGACACACTTCCGGGTACAGACACAGAGAGAAGCTCCTTCTTCCCCGTCCCGAACACACACCCGGGGTCAGGGAAGAACTGAAGCTCACTACAGGCAGCCCCATCACTCACATCTGGAGTTAGACACAGAGTGAATCTCTCTCCACACAGTCGTATCATGCACTGCCAGAGGTCAACCACTGGGGGCTGCTCCAACCACACCGTCTCAACACAGGCTGTTGGGTTCAGTTGTTTTGTGAAGTCCATAACTTTCACCCCGCTCCACGGATGGGGTGCGGAGAACAGAGGCCGAAATGAGTGCAGAGCGCTTTGCAGGAAGGGGTGGTGAGATTACAGCCAATGGAGGCTTTTGGGGTGAAACCGCATGATCGGCCTGAGCACACAGAGCAGTGGAGAGATTCAGAACCGGGAAATCGATATTCGGGGGGAAAGAGGGAGGTGTGACAACAGACGTGATCTCTCCCATTCCCTCATCACAGTTCCTTCTGAATACATGGAGGGACATAGAGGAGGTGTGGAATGACGGAAAGAGGCCGAGTGTAGGAGAGATAGGGGTGTGTAACGCATACGAGGAAAGATATGGGAGTGGGAATACGCTCGTGGATATAGAGGTTAGTTAGTGAGGAGACGGGAGGGGTACGGGTAATGGAGACCCAAAGGAGTGTGTCAGTATCATGATGCAGAGTGTGTCGGACTATCGGTGTCACAAAGAAGGACGTGTCAGTTTCACGGCGAGGCTGTGTCGGTGTCGAGTGGGACGTGTGTCAGTGAGGGTGTGATCACCCTCACCATTCACAGTGTGTGTACCCCAGACTTGTACACCAAAGTCCCTCTCTCCTTCAACACTTCCCACTATTCAGAGCATAGGCCATTCACTTGAACACTGAGATGAAACTGCGCTAGGGACCTAAATTACCAAGTGCACCATCGCCAGAGAGAAAAAAAAACTTGTCCAAATCCACACTTTCCAGATCCATTCTGATCCAAGGTAAAATTGGCCTTGTTCCGATTTAGAATCCAAACCCGAGGACCGGGCCTCTGCTTTTTCATAACCACCTTGAGACGAATGGTATCTTAATTAATAGATTGAAGATGTTCCCCTGCATAAACCTCTAACACCCTTGTATTCCCAGTATTCTATAGAGGGAGGGTGAGCAGCAGATGTTGTGGACCGTGTAGGGACCAATGAAGTGAATAGGAAGGAGGACGATGTCCTGCAAAGAGAGTTTAAGTAGTTTGGGGCAAAGCTGAAGGACAGGACCTCCAGGGTGGCAATCTCAGTATTGCGAACCGTGCCACGTGCTAGTGAGGCTATAAAGCTAAATACGTGGCTAAGGAGTTAGTGCAGGAGGGAGGGCATCATGTTTCTGGATAATTGGGCATGGTTCCAGGGAGAGGAGGGACCTCTTCAGACGGGACGGGTCGCACCTGAACTGGAGGGGGACTAATAGAATCATAGAACCACGGAACATTACAGCATAGAAACAGGCCTTCTGGCCCTTCTTCGCTGTGCCGAACCATTTTTATCTGCCTCGTCCCACTGATCAGCAACTGGGCTGTATCCCTCCATACACCTCTCATCCATGTAGCTGTCTAGGTTTTTTTATTTAATGTTAACAGTGAGCCCGCATATACCACTTCATCTGGCAACTCATTCCACACTCCCACTACTCTCTGGGTGAAGAAGCCCCCCCCCCCTTAATGCTCCCTTTAAACTTAACCTCTTCACCATTAACCAATGTCCTCTTTTTTTCTTCTCCCCTAGACTCAGTGGAAAAAAAGCCTGCTTGAATTCACTCTATCTACACCCATCATAATTTTATACATTTCTATCAAATCTCCCCTAATTCATCTGCGCTCCAGGGTATGAAGTCCTCACCTATCCAACCTTTCTCTGTAACTCAGTTTCTCAAGTGCTGGCAACATCATTGTAAACCTTCTCTGCACTCGTTCAACCTTATTAATATCCTTCCTGTAATTCGGTGACAAATACTGCATAGAATACTTCCAATACGGCCTCTTCAATGCCTGATACAACCTCAGCATAACATTCCAACTCTTATACACAATAGTTTGATTTACAAAGGCTCATGTACCAGAAGCTCCCTTCACTACCCTATCTACCGGTGACGCCACTTTGAGGGAATTGTGTATCTGTATTCCTAGATCCCTCTGTTCTACTGCACTCCTCAGTGCCTTACCATTTACCTTGTATGTTCCACCTCTTTTTTCCTTCCAAAGTGCAATACCTCACACTTGTCTGTATTAAACTCCATCGTACTCCATCAGTACTGCACGAAAGTAATGTGGCAAATGTTCAGGGCGTATGTGCGTAGAGTTCTGCATAGGTGCGTTCCAATGAGAAAGGGAAAGGATGGAATGGTACAGGAACCGTGGTGTACAGAGGCTACTATACATCTAATGAAGAAGAAAAGAAGGCTTTACGAGAGGTTCAAAACACTACTTGATGACAAAGATCTAAAGGATTATACAGCTAGCAGGATGGAGCTTAAGAAAGAAATTAGGAGAGCCAGAAGGGACTATAAGAATGCTTTGGAGGATAGGAATAATGTAAATCGCACGACATTTTATAAGTATGTGAAGAACAAGTGGATAAGACTTGAGAGATTAGGACGAATCAAGTGTGAAAGTGGAAGAATGTGTATGGAACCGGAGGAGATTGCAGAGGTACATAATGAATACTTTGCTTCAGTATTCACTAGGGTAAGGGATTCTGCCGATTGTCAGGGTGACATAAAGCGGAGTGAAAAGCATGACCATGTAGATATTAATAAAGACGATATGCTGTAGCTTTTAGAAAGCATCAGGTTGCATGGGTCACCGGGAAAGGACGACCAGGCTACTGTGCGTTCCGAGCGAGGAGATTACCGAGCCTCTGGCGATGATATTTGTACTAGCAATGGGGACGGGAGAGATTCCGGAGGATTGGAGGGTTGCGGATGTTGTTCCTTTATTTTTGAAAGGGAGTAGAGATAGCCCAGGAACTTATAGACCAATGAATCGTACTTCAGTTGTTGGTAATTTGAAGGAAAAGATCCTGAGAGGCTGGATTTATGAACATTTGTAGAGGCATAATATGATTAATCTGATCAGTAAGTCATAAGGATTTGTGAAAGGCAGGTCGTGCCTTCCGAGATTGATTGAATATTTATTGGGATGTTACTGGGGAAAAAATGATGAAGGTAGCGCAGTAGATGTAGTGTATATTGATTTCTCCAAGAATTTGATAAGTTACCCATGGAAGGCTTATTGAGAAGGTAAGGAGGCATGGAACCCGAGGGGGCATTGTTTTGTGGATCCAGAACTGACTTGCCCACAGAAGGCAAAGAGAGTTTGTGTATAGGTCATATTCTGCATGGAGGACGGTGAACGGTGGAGTTCCTCAGGGAGCTGTTCTGGGAGCCCTACTCTTCCTGATTTTATAAATGATCTGGATGAGAATGTGGAAGTGTGGTTGCTTAATATGCGGATGATAGAATGGTTGGGGCTGTTGTAGATACCCCCAATTTAGACGTCTGTCTGAGTTTACTGCAGGACATTCATAGGATGGAAAAGTGGGCTGAGAAGTGGCAGATGGTGTTCAACCCAGGTAAGTGTGAGGTAGTTCATATTGGTAGGTTAAAATAAGATGACAGAATATAGTAGTAATGGTAATACTCTTGACAGTGTGCGGATCAGAGGGATCTTGGGGTCTGAGTCCATAGGACACTCAATGCTGCGGCGCAGGTTGTCTCTGTGGTTAAGGTAGCATATGGGGCATTGGTTTTCATCAAGCGTGAGATTGAGTTTAGGAGCCGAAAGGTAATGCATCAGCTATAAATGTCCCTGGTCAGATCCCACCTGAAACTTTGTGCTCAGTTCTGGCCACTTCAATACAGGAAATAGGTGGAGAGGGAACAGAGGAGATTTACAAGGATGTTGCCTGGATTGGAGAGCCTGCCTTATGAGAATAGGTTGAGTAAACTCGGCCGTTTTTCCTTGGAACGACGGAGAATGAGAGATGACTTGATAAGGTGTATAAGATGATGAGAGGCATTGAACGTGTGGATAGTCAGAGGCTTTTTTTTTCCTGCGGTGAAATGGATGGCACGAGAGGGCACAGTTTTAAGCTGCTTAGAAGTAGGTACAGAGGGGATATCAGGGGTATTTTTTTTTTGTTCGGAGAGAGTGGTGAGTGCGCGTAATGCGCTGCCGGACACGGTGGTGGAGTCCGATACGACAGGCACTTTTAACAGTCTCCAGAACAGGTACATGGAGCTCAGGAAAATAGAGAGCTATTGGTCAACCCAGGTAATTTAGAAGTCCGTTCTGTAAAAGGGCTTCATGGTTCGGAGGTAAGTACATGTTCACACAGTTTGTCGGCTGAAGGGCCTGGACTGTGATCTAGGCATTCTCTGTTTCTATGTTTCTATGACCTCTGGACGGAGCGGTCTGAGGAGAGTGGATCCGAGGGTCGCCTACGCACGGGAGAGGTCGACGGGAACAAATGGACGACACTGAGAGCTCCAACGTTGGAATACTAGACCGTTTCATAAGAATGTGCCCCTTCCTTATTTTTTATGTTGATTTACTAACCATATAGTCAAAATACAAATTTAAAGCTCAATCGTTTACTTTCATATTGTCTGCTGTTTTTAAACATGATACTGCATCCACCCAAACGAGATTTCGAAAGTTTCTCGGGCCGGGGGCTACCAATACCCGGATGAAGCCGCGAGCCGAACTGATGATTGGATTCCCACTTTTTTTTATTTTCTTGTAAGCCCTTTCTTTAGCTTTTACAAGAGCTTTGAGTTCCCTATTCGGACAAAGTTGAATACTTCTTGAGTACTGAGAACTTCTTTATTTTTGGAATACACATGTCCTGCACCTTCCGCATATTTTCCTGGAAACGAAAGCAATTGCTGCTCTGCTGAAATCCCTTGCAGATATGGTTGGAGAAATGGCAGATGATTTCAACCCAGACAAATAGAAAGAAATAGCACACGATTAAAGACAAGACAGTGTCGAAGAGCAGAGGGATCTTACGGCCCGTGTATATAGCTCCATGAACATGGCTCCACAGTTTGCAGACCGTATGAGGATAAGTGGAGGGGCAGGTAGTTTTGAGGAAGTAGACAGGCTACAGAAGGGCTTAGACAGGGCAAACTAATGGCAGATGTACTGCTGTGTTGAAAGATGCATGGTCATGCTTTAGGAGAAATTAAAAGGGTTGAATATTTTATAAATGGAGAGAAAACACAAAAAACAGAGATTTCAGAAGACTTTAAGGTCTTTGTCCGCGAATTCCTGAAGGTTAATTTGCAGGTTGAACATAGAAATCTACAGCACATTCCCGGCCCCTCAGCCCACAATGTTGTGCCGATGATGGAACCTTCTCAGGTTGAGTCTGTGGTGAGGAGGGCAAATGAATGTCAGCATTTCGACTCGAATATAAACGGAAAGGTGAGATGCTGAGACTTTATAAAACACTGGTGAGGCCTCACGTGGAGTATTGTGAACAGTTTTGGGCCTCTTATCTTAGAAAGATTTTGCTCAAAGTGGAGAGGGTACAAACGAGGATAACAAACATGATTCCAAGAGTGAAGGGCGTCATATGAGAAGTGCCTGATATCTCTAGGCCTGCACTCACTGGAATTTGGAAGGAGGAAGGGTGACCTCACTGAAATCTATTGTGCATTTAAATTTCTTGATCGAGGCGGTGTGGAGAGGATAGTTTCTATGGTTGGGGAGTCGAAGAACAGAGGACAAAGGCTCAGAAGAGCGGCGCGTCCCTTTAGAACAGAGACGAGGAGAAATTACTTCAGCCAGAGAGTGGTGATTCTGTGGATTTCTTTGCCACAGGCGGCCGTGGAGGCCAACGCTTTATTTTTGTATATTTATAGCAGAGGATCTTGATTGGTCAGGGCTTGAAGGAATACGGAAAGAAGGCAGGGGATTGAGGCTGAGAAGTATATTAGATCAGGCACTATAAAATGGTGGAACAGACTAAATGAGACAAATGGTCTCGTTCTGCTTCTAAATCCTACGTTCTCATGATAAGTTACTTTGTCTGAATGTGAAAAAAGTAAATACTTTTACCAAGCTGTACTGGCTGAAGATTGAGTTAATGAAGGTCACATGATAAGATGCAGAGGCTGCCTTGCTTGTGCGAGCTGACAAAAGCTAGCAACATTTCATACCAAGAATGAGGTAATGTTAACTTTTGTTCAACACTGTTTTGGTAAAAGAGGAACTGACTGCAGACGTGCAGTTCTAATTTTGTGCACCGACCAGAAGCATTCGTAGACTGTCCGATATCTAACAAGTGCTTCTTGAAATCGCTCACTGAATATATTTGGCTGTTGGCTATTGCCCAAAATTCACTCTATAAATTTAAGACATAACCTGACATTGGCGGAGTGGTAAGACAACGTGATCACCTATTCAAGGATTACCCGTATACCGGTGTCTGTGTCTTTATTTCTGTTTGACCCCGCAATAAATTCTTTTACAGTCCATTTCAGTAAAACAGGGTAAATCCTTCGGGTGTAATGATGTGGGACCCAGGGAGAGATGACCGGCTGATTTGATTGTGTAGGACCCATTTTTTGTATTGGTATGTGTAATAAACACAGACATGTCCATTAAGAATATCTCAGATGGTGGACGCCCTAGGAGATGGAAGATTGGGAGAGACGGACATGAACTGTAGTGGTGAGAGAGGGAAAGACAGGAGGAGATAGGGAACGTGGAACATAGAAGGGGAGGGAGGTATCAGATGGCGTGAGACGCAGGGAGAGTTGTTGGTCTGTTTTGACCGGGGGAGGTAGATCACGCACAGATAGTAGATGTAACTTTCATGGAATTTAACAAGGCTTTTAACAAGGTCCAGTTTGCAGACTACACTGGAGGATGATGTGGAACCCGCGAACACCTATCTGAGCAGTTTGATTGCGTTCAGCTGTATGGCGGTTTGCATGAGAATGTACAAGGAGCTGTGAATAACCTTGCCGAAGAGAGTAATGTTGGTGGCGTTGTCTCTAACTATCCACATGATCAATGCCTCTCATCATTTATACAGGTCACCTTATATCCTCCGTCGCTGCAAGGAAAGAACTCCGAGTTCACTGAAACTATTACTAGACGGCGTGATCCCCAATCCAGGCAAAATCCTTGTAAAGCTCCTCTGTGCCATTTCTTTCGGTTCAACATCATTCCTGTTGTCAGGTGACTAGAACTGAGCACAGTTCTCGAAGTAGGGTTTGACCAGTGTGCTATTGGGCTGTAACATTACCTCTCGCTGTTGAACTCAATTCCACGGTTGATGATTGCCAATACATCATATTCTTAAACACAGAGACAAACTGCGCAACCGCTCTGAGTGTCTGATGGACTCGGACTCCAAGATCCCTCTGATCGTCCACAATGCAAGATTTACCATTAGTAATATATTCTGCCATTATATTAAACCTACACACATGAACCACCCCCCAATTACCTGGGATGAACGCAATCCGCCAATTCTCAGCTCAGTTTTGCATCCAGATGATCATGAGATCATAGGACAAAGCGGCAGAAATCGGCCATTCGGCCCGTCGAGTCTGCTCCGCCATGTTATCATGAGCTGCTCCGTTCTTCCATTTAGTCCCACTCCCCCTCCTTTTCACCATAAACTTTGATGCCCTGGCTACTCAGAGACCTATCAATCTCAGCCTTACATGGCCTCCACTGCTGCCCGTGGGAACAAATTCTACAGATTCACCACCGTCTGGCTAAAAAAAAATCTTCACATCTCTGTTCTGAATGGGAGCCCTTCAATGCTTAAGTCATGCCATCTCGCACTAGACTCCCCCACCATGGGAAACAATTTTGCCCCATCCACTCTGTTCATGTCTTGTAACATTTGAAATGTTTCTATCAGTTATTCCCTCATTCTTCTAAACTCAGACGAGTACAGTCCAAGAGCGGTCAAACGGTCCTCATAGGTTAGCCCTCTCATTCCCCAAACATTCTGCTGAATCATCTACGAATCTTCTCCAAATGCAGCTCAACTATTCTTAAATAAGGAGCCCAAAACTGCACACAGTACTCCAAGTGAGGTCTTACCAGTGCCTAATAGAGCCGCAACATCAGATCCTTGCTCCTGTACTCTATTCCTCTAAGAATGAATGCCAACATTGCATTCGCCTTCTTGAGCACCGACTCAACCAGCGGTTAACCTTAAGGGTATCCTGAACGAGGACTCCCAAGTCCCGTTGCATCTCAGAACTTTGAATATTCTACCCATTTAAATAATAGTCTGGCCGTTAATTTCATCTACCAAAGTGCATTACCATACACTTTCAAACATTGTTCGTCATTTGCCACTTCTTTGCCCATTCTCCCAATCTGTCCAAATCTCTGTGCAGACTCTCTGTTTCCTCAACACTACCGGCCCCTCCAACTATCTTGGTATCATCAGCGAACTTAGACACAAAGCCATCTATTCCATAATCCAAATCGTTGACATAGAACGCAAAAAGAGGCGGCCACAACACGGACCCCAGTGGAAAACCACAGGTAACCGGCAACCAACCAGAATGGGATCCCTTCATTGTCACTCTCTGCTCCCTGCCAATCAACTAACACTCTATCCACGCACGTAACTTCCCCGTAATTCCATAGAACCTTAGAACATTACAGCACAGAAACAGGCCTTTCAGCCCTTCTCGGCTGTGCCGAACCATTTTTCTACCTAGTTCCACTGACATGCACCTGGGCCATATCCCTCCAAATCCCTCTCATCCATGTACCTGTCCAAGTTTTTCTTAAATATCAAAAGTGAGCCCGCATTCACCACTTTATCTGGCAGCTCATTCCACACTCCCACCACTCTCTGCGTGAAGAAGCCCCCGCTAATGTTCCCTTTAATTTTCCCCCCTTCAGCCTTAACCCATGACCTCTGTTTTTTTTTTTCCACCCCAGCCTCAATGGAAAAAAGCTAGCTTGCATTCACTCTATCTCTACCCTCAAAATTTTATACACATCTATCAAATCACCCCTCATTCTCCTACGCTCCAGTGAATAAAGTCCTAACCTATTCAACCTTTTTCTGTAACGCAGTTTCTCAAGTCTTGGCAGCATGCTTGTAAATTTTCTCTGCACTCTTTCAACCTTATTAATATCCTTCCTGTAATTCCGTGACCAAAACTGCACGCAATACTCCAAATTCGGTCTCACCAATGTCTTACACAATCTCACCATTATTTTCCAACTCTTAGACTCAATATTTTGATTTATGAAGACCAATGTACCAACTGCTCTCTTTAAAATCCTATCTACATGTGATGCCTCTTTTAGGGAATTATGTATCTGTACTCACAGATCCGGCTGTTCTACTGCACTCCTTAGTGTCCTACCATTTACCTTGTATGTTCTACATTGGTTTGATCTTCCAAAGTGCAATACCTGACACTTGTCCGCATTAAACTCCATCCGCCATTTTTTCAGCCCATTTCTCATAGTCCAAATCCCTATGCAAGCTTTGAAAACCTTCCTCACTGTCTTATACACCTCCAATCTTTGTATCATCAGCAAATATGCAGATCCAATTTGTCATATTATCATCCAGATCATTGATATAGATGACAAATAAAAATGGACCCAGTACTGATCCCTGTGCTACACCGCTAGACGCAGGCCTCCACTCAGAGTAGCAATCCTCCACTACCACTCATTGGCTTCTTCCATTGAGCCAATGTCTAATCCAATTTACTACCTCTCCATGTATACCTAGCGACAGAATCTTCCTAACTAACCTCCCACGCGGGACCTACTGAAACGCCTTACTGAAGTCCATGTATACAACATCCACTGTCTTCCATTCATCCGCTTACCTGGCAACTTCCTCAAAAAACTCCTATAGATTAGTTCCATGGGCTAATTCCATGGGCTCTTATCTTGTTTAGCAGCCTCATGTGCGGTTCCGTGACAAAAGCCTTCTCTAATTCCGAATTCCGTAACATCCACTGCATTTCCCTTCCCTTGCCTGCTTGAAATTTCCTGTAAACCCAATCGATATTCGGCTTGAATCTCTGACAGCCCTCCACACCATACACAACACCTCCAACTTTTGTGTCATCAGCAAACTTACTAACCGATCCTTCCACTTCCTCCTCCAGGTCATTTATAAAAGTCAAGAAGAGTAAGGGTCAAAGAACAGATCCCTGAGGCACTCCAATGCTGACCGACCTCCATGCAGTATATGACCCGTCTACAACTAATTTTTACATTCTGTGGGCAAATCAGTTCTAAATCCACAAACAATGTCTTCTTGAATCCCATGCCGCCCTTCTTTCTCAATAAGCCTTGCATGGGGAACCTTATGAAAGCTCTTGCCGAAATCCTGATGCATGACATTTACTACTCTTCCTTCATCAGTGCGTTTAATCACATCCTCAGAAAGTTCAATCAGTCTCGTAAGGTACGTCCTGCCTTGACAAAGTTATGCTGTCCATTGCTAAACGTATTATACCTCTCCGAATGCTCATGAATCCTGCCTCTTAGGATCTTCTCCATCCACTGACCAACCACTGTAGTAAGACTCACTGGTCTCTAATTTCCTGGGCTATATCTACTGCTTTTCTGGAATAAAGGAACAATATGCGTAAACCCCCAATCCTCCGAAACCCCGCCCGTCCTCATTGATGATACAAAGTTTATCGCCAGAGACTCAGCAACCTCTTCTCTTGCCTCCCAGACTAGGCTTGGATATATCTCATCCGGTCCCGGCGGCTTATCCAACTTCATGCTTTCCAAAAGCTCCAGCATACACTCTTTCTAAATATCAGCGTGTTTAAGATTTTCGGTCTGCTGCAGTCATCTCCACTATCACCAAGATCATTTTACACAGTGAATACTGAAGCAAAGTATTCATTAAGTACCGCTTCTACATCCTCCGGTTCCATACACACTTTCCCATTGTCACATTTGTTAGGTCCTGTTGCTTCACGTCTTATCATCTTACACTTCACACACTTGTAGAAAGCTTTGGGGTTTTCCTTAATCCTGCCCTCCAAGGCCTTCTCATGGCCCCTTCTGGCTCTCCTAATTACCTTCTTTAGCTCCTTCCTGTAAGCATTATAAACCTCTGGATCTGTAACATTAGCTAACTCTCTGAAACTTCTGTAAGCTTTTATTTCTTCCTGACTAGATTTATTACAGCCTTTCGACACCACAGTTCTTGTACCCTACCACACCTTTCCTGTCTCCCCACAACTATTCCCTGAACATTTGCCACATTTCTTCCATACTTTTCCCTAATAAATATGTTGCCCAATTAAGCGTCCATTTTCCTGCCTGATAGCCTCATAGTTGGCCATACACCAATTAATCACTTTTCTAATTGTCTCTCCCTATCTCTCTCCAATGCTATTGTGAAGGAAATAGAATTATAATCACTATCTCCAAAATGCTGTCCCACTGAGATATCTAACGCCTGACCAGGTTGATTTCCCAATACCAAATCAAGTACAGCCTCTTCTCTTGTAGGCTTATCTACATATTGTGTCAAGAGACTTTCCTGAACACACCTTACACACTCCACCCGGTCTAAACCTCTTGTTCTAGGGAGATGCCAATCGATATTTGGGAAATTCATATCTCCCGTCGCGACTACTCTGTTATTATCACACCTTTCCAGGATCTGCTTCCCTATCTGCTCCTCGATATCCCTGCTACTATCGGGCGGCCTATAAAAACACTCATTAAATTTATTGACCCTTTCCTGTTCCCAAACTTCACCCTAAGAGTCTCCGTGGATAGTTCCTCCATGGCGTCCACTTTTTCTGCAGCTGTGTCACTATCTCTGATCAACAGTGCCACGCCCACAGCTCTTTTGCTTCCCTCCCTGTCCTTCCTTTCTGAAACTTCTAAAAGACGGCACTTGAAGTATCAATTACTGTCCTTGAAGTGACCATTCCTGTCTCTGAGCCATCCAAGTCTCTGTAATGGCCACCACATCATATCTCCAAAGGATTTCTTCGGCAGTTTGAATGGGGCACGACTGCGCAAGCGCGTGAGGCAGCGGAAGAGTTGAAAAGCGGACAAATTAACAGAGCCGGCGAGGTAGTAGAGGGAGACAGAGTAGGAAGGCTTTGGCTCGAGAGGCTTCGACGAGATTGCTTCCATTCAGTTAAGGATGGGTAAGGTGCTTTAATAAATCTAAGTAACTCAGGAGTAGGTAATAAAGGCAGCAGTGAGAGCTGTTGCGTCCTCCGTTTGCAGCATGTGGGAAGTCTGGGCGAGCACAGCTGTCCCTGATGACTACACCTGTAAAAGGTGCATCCAGCTGCAGCTCCTGAAAAAACCGTGTTAGGGAACTGGAGCTAGAGCTGGATGAACTTCGGATCATTCGGGAGGCAGAGGCAGAAATAAACAGGAGTTACAGGGAGATAGTCACCCCTAAGAGTCAGGAGACAGGTAGTTGAGTGATTGTCAGCAGAGGGATGGGGATTAGACAGAATGTGCTGATCACCTCTGTGGCCGTTCCAATCAACAATAAGTACACCGTTTTGGATACAGTTGGTGGGGACGACCTACCAGGGACAAGTTGCTGTGGTTGCGTCTCTGGCACCGAGACTGGAACCTCACCACAGAAGGGAAGGAGGGAAAAAGAGGAGAGCAGTAGAGAAACGGGATTCGATAGTTAGGGGGCAGATAGGAGGTTCTGTGAAAGTTATCGAGAATCCCGGATGCTCTGTTGCCTCACTGGTGCCAGGGTCCGCGATATCTCGGATCGTGTTCTTGGTATTCTCAGAGGGAGGGTGAGCAGCCGGATGTCGTGGTCCATGTAGGGACCAATGACGTTGGTAGTAAGAGTGAGGAGGTCCTGAAAGGTGAGTGTGGGGAGTTAGGTGCCAAATTGAAGGACAGGACCGTCAGAATAGCATCTCAGGATCGCTACCGGTGTAACGTGCAGGTGGGTTTAGAAATAGTAACAAAGTGCAGATCAACACGTGGCTGAAGTCGTGGTGCAGGAAGGGAGGGCTTCAGATTTACAGATAATTGGACACATTTCCAGGGAAGGTGTGACCTGTTTCGACGGGACGGTTTACGTCTGAGCAGGAGAGGGACAAATATTCTTGCAGGTAGGTTTGCTGCAGAGGCTGCAGTGGATTTGAACTAGATACAATGTTGGTGGGGAAGAGATGCATGCGAGAAGGAAGAAAAAAGAAGATAGTAAAGTTGTTTGCACAGTTAGAGATGAGCATTGAATAAGAGTTGGAGTTTTTCTTAAATGCATTAATTTTAATGCTAGGAGTATTTTTAGAAAGTTGGATCAGCTTAGAGTATGGATTGATACCTGAAAATATGATGTTGCTGCTATTAGTGAAACATGATTGCAGGAGGGGTTCGATTGGCAACGAACTATTCCTGGATTTCGTTGCTTCAGGTGTGATAGAATCGGAGGTACTAGAGGGGGAGGTGTTTCATTGCTTATCAGAGAAAATATTACAGTGGTGTTCTGGCAAGATAGATCAGAGCGCTCGTCTAGGGAGGCTATTGGGTGGCATTGAGGAACGGGGAAGGTGTAGTTACGGAGCTGCAAGGAAAGATTGAACAAGTTAGGTCTTTATTCTTTGAAGCGATAGAAGGATTTCAAATTATGAGGGGGGTAGATAGAGTTGACATTTGGTAGGCTATTTCCATTGAGATTCAGACAAGAGGACATGAGTTGAGAGTTAAGGGGCAAATGTTTAGGGGTAACACGAGTGGGAACTTCTTTACTCAGACAAGCTTCCAGTAGAAGTAGTAGAGACAGGTTCGATTTTGTCATTTAAAAAAAAATGGATCGGCATATAAACAGGAAAGGAATGTAGGGTTATGGGCTGAGTGCAGGTCGGTGCGAGTAGGTGAAAGTAAGCTTTCGGCACGGAATGGAAGGGCCAAAACGGTATGTTTCCGTGTTGTAATTGTTATATGGTTATATCGTTACTGCTATGGGTGATTTCAACTTCCCTAATATTTACTGGCATCTCCTGACTACAAGGGGCATAGATGGGGCTGAAATTGTCATGTGTGTTCAACAAGGATTCCGGACACATTATGTGGACCGGCCGACGAGAGGACAAGCAATACTGGATCTAGTTTTGGGTAATGAACCTAGTCAGGTGGCAGACCTCCTGGTGGGGGAGCATTTTGGTGAGAGTGACCACAACTCACTTAGCTTCAGTACAACTATGGAAAGAGTTTAAACAGACAGAATACGAAAGTGCTTAACAGGGGAAGGGCTAACTATGAAGGAATGAGGTAGGAAATATCGAGATTAACACAGAAGTGTTGAGGTTAAAGTTTAGGGACCACTTGTGTTGTGTACAGGATAGGTTAGTTCCACTGAGACAAGGAAAAAAAAATGGTAGGGCAAGGGAACCCTGGCTGTCGAAACCCGTGAGGCAAATCGTCAAGATGGAGACGGAAGTATATGTTAGATTTAAGAAACAGGAAGTAGGAGGGTCTCATGAAAAATATAGGGTAACCAGGAAGGAGCTTGAGAAAGGACTTAGGAGAGCTCAAAGGGGGCTTGAGATGGTCTTGGCATGTGGGACTAAGGAGAACCGCAGGGCTCTATGCTTATGTGACGAACAAAGGAATGACAAGAATGAAAGCGGGGCCGCTGAAGGATAAAGAAGGCAACATGCGCCTGGAGGAGGAGGAGGTTGGCGGGAACCTAAATGATTACTTTGCTTCAGTATTCACAAGTTAAAAATACCTTGATCAGGCCTGTTTGCTGGACAGTGTGGAGATTAAGGAAGGATAATTGTTGTATCTTCTGAAAAAAAAACATTAGGATTGATAAGTCCCCAGGGCCGGGCATGATATACCACAGGTTGCTGTGGGAAGTGAGAGAAGAGATCGCTGGAGCAGTAACTATCATCTCTGAATCCTTCCTGGTCACCTTCCAGGGAAGGTGCCGGAGGATTGGAGAACGGCAAAAGTAGTCCCTTTTATTTAGAAAAAAGGTAATAGGGAGAATCCTGGGAACCATAGACCGGTGAGTCTTACATCAGTGTTCTGCAAACTATTGGAAATTATTCCTAAGGATAGGATCTACGAGCATTTGGAGTAGTACAATCTACTCAAGGATAGGCAACATCGCTTTGTGAAGGGAAGGTTGTGCTTCACGAGCCGAATTGTGATTTTTGAAGAGGTAACAAAATACATTGATGAGGGTAGGGCGGTAGATGTGGTCTACATGGATTTTAGCAAGACATTTGACAAGGTCCCCACGAAGGACTCATCCAAAAATTCATAATGCATGGGATCAGTGGAATCCTGGCTGTTTGAATAAGAAAATGGATTACAGGAAGAATGCAGAGGGTAGCAGTAGAAGGAAAGTATTCTGCTTGCAGATCGGTGACTAGTGGAGTGCCACAAAAATCTGTTCTGGGACCCCTGTTTTTTGTGATTTTTATAAATGGCCTTGGAAGGATGGATGGGTGAGTAAGTTTGCGGATGACGCGCAGATTGGAGGAGTTGTGGATGGAGCTGCAGGTTGTCGAGGTTTACAAGAGGATATCGACAGGATGCAGAGCTGGGCAGAAAAGTGGCAGATGGATTTCAATCCGAATAAGTTTGAGGTGATGCATTTTGTAAGGACAAACCAGGAGGCTGAGTACAGGGTTAATGGTCCGTTAATTAAGAGTGTGGATGAATAGAGGGACCTTGGGTTGAAATCCATACGTCCTTCAAGGTCACTGCACAGGTAGATAGGGTAGTTAAGAAGGCCTATGGGATGCTGGGGTTCATTAACAGGAGGATTGAGTTCAAGAACAGAGAGGTTATGTTGCAACTCTACAAATCTCTGGTGAGACACTTTCAGTCCTGGTCAGCTCGTTATAGGAAGGATGTGGAAGCGATAGAGAGGGGCAAAGGAGATTTACCAGGATGTTGCCTGGATTGGAAAACAAATCTTATGAGACAAGGTTAGCAAAGCTGGGACTATTCTCTTTGGGATGTAGAAGGATGAGAGGAGAGCTGATAGAGGTCTACAAGATTATGAGAGGCATTAGAGGGTGGATAGCCAGAGCCTGTTTCCCAGGGCACGGATAGCAAGTACTGGAGTGCATATGTACAAAATAAAGTGTGGGAAGTTTAGAGGAGACTTCAAGGCTATTTTGTTTTGTACACAGAGGGACGCGGGTGTCTGGAATAACTTGCCAGGGATGGTGGTGGAGGCTAACACATTAGGGGTATTTTAGAGCCTCTAGACAGGGACATGGATTCAAGAAAAGCAGAGGGTTACGGGGTAGGTGGGGTTCGTGTTTTTAAAAAAATAATAATATATAAGTTGGCAGAGCATCGAGGGCTCTTCAGTAGTATTCTAGTGTCTAGTGTCTAGTATCCCAGTACACACTGTCGGGGTCAGACAGAGCGCTAAGCTCCCTCCCACTCTCCGCCCCACTCACCTCTCAAAGTAGCCTGTGAATCCGTTCCTGTGAACTGTCTGTTGGCGTCGGTCTGGTTCTCGGCCATCTTGTCGGGTCTCCGAGCCCAGGAGAGGGATGGAACCGTCGATAGAGGAAACCCGTAGCGGCAGGCCGACTTCCGCAAACACCTGATGACAGGCCGATGAAGGGAGGGACAGGGAGCAGGGGAGGAAGTGCGGGGAGGAGAGAGATAGAGCGCGTGCAAAAAGGCGGTCGAGAGAGATGAGAGTGACGGGAGGGGAATAAATAGAAGGGGAGGAGAGATTTGAAGCGTGATTGGGGAAGAGGGTAGAGAATGGAAGGAGGGCGGGTGGGAAGGAATGGAAGGAGGGTGTAGAGCGGGACGGCAGGGTTGATAAACGAGGGAATAACATACATTTGTGTCATCCATAGAAAAACTATTGTGCTGAAGATATGCAACCCCAGCCTTACCCCATCCATCCAACCCCCCCCCCCCCCACCCAGTTGGGTCCTGGATTTCAGACCCACTTCTCCTGCTCATCGCCAGGGTATCAGACATTAGACGATCTGTCTGCGAGACACACCCCCAACACACACCGAGGTGAGTGACGCTCCTCCCTCCGAGTGAGGGTAAACAACTACTCTCGGAATTGGTACCCCTCTCAACCTTCGCTCCATTCCACTTTTTCCGTGTCCCTCAATTCCACCCTCATATCTCACCCGCTCCTGATCTCCCCTCTCAGCATTCTCTCCCTACCCCACCACCTCCCTACCTCCAGCCGTTCCGGAAGACTGTGTGTGTGTGTGTATGTGTCTGAGAGCCGCTGTTTTGTATCCGGAAGAGGAAGGAAGGGGTGGCGAGGAGTGGGCAGGGACGGAGTGGTGTGATTGCACAAACGACAGGAAACACATGATAGGACGATCCACACAGAGCTGTGGAGAGGCTCAGGACCGAGAGACCAATGTCGGTAGGGCAATGGAGTAAATCCATGCGTCAACTCTTCCCCATCGTCCTCACAAATCCCCGTGAATAGAGAGAAGGAGATCCGCAGAGGAGGGGCTTGGGTTGGGGTCAGAGATGTGTAGGGCTGCTACTGATGCACCGGTACACGCAAAAAGAGAGTTGTGTCGTTGAGGGGGAAAGGGTGCAGTGGAGCAAAGAGGTGACACGTTCAGTCCTGTATTCACCCCTTTTCCTTTTTATTTCATTTATACTTTTCGATTGTAAGTTGCAGCTCAGCCAATTGACTGCATTGCCCCCAGTCAACAACCTCTCCTCAGTACACATTGCCTCTGTTTGTAGACCAGTTACCTGATCGTCAGAACTATTATCGGCCTTTCCATCAATTCTGTTGCATTGAAATCTATGCTGCTCAGGACACGAGTTTAACTGAGCTCAACCATATGATACCGAACATTGTCTGAGGCCTTTCAACATCTGTCACCGCAAATTCTCCATAAGCTGTCCTGGCAATCTGGCTCCCATCCCTCTGCAACCAGTTCGAACCGAAACTGTCAGCTGTACAGTTTTCCTGGTTCTGGGCTCACTATCACGCGGCACGAACAGCAGTCCTGAGATCACTACCCTGGGCAACCTGCCCTTTAACCTAGCACCTAACTCCCGGTACTGCCTCCCCATACGTCCTATCCATGCCATTGGGACCCACAAGCAGCACGACTTCACTTGCTCTGCACTGGGCCTTGGACCATCAGGACAATAGCAATGCTTACGTCACGCTGCGGTGTACTGGCAACAGCTCAGCGTTCAGCACAGTCATTTCCTCAGTTCTAATCAACAAGCTCCAAATCCTGGGCCGTTGCATCTCACTCTGCAAAATAATCTTTGACTTCCTCATCGTGAAACCACAGTCCGTGCAGATCGGTCATAACATTTCCCATCTACAGGTAGTGTTGAAGTAGCAGAGAGGCTGCAGGTCTTATATAGATAGGGAAAAAGGGCAAAGTACTAGCAGATGGAATACAGTGCCGGATGTGTCCTGCCATGCAATTTGTCAGAAGAAATAAAAGTGTGAACTCTATTCTTAAAAAACAACAACAACAACAACAAACTACGGCTAAAAGGGTTTTGGGAGTCCTGGTGCAGAATTCCCTCGAGTTTAATTTACAGGTGGAGTCGGTGGTGAGGAAGACAAATGCAATGTTCGCATTCATTTCCAGATGACCACAGTATAAGAGTAAAGGTTTATTTTCTAGGCTTTACAAGGCACTGGAGAGGTCACATTTGATGTATTATGTGCAATGTTGGTCCCCTTAGTAAATAATGGATTTGCTGACATTGGGGTTGATACGACCAGAAGACATTGCGAAGCATAAGCCTATTCAGCCCATCAAACTGATTTGCTATTCCATTCATGGCTAATCCTGGATCCCACTCAACCTACATTCTCGCCTATTTCTGAGGCCCTAACCAATCAGAAAACTGTCATATTCCGCCTAATTCTATTCACGGGCTTGGCCTCCAGCATGGTTTGTGGCAGAGCGTTCCGCATATTCGCTTCTCTCTGGCAACAGGCACTCCTCTTTGCTTCCATTCTGAAAGGCCGCACCCTAATTTTGAGCATGTGCACTCACATTCTGTATATCCCCACCACAGGAAATATCCTCTCCACATCCACCGTACCTAGCCCTTTCAACATTCGGTACGTTCAACAAGATCACACGATTGTTTAAACAATCTATTAGAGTTCTTCGAGGAGTTTGCCAGGAAAGTGGATGAAGGGAAGGCAGTGGATGTTTTCTACCTGGACTTCAGTAAAGCCTTTGACAAGGTCACGTATGGGAGGTTATTTAGGAAGATTCAGTCGCTAGGTACAGGGTTCTGACTTGGATTATCAGCCATGATCATACTGAATGGCGATTGCAGGCTTGAATGGCCTGCACCTATTTTCTATGTTTCTATGTATACATGGTGAGGAGGTAAATTTAATTAGACATTGGCTCAATGGGAGAAGTCAGAGAGTGGTATTGAAGGATTGCTTCCCTGAGTGGTGGCCTGTGACTAGTGGGGTGTCAAAGCGATCAGTGCCGGGTCCATTATTATTTGTCATCTATATCAATGATCTGGATAATAATGTGCTAAACTGGATCAGCAAATTTGCTGCTTATACAAAGATTGCAGATGTAGTGGACAGTGAGGAAGGTTTTCTAAGCTTAGAGCGGGATGTGGATCAGCTGGTAAAAAGGGCTGAAAAATGGCAGATGGAGTTTAATACAGACAAGCATAAGGCATTGCACTTTGGAAGGAAATACCAAGGTAGAACATACAAGGTAACTGGTAGGACACTGAGGAGTGCAGTAGAACAGAGAGATCTGGAGTACATATACATAATTCCCTAAAACTGACGTCATAGGTCGATAGGGTCGAAAAGAGAGCTTTTGGTACATTGGCCTGTATAAATCAAAGTATTGAGTATAAGAGTTGGAATGTTATAATAATGTTATATGAGACATTGGTGAAGCCGAATTTGGGGTATTGTGTGCAGTTTTGGTCACCTAATTACAGGAAGGATATTAATAAGTTTGAAAGATGGTTTACAAGGATGTCGCTGGGACTTGAGAAACAGAGTTACAGAGAAAGGTTGAATGGTTTAAGAATTTATTCCCTGGAGCGTAATAGAATAAGGGGAGATTTGAAGAGGGGTATAAGATTATGATGGGAATAGGTAAAGTGAATGCAAGCATGCGTTTTCCACTGAGGCTAGGCGAGAAAAAAAAAGCAGAGGACGTAGGTTAAGTGTGAAGGGGGAAAAGTTTAAAGGGAACATGGGGGTGTGGTTTCTTCACACGGAGAATGGCGGCAGTGTGGAATGAGCTGTCAGATGAAGTTATAAATGCAGGCTCACTTATAACATTTAAGAAAAACGTCGACCGGTACATGGATGAGAGGGGTGTGGAGGGATATGTTCCAGTTGCAGATCAGTGGGGCTAGGCAGAAAAATGGTTCGGCATAGACAAGAAGGGCCGGAGGACCTGTTTCTGTGCTGTAATGCTCTATGGTTCTCCGGTTCTATCACCACGCAGTCTTCTAATTTGCAATGCGTACACTCCCAAAGTTGCCGAACGCTCCTCATATGTTAACCTGTTCATTTCCACAATTATCCTCGTTCACCTCGTCTGGACTCTCTCCAATGACAACGCATCCTTTATGCGATATGGGGCCCAGATCTGTTGCCAATACTCCAACTGTGGCCTTCCTGTTTCCTTATAAAGCCTCAGCATTATATCTTTGTTTTTTTTTTAATTCATTTCCTCTTGAAATAAATGCCCCCATTGCATTTGCCTTCTTACCCCAGACTCAACCTGTAAATTGAACTTTTGGGAGTCTTGCAAAAGGGTCCACTTTTATGGTTCTCTAAACCCCATTATTCCATTGAGAGACTGATGCATGTGACCTATGCTTCTCCCTCACCAACTGCAGAATGAATTTAATCACACCTCTTCAGTAAACAGACTTCTGGCTTTTCACCCTCGCACTTACGAATGCTGAGGATTCAGTTTGAGATATCCCGGACCCTGGCACGCGGGAGACATCATGGCATCCGGGAATCTGATTGTGGCACATCGAGCCTCCAGTCTGTACCCCGAACTAACGAATCCCCTATCACCACAGTGTGTCTATTCTTCCCTTTCCCTTCGGAGTCAACAGGCAGACTCACTACTAAACGGCCGACCACATGGACCTCTCTCTGTTAGTTTGTGTGCGCGACTGTATCTAAAGTGTTATACATTCTACTAATGATGATGACCACAGGGCTACACTGCACTGGCTCATTAACCACTTTCCCCTGCCTCGCTGTCACCCAGCTTCCTGTGTCCTCTACCTTGGGTGAAACTACCTCCCTATATGTCCTACCTATCACCCGGAAAGCCTGTAGAATTATTTGAATATCCCGGATGTTAGCATCTCAGAGGATCTACACAGGAACCAGAACGTTGACCAGCTGCTCTTTGTCTCTCTCCACGATAGGTCCACAACGGGTGCAATCTCCTTTTCTCTCCACTGGGTCTTGGACCATTACACAACAGCAATAGTTACGTCAGGCTGCGGTTTATTGTCCATAGCTCAGCGTTCAGCACAATCATTTCCTTAGTTCTTAAAAAACAAACTCCAGTTCTTACAAACTGGGGAGACTTTAAACTAGAATGGTTGGGGGTGGGAATCAAATTGAAGAGAATAGGAGAGAGGAGGTTAGTTCATAAATAGAGAAAGTTAGTAGACAGTGTGTGAGGGTGGGGGGATAGACAGGTGACAGAGATGGGGAGGGCCAAGACCGAAAATGTAGGGGAGAAGAAAGAAAAAGATAATAAAATAATTTGCACCGTAAAGGATAAAGAGAGAGTAAGAGGTAGAGAGTTTCTTAAGTGCATCTATTGTAATGCTAGGAGCATTGTAACAAAGGTGGATGAGCTTAGAGCATGGATTGATAACTCGAAATATGATGTTTTAGCTAATAGTGAAACATCGGTACAGGAGGGGTGTGATTGGCTACTAAATATACCTGGATTTCGTTGCTTCAGGTGCGATAGAATCGGAGGGGCAAGAGGAGGACGTGTTGCATTGCTTGTCAGAGAAAATATTACAGCGGTGCTTTGGCAGAATAGATTAGATATCTCGGCTAGAGCGGCTATTTGGGTGTAATTGAGAAATGGGACAAGTGTAGTAACACTTATAGGGGTGTATTATAGACTACCTAATGGGGAGCGAGAATTGGAGGAGCAAATATTTCAGTAGATTACAGATATTTGTAGTAAGCACAAGGTTGTGATTGTGGGAGATTTTAATTTTCCACACATAGACGGGACAGCCCATTCTGTAAAAGGGCTCGATGGTTTAGAGTATTTAAAATGCGTGCAGAATAGATTTTTGCAGCAATACATAGAGGTACCAACTAGAGAAAGGGCAGTGTTGGATCTCCTGTTAGGGAAGGAGATAGGTCCGGTGACGAAGGTATGTGTTGGGGAGCACTTCGGGTCCAGTGTTCTGAACGCCATTAGTTTCAAAATAATTATGGAAAACGATATGGCTGGACCCAGGGTTGAGATTTTTGATTGGAGAAAGGCTAACTTTGAGGCGATGCGAAAGGATTTAGAAGGAGTGGATTGGGACAATTTGTTTTATGGGAAGAATGTAATAGACAAATGGCGGTCATTTAAAGGTGACATTTTGAGGGTACAGAATCTTTATGTTCCTGTCAGGTTGAAATGAAAAGTTAAAAGTTTGTGAGAACCATGGTTTTCAAGAAATATTGGAAACTTGATTCGGAAAAGAAGAGAGATCTACAATAGATATAGGCAGCATGGAGTAAATGAGGTGCTCTAGGAATATAAAGAATGTAAATAGAATCTTAAGAAAGAAATTAGTAAAGCTAAAAGAAGATACGAGGTTGTTTTGGCAAGTCACGTGAAAATAAATCCAAAGGGGTTCTACGGATATATTAATAGCAGAAGGATAGTGAGGGATAAAATCTGTCCCTTAGAGAATCAAATTGGACAGCTATGTGTGGAGCCAAAAAGATATGGGGGAGAATTTGAACAATCTCTTTTCTTCAGCATTTACGAAGGAGAAGGATATTGAATAGTGTAAGGTAAGGGAAACAAGCAGGGTAATTATGGAAACTATGATGATTAAAGAAGTGGGAGTACTGGCGCTTTTAAAGAATATAAAAGTGGATTAGTCTCCAAGCCCTGACAGGATATTCCCTGGGACTTTGAGGGGTGTTAGTGTAGGTATAGCAGGGGCTCTGACAGAAATATTTGAAATGTCATTAGAAAGGGAGCCACTTGACCCTGAGGGCCCTTCTACCTCAAGCTCTCTAATCAGATCAACATTCAGTCCAGAATAGCTGATCCTCAGTTGGGTTCAACCACGGGCTGCTCTAAAAAGCTAAATCGTAGGCACTTTAGAAATACCCCACCTGGAATCCAGCACCAACCTGACTTTCCCAATATACCTACATATCGTAGTTCCCCCATGTCGATTGCAACGTTGCCCTTTTGGCATGTGCTTTCTGCGTCCCGTTATGCTTTGGAGGCCATTTCCTTACCACTGTTTGTGTGTCTGTATACAATTCTGATCAGATATTTTTACCCGAGCATTTCCGTGTCCCTACACTCAATGATCCAACACCTAGAGACCCTCGGTTACTGATGAATGGACTTGGCCCGAAACGTCGTCTGTATTCTCTCCCATAGATGTTATCTGGCCTGCTGAATTCTTCCAGCACTGTGTCTGCTGCTTGGATGACATCTCTTTCTTACGACATAATTCCATTTTTACCAACAGAGCTCAGACGCCCTCTCTGCATTCCCGGCTGTGTCTTCGGCAGAACGTGTATCCTTGGGCATCAAGTTTCCAGCTACAATCTTTCAGCCATGATTCAGTGATGCCTGTAACATCAGACCTGCCAATCTGCAACCGTGCTGCAAATTCATCGATGTGTTTTAGTTAGAGTGTGCATTCAATTTCAACACCTTCTGACCTGTATTCTTCCTTTTCGATATTGTCCACCTTATACGTTGCAGCTCATCCGATTGACTGCCATTTCCACCAATCAATAGGCTCTCCTTACCACTCACTGCCTCTGTTTGTAAACCAGTTACCTCGTCGCCAGCACTATTATCGGCTTCCCTACATGTTTTTTTTTTTTTACATTGGAATCTATGCAGCTCAGGACAGGAGTTGCACTGTGTTCAACCATATGAGTCCGAACATCGTCTGAGGTGTTACAACCATCTGCCTCCACAAATTCTCCATAATCTGTTCTGGCAATCTGGCTCACATCCCTCCGCAACTGGTTCAAACCGATAACTGTCAACTGTACAGTTTTCCTGTTTCTGGGCTCACTAGCGCGCGGCCTGAGCAGCAATCCTGAGATCAATACCCTGGACATCCCGCCCATTAAACTAGCACCTAACTCCCTGTACTGCCTCCCCATACGTCCTATCCATGCCATTGGGACCCACAAGCAGCACGACTTCACTTGCTCTGCACTGGGCCTTGGACCATCTGGACAATAGCAATGCTTACGTCACGCTGCGGTTTCTTGGCAACAGCTCACCGTTCTGCACAGTCATTTCCTCAGTTCTCACCAACAAGCTCCACATTCTGAGCCGTTGCATCTCCCTCTGCAAAATAATGTTTGATTTCCTCATCGTGAAACCACAGTCGGTGCAGATCGGTCATAACATTTCCCATCTACAGGTAGTGTTGAATTAGCAGAGAGGCTGCAGGTCTTATACAGAGAGGGAAAATGGGAAAAGTAAGGGCAGATGGAATACAGTGCCTGGAAGTGTATGGTCATGCAAATTACTAGAAGAAATAAAAGAATAGACCATTTTCTGAAAGAAAATCAACAATCTACGGCGCAAAGGGATTTGGAATTCCTGGTGCAGGATTCCCGCAAGGTTAATTTACAGGGGGAGTCGGTAGTGAGGAAGGCAAATGCTATTTTCGCATTAATTTCCACAACAAGAATATAAGAGTGAAGTTGTTCTCCCAGTATAATTAGATGCCCTGACCAATCGGAAAACTGTTAAAATGTTTGTGGCAGAGCACTCCACCTATTCGATTCTCTCTGGCTGCAAACCCCCTCTTTGCTTCTATTCCAACATGTCGCCCCGTAGTTCTGAGTATGTGCCTTCTAGTTCTGGACATTCCCACCATAGAACACATCGCATCCACCGTATCTAGTCCTTTCAACAAGATCGTTACGCATTCTTCTAAATTCCAGTGAGTACAGGCCCAAAGTTGCCGAACGCTCCTCATAGGTTAACCCTTTCATTTCCAGAATTGTCCTCGTGAACCTCGTCTGGACTCTCTACGCCGACAACACGTCCTTTCTGAGATGTGGGGCCCAAATCTGTTGCCAATACCCCAAGTGCGGCCTTGTTGTTGCCTTATAAACCCTTCCCCTTATCTCCTTGTCTTTTTTTATTTGCTTCCCCTTGAAGTAAACGCCAACATTGCATTTGTCTTCGTACCCCAGATTCAGCCAATAAATTAAACTTTTTGGAGTCTTTCACAAGGGATTCTAAATCCCTCTGCACCTATCATGTTTGGAACTTCTCCACAATTGTATAATATTCGGCCCGATTGCTCCTTTTCCCAAAAGGCATGATCATACATTTCTCAACACCGTATTCTATACGGCACTTTCTTCCCATGTTTCCAATTTGTCTAAGTCCTGCTGCAATAGCATTTGCTTTCTCAGCACTACCTACCTCTTCACGTATCTGTGTATCATCCGCAAATTTTGACAGAAAACCACCAAAATCATTACCCGAGTAATTGTCAAACATGTCGCCCCGCAATTCTGAGTATGCGTCTTCTGGTTCTGGACATTCCCACCACAGAACACATCCTCTCTACATCCACACTCTCTAGTCCTCTCAACCTTCGGTAGTCTCAACAAGATCATCACGCATTCTTCTAAATTCCAGTCGGTACAGGCCCAAAGTTGCCGAACGCTCCTCATAGGTTAACCCTTTCATTTCCAGAATTAACCTCGTGAACCTCGTCTGGACTCTCTACGCCGACAACACGTCCTTTCTGAGATGTGGGGCCCAAATCTGTTGCCAATACTCCAAGTGCGGTTGGTTGTTGCCTTATTAACCCTCCCCGTTATCTCCCCGTTTTTTTTTTCATTCACTTCCGCTTGAAGTAAACGCCAGCATTGCATTTGCCTTCTTACCCCAGATTCAACCAATAGATTAAACTTTGTGGAGTCTCGCACAAGGGATTCTAAGTCCCTCTGCACCTATGATGTTTGAAAATTCTCCACAATTGTATAATATTCTGCCTTGTTGTTCCTTTTTCCCAAAAGGCATGATCATACATTTCCCAACACCCTATTCCATAAGGCACTTTCTTCCCATTATTCCAATTTGTCTAAGTCCTGTTGCAATTGCATTGCTTCCGTAGTACTACCTACCCCTTCACCTATCTTCGTATAATCCGCATATTTTGCCAGAAAGCCATCCAAATCATTATCCAAATAATTGTCAAACAATAGGAAAATAGAGGTTCGAATACTGACAGCTGAGGAACACCACTAGTCACCGGCAGGAAACCAGAAAAGGCTGCTGTTATTCCCTCTCGCCGATTCCTGCCCGCCAGCCATTCCTCTATCCATGAATGCGCGCAGTCTTTTACCCCAAGGTGGGTAATCTGTGAACCAAAGTGCAGTGGAGTGATATGAGAGTGGATGGAGAGGAGGGTTAAAGACAATAGAGAAGGAGAACGGTGCAGGGAGGGGAGAAGAGTAGGAAAGATGGCGAGAAAGAAGGAGGTCGATGGGGAAAGACGAACGTCGGAGAAGGGATCGCGAGTGGTCAGAATGAGGATGAGGGGGCTGAGTGGATGAAGAGCGAATGTGAGGATCAGCTGGATAAGAGAGGGAAAGATAGACCGGGAAGGAAAAGGGATTGTAATGTGATTCAATTTGGTCCTAGGGACTGTTGACAGAGATCCTGGATCTTTTCAGGATAATCCGTGAACAGATTTGCACGCTTCTCGCAGATAAAACGGTGTTGACCATTGCAGAGGATCCTCCATCCGTCCGAGTCGCAGTTACCGCAGACGGACGTTCCAGTTTCATCCCTGTACATAAGACTAGAAGCCTCTTCCCTATCAAAGAAGGTTAAACAATTTCAACAGCGTCAAAACAGCTCCAGGAGGACAACCGAGACAGTCACCAAACTAATCCCTTTGCATCGCACTTCCCACACAGCCCCGTGTCGGTCCTCAAACTAATCCCCATGACCCACCTTATCCCCACAGACCGAATCACTCCCCAAACTGATGCCACTACCACACACTCTACCCGACAGCCCTGAATCAGAATCTAATCTACGATCGTGATCCCCTCACTTCCCAAGCCACGGTGTGTCTCCAAACTAATCATCCTGACCCGCGCCCAAGTCACAATCCAGTAAGAATCCGAATCTCACCCGTTTCCGCATTTTCCAATCCAGTATGTTCTGAATGGATGGCCAAGAGATTTGGGAACAACATCCTGCGAAATTAAATTCTTTAATTAATGGTATGAAGGAGCCTCTCTTAATGCCGGAACCTTAAGGTGTGATGTATTTTGATCTTCAGAGAAAAGGAGCTTCAGTTTGGCAGAGACAGGGAGTGTGTGATGGTACGGTACGGAGGGAGATTCACTCTGTCTCTGACCTCGGGAGTGAGTGATGGGACGGTGTGGAGGGAGATGCACTCTGTGTTTGACCCGGGTGTGTGTGATTAGACGGTGCGGAGGGAGATTCACTCTGTCTCTGACCTCGGGAGTGTGTGATGGGTCAGTGTGGAGGGAGATTCACTCCGTCTCTGACCTCGGGAGTGAGTGATGGGACGGTGTGGAGGGGGATTCACTCTGAGTCTGACCCCGAGAGTGTGTGATGGGACGGTGTGGAGGTATATTCACTCTGAGTCTGACCCCGAGAGTGTTTGATGGGAGGTTGTGGAGTAATTCGATCTATGTTCGAGCCCCGGAATCACTTACCTCTTCCTCTTTTGAATTTATTTCGAGGAGCCTTGCATCAAAGTTTGAACAATGTTCCGTCGCTGCATCATAAGTTTTCTCCAAGGAGGATATTAAATAACACCAAGTTTCGTTTTCGATCCAGTTCTGAGGACACGTCTGCTCTACAAATCAGGAGCAAAAGACAGTGAATCTCCCTCCATAACTCCCATTGCACCGACTTGGTTCCGAAAATGTTAACCTCCCTCCACAACGTCCCATCCCGGATACAGACAGCAGGTATCGCTGCATTCAAACCATCCCATCACGCACTCCTCCGGCCTGACATGGAAGGAATCTCCCTCCGCACCGTCCAATCACACTCTCGCGGGATCAGACACAGATTGAATCTCCCTCCACACCGTCCCATTACTCACTCCCAGGGTCAGACACAGAGTGATGCTCCTTCCACACTGCCCCATCACACAAGACCAGCACCCTAATCCACACTATTGCACACTCCTTGGGTCAGACATGGAGTGAAGCTCCCTGCACACTTTCCCAGCACACGGGCTTGCGGAGAAACACAGAGTGAATCTTCGTCCATGCTACCCTAATTCAACCTCCCGTGGTCAGATAGGAAATGAAACACTCTCTGCTTCAACACGCCGCACACTCCAGTGGTCAACCATAGTATGATGCTCCTTCTACCAGGTGACATCACAGGGGTCAGTAAATGAGAGAAGTTTCCTCCGCACCGGGCTATCACAGAGATATCTGACACAGAGCGGAACACCATCCAGGCACGCGTCACCGTTCCCGTTGTCAGGCAAACACATAACGCCCCCCCCCACGCAATAAAGACATTCACCCACCCCATATTCTGCAGTAGCTTCTCATCAGACGCAACTGGGTCGAACACAGAGTCCCATCAAACACATGGGGTGAGACACAGCCTTAAGTTCCCTGCACACCGTCCGATTACACAGTTCCGGAGTGAGACACATAGTTTTTCTCCCTCTACAAAGACTCGTCACGCACTGCCTGGATCAGACACAGCGTGAATCTCTTTCACCATGGCCTCATCACACATACCAGCGTTCAGACGTGTAGTAAAATTTCCTGCACACCGTCCAGTCACACTTCGGGGTCAGTTTCTCCGTGTTACTCCATAGAACCGTAAGAGCATAGAACATTACAGCACACTACAGGCCCTTCAGCCCTCCATATTGTGCTGACCCATATAATCCTTAAAAATGTACTAAACCAAAACTAACCCATAACCCTCCCATTTTCTTTCATCCATGTGCCTGTCCATGAGGCTCTTAAATACCCTTAATGTTTTAGCCTCCACCACCATCCCTGGCAAGTCATTGCAGGCAATCACAACCCTCTATGTAAAAAAAAAATACCCCTGATGTCTCCCCTAAACTTCCCTCCCTTAATTTTGTACCTATGCCCTCTGGTGTTTTTTTTCTATTGGTGCCCTGGGAAACAGGTACTGACTAACCACCCTATCTGTGCCTCTTATAATCTTGTAGACCTCTATCAACTCCCCTCTCATGCTTCTACGCTCCAAAGAGAAAACTCCCAGCTCTGCTAACCTTGCTTCATATGACTTGTTCTCCAATCAGGCAACATCCTGTTAAATCTCCTCTGCACCATGTCCATAGCTTCCACATCCTTCCTATAATGAGATGACCAGAATTGAACACAATACTCTAAGTGCGGTGGCACCAGAGATTTGAAGAGCTGTAACATGACCTCTCTACTCTTGGACTCAATCCCCCTGTTAATGAAGCCTAGCATCACCTAGGCCTTCTTAATTACCCTATCAACCTGCGCAGCGACCTTGAGGGATGTATGGATTTGAAGCCCAAGGTCCCTTTGTTCATCCACACTCTTAAGTAACTGACCATTAATCCTGTACTCAGTCTTCTGGTTTGTCCTTCCAAAATACATCACCTCACACGTCCGGATTGAACTCCATCTGCCATTTTTTATGCCCAACTCTGCACCCTGTCTATATCCTCCTGTAACCTTCGACAACATACAGCTCCATCCACAGCTCCTCCAATCATCGTGTCATCCACAAACTTACTTTCCCATCTTTCCACCTCTACATCCAGGTCATTTATAAAAATCACAAACAGCAGGGGTCCCAGGAAAGATCCCTGCGGCACTCCACTAGCCACCGACCTCCAGGCAGAATACTTTCCTTCCACAACTACACTCTGCTTTCTTCCTTTAAGCCATTTTTTTAATCCAATCTCCCTCCACACCGTCTCATCACACATTCCCGACATCAGACACTGAGTGAAGCCCCTTCTGCAACGTCCCATAACTCACTCCCGGATTCAGACACAGAGCGAAGCTGGATCCATTCTGTCCCATCAGACATTCCCAGAGTGAGACATAGAGTGAAGCTGTAATGTTACGTCTCACAATCCCGTGTTCAGACACAGAGTGATTCCACCTCCACAACGTCCAATCACACTCTCCGGGATTCAGTGATAGAGTGAAACTTCCTCCACTCAACCCGATCACACACTCACCGGGTCAAACACAGAGTGAATCACCCTCCATACCATCTTTTCACACTCTCCCAATGTCAAGCACAGAGTGATGCTTCCTCTCTCCATGCCTGCCCTGTGATGAGGAGCGGGTGAAAGAGGGGGATAATGTCTCACCTCTTCTGCTGGTCAACAATTCACAGATTTGAGCCTTGGTTTCGTTGACAGATCTGTACTTCGTTTCCATCTCAGTGAACTGGTGCTGGAGATCGCTGTGCATTTGTTTAAGAGACTGACGAATCTGTGAGACTGAGAGAGATGGTGAAGGAGGTTTAACGTTTACAGTGACACGTGAGTCAGCGTCACGCTACCGAACGGGTCACAGAGTGTGTTGTGTCAGTGTCACGGTGAAGGGTGTCACAGTGAAGGATGTGCCGGTGTCACAGTGAAAGGCGTCATCGGAAACATGAGGGGCGTGTCTGTGTTACTCTGAGGGGTTATCAATGCCCTGGTGTAGGTTTTGTTGTTGTTACAATGGGGTCCGTGTCAGTATCGTTGTGATGACCGATTCCCTGTCTCAGCGCTGGTCATGTCCGTGTTGCCGTGAGGGACGTGTCGGTGTCACTGTGATAGGAGATTCTGAGCCCCGGCGAGAGGTGTTCCGGGACACAATGAAGTGTATCTCGACGTCACTACGAGAGAAATGTCAGAGAGGCGGGTCTGGTAGTGTCCCGGTGGGTGGAATATCTGCATAATGTGTGGGTGCTGGTCTCATTGAGAGAAGTGTGTCTGTGTCACCGTGAGAGGTATGTCATGGCCACGGTGTGTGTGAGATTGTCACGCTGAGGTGTGTGTCGGTGTGATGGAGAAGACTAAGTTGGTGTCATTGTGAATTTATGTGGCGGTATTACGGTAAGGGGTTTGCCTATGTCAGGGTGAGGTGTGGGCAATTGCCTCAAAGTTGATTCAAAGTTGAGTTTAACTCATGGACTGGTAGTCGATATTGACGTTGGTTCCTGTTCATCTCCTGATTTTCTTCCCAAAGGAGTTGGTAGTTTCGGTCAGAGGTGATCTGAGATGGTGAAGGATGTTTGGCGTTTATAGTGTGTCAGCGTCAAGCAAGTGAGCGGGTCATGTAGAGTGGTGTGTCAGTGTCACGGTGAAGGGTGCGGTGGCACAGTGAGGGGCGTCGGCGCCACCGTGAGGTACGTGTCTGGGACACGCTGCGGGTTATATCAGGGTACCAGCGAGGTTTTTGTTGATGACACGGTGAGGGCTGCATCAGTATCGCGGTGATAGTTGATTCCCTGTCACACCGAGTCGGTGTTTCAGTGAGAGACGTGTAGCTGTCATTGTGATAGGTGTTTCTGGGTCTATGTGAGAGGTGTACCGGGTCACATCGCGGTGTATCTCTATGTCACGGTGAGAGATATGTCGGGGTCACAGTGCGAGGTTTGACGGTGTCATAGTGTCCGATGTATTGGTGTGACAGTGGAAAAATGTCGATGTCACGGTGAGGAGTCTGTCACGGGGAAGGACCTGTAGTGGTCATAGTGGATGTGCCGATGTCACAATAAGTGTAGTGTTATTTTCGCGGTGCGGACTGAGTGGATGACGCACTGAGGGCTTGTCGGTGTCACGGTGAGTGATGTGTCTTTGTGACGTTGAGGGTTATGTAGGTGTTTCAGTGGAGTGGTAGTTACTGTCATGATAAGAGATGAGTCGGCTGCAAAGTGATGGACGTGTCCGTGTCACAGTGAAGGATGTGTCCACGTCACAGTGAGGGACGTGTCAGTGTTACAGTGAAACGTCATTACATTAGGTTGTGTGTCGGTATCATGTTGAGGGATGTGTTGGTGGGGGTTGTGTCGGTGTCACGGTGAGGGGTGAGTTGTGGACATGCTGAGAGACCCGTCAGTACCACAGTGAGGGTTGTGTTGGTATTACAGTGAAGGGTGTTTCTGGGAAATGTTGGCATATGTTGTTGTTACACTGGCCAAATGTATTCTCTGCGGTGTGGTCGTTTTGACCGCTGTGAAACTCACCGTGAATCCTCCAGCAGATACCCGTGATAATGAGGGTCGCTGTTAAAACGCAGATTGGCCATATGCTTGAGTCTGATCGGTCTCTCTTTGCGGGTCTTTCACTGCCCAAACCGTCTGTGGAAAAATCGTTCCTTGTCTTTGTCAATCCATCGTCATTTTCCCTGATCTACCCCACTCACGCTCTCTGTATAAACAAAACCTTGCCCCTCAACGCTCCTTAAATACTCCCTCTCCCCTTCCACTCCGTGGTATTAGACATTTCTCCCTGGGGTGTAATGCACCGGTTGCCTGGTCTATCTCTGTTTGTCGTCATGATATGGACCTGTATCATCTCTCCCTCAGTCTGAGATTCATATGAAATAATATATGAAATCCATACCTATTGCATGAATTTATTTTACTGATATCCTACATGTGCTTGTTGTTTTTCGATCTTCTACAAGTCATCTGTGCTTTGAGGCGAGCGTGACCTTTGGTTTTGTGTTTGGCATCTGTGTCCTGGAGTAACGCAGACTCATTTGATTGTATTGATGGGTGTTCATGTATGGTTGAATTGCAATGCAACTCACATTGAATTGAAACCGTCTCTTCTGTGCCGGTCGCACCTTCTTTGGAAGAGAACCGAATGAAACAAATACCCGAAGCCCCTTTCACTAAATTTCGCCTCATCTTCCCGAACCTACCCCACGTCTGAGAGTGTGCGGAATAGTGGATGAGTGGAAATTGGTGGCGCAGCCAGAAGGGATGAACATTGACAGAGAGCGGGGGTAAGAGGAAACAAAGGGTGTGCGGACAGAATGGGTAAGAGGAATGGCGGGAGAGGGCTGGTGTGATAGAGGAGAGACATGCGTTTTGATAGAGAGAGAATGGAGAGTGGGAGAAATAGGGAGATGAAGGAAATAGAAGGGAGAAAAGGGGTTGGCAGATGGAGGGAGGCAAGAGGCAGTAAGCTGAAATGCCAGACAGAAGGGGAGAAGAGGGAGACGTGTGAGAGAATGTGGGGAGACGGAGAGAGGGACGTGAGAGGAAAGAGGGAGAGGGTTAGTGAGGGGGAGGTAGCTGGAGAAAGATGGAGCGGGCGTAAGAGGGTGGGGAGAGGGAGACAGGGAATAAAGAATGAGGTAAGAAAGAATGGAGTGAGGCTACAATTTTGCGCAACGCCCCTCCCACTGTCCTATATCCTCATCAATCCTCCCTCGGTGTTTGCTACTCTCTGCCCATCCCCACAGCGCTCCTTTCTCAATGCCACCTCCTCAACACACATCCCACAGTACGACCTGCACAAAGCCCAGCCTATGACATTCTCTCTTTACTGTCACATCCAACAGCACTCTTTCTTCATCCTATTCCATATCACTCCCCCTATTCCGCACCTCCACGGCGCTCCCTTCACTCCCACTCCCTGCTTGCAGTCTCCTCACAACCCCTCTAAAAGAGCTCCCTCCTCACCGCCTCTCCCATCCTTTCAGCTGGGGACAGAACAGTGAGATTCATTGAGGATCCCTCCACCCGTCCGACCGCACACACCCGGGATCAAACACAAAATGGAGCTCTCCACACCACCCCCCCACTCCAGAAGGCCTTGGCAGGTAGGATTAAGGAACACCCCAAGGCATTCTACAAGTATGAGAACAGCAAGGAGATACGACGTGAATGAAAAGGACCTATCAAACATGACAGTGGGAAACTCTGTATGGAACCGGAGGAAATAGCGAAGGTACTGAAAAAATACTTTGGTTTAGTATTCACTCTGGAAAGGATCTTGGTGATAGTAGTGAAGACTTTCAGCTGACTTAAAAGCTTGAGCATGTAGATATTAAGAAAGCCGATGTGCTGGAGCTTTTGGAAGGCATCAAGTTAGATAAATCGCCTGGACCGGATGACATGTACCCCAGTCTATTGTGCGAGGCGAGGGAGGAGACTGCTGAGTCTCTGATGATTATAATTGTATGATAAATGGGGACGGGAGAGGATCCGGAGGATTGGATGGTTGCGGATGCTGTGCCATTATTCAAGAAAGGGTGTAGAGGTAGCCCAGGAAATTATACACAAGTGCGTCGTACCCCACTGGTTAGTAAGTTGATGGAAAGAATTCCGATAGGGGGTATTGATGAACACTTGGACAGTTATAATATGATTAGGATTCGTCAGCTCTGCTTTGTCAAGGGCAGGTCGTGCCTTACGAGCCTGATTATTATTTTTTACGTTGTGACTAAACACATTGATGAAGGAAGAGCAGTAGATGTAGTGTATATGGATTTCAGCAAGGCATATGATAAGGCACCGCATGCAAGGCTTATTGAGAATGTAATGAGGCATGGGATCCAAGGGAACATTGCTTTGTGGATCGAGAACTGGCTTGCCCACAGAAGGCAAAACGGGTCATATTTTGCATGAGAGGCGGTCAGCACTGGAGTGCCTGAGGGATAAGTTCTGGTGCCCATATTCTTCGTAATTTTTATAAATGATCTAGATGAGGAAGTGGAGGAATGGGTTAGGACGTTTGCTGATGACACAAAGGTTTGAGGTTCTGTGGATAGTGTAGAGGGTTGTCAGAGTTTACAGCGGGACATTGTTAGGATGCAAAACCGGGCAGAGAAGTGGAAGATGGAGTTCAACCCAGATAAGTCTGAAGTGGTTCATCTTGGTAGATCAAATAAGATAGCAGCATATAGTATTACTGGTAAGACCCTTGGCAGTGTAGAAGATCAGAGGGATCTTAGGGTCCGAGTCCATAGGACGCTCAAAGCACCTGCGCAGGTTGACTCTGTGGTGAAGATGGCTTTCATCAATCCTGTAATTCTATTTAGGAGCCGAGAGGTAATGTTGCAGCTCAATAGGACGATGCTAAGACCTCACTTGGAGTACTGTGTTCAGCTCTGGTCGCCTCACTATAGGAAGGATGGGGAAGCCTTGTAAACGGTGCAGTGGAGATTTACAAGGATTTTACCTGGACCGGGGAACATGCCTTATGAGAATAGTTCGAGTGAACGACCTTTTTTCCTTGGAGCGAAGGAGAGTGAGATAAAGCTGATACAGTTGTAAAAGATGATGAGGGGCATTGATCGTGTGGCTAGTAAGAGGCTTTCTCCCAGGGCTGAAATGGGTCCCAGAAAACGACACAGTTTTAAGGTGCTGGGGAGTACGTAGAGAGGAGATGTCAGGGTTTTTTTACTCAGAGAGCAGTGAGGTCGTGGAATAGGCTGCCGGAACGGTGGTGATGGCTAATACGATAGGGACTTTTAAGAGGCTTTTAGACAGATATATGGATAGTAGTATAATAGAGGGCTATAGGTAAGCCTAGTGATTTCGAAGTTAGGGACATGTCGGCATATCCTTGTGGGCCGAAGGGCGTGTAATGTTCTGTAGGTTTTCTATGTTTCTATGTTTACCCAGATGGTATTCCGTCTATGGAACGAGCTGCAAGAGGAAGTGGTCTATTCAGGTGCATTAGAAAGTTGTAGACTTGGGTGCATAACTTGTGAAACGCACCAGAATGACGTCATTACTGCGATCACTGACATGTATGTGCAGTGATTGGCTGCTCGCTGGGTCACGAGGCTGAGGAATGATTCTGAGAGTTAGCGATGAGAGGTTCGTCTTTCGGAAAGTTCATTTCTGCGTAGGTGGAGTTCAGACTGTCTGTGAGACAGAGAGACAGAAAATGTGTGTGTGATAGGACGAGAGAGAGAGAGAGAGAGAGAGAGAGAGAGAGAGAGAGAGAGAGAGAGAGAGAGAGAGAGAGAGAGAGAGAGAGAGAGAGAGAGAGAGAGAGAGAGAGAGCGGGAACAGAGAGTGGGGAGTGGAAGGCATCAAGTCTGAGAGGAAAGAGAGGCGGAGGAGAGAGGAATGAAAGGCAGGGAAAGGTAACAAGTAGGGGAAGTGAGGGGCAGGGGAGACAGAGCAATAGAAAGAGAGAGAAGGAAGGAAGGAAATGGATGGGCGGACGGTGGTGACAATGGGTAGGGAAATAGGAGATAGGGAGGTGAGAACGGAGAGAGACAGGGGAGAGAGGGGTTATAAGTGAAGGAGCAATGCGAGGGATGTGAGAGAAAAAACGTTGGGAGAGGGAGAAGAGAGGTACAAGGTGGAGAGGTGGAAGGGACGAGAGCAAGAGAGACAGAGTGAGAGGATAAAAAGAAAAGGGTAAGAGAGACGGGAGAGATGGTGTGGGATGAAGAGGGAGGATGGAGAGGTGCAGCGAGAGGGGATGTACACGGAGAAAGATTGAGAGACATAGAAGGGAGAGAGAGGGTGAGTGGAAGCAAAGAGTATGCGGACAGGAAGGGAAAGAGGGTTCAGGAAGAGGAAGAGCTGGAGAGAGAGGGATGATAGAGGGGAGAGGGTAGAGCGTATGGGTAGTCAGAGAGTGAGGCAGAATGAAGGGGAGAGTGGGCAGAAAGAGGGAGAGGAGGGAAAGAGTGGGGAGAGGTGTTTGCGAGTTGGAGAGAGGCAAGAGAGCGTAAGGTGAAAGTCGAGAGAGAAGCGGAAGAGGAGGAGAGATGTGAGAAAAAGTAGAGACAGAGGATAAAAGAGAGCGAGGGGCGAGAACGGGGAGAAAGAGGGAGAGGGTTAGTGAGCGGGAGGTAGCAGGAGAAAGAGGAGAGGGGACGGGGTAAGAGGGAGGCGGAGAAGCAGAGAGGGAATAGAGAATGGGGTAAGAAAGTGGAGAGTGAGGTTAATATTTTTTACAGCGCCCCGCCCACTCTCATCTATCCTCATCAGTCCTCCCTCGGTGTTTCCTACTCTCTACCCATTCCCACAGCTCTCCTTTCTCAATACCCCCTGTTCAACACCCCTCCCACAGTACAGCCTCCCCACCGCCCTGCCTATGACATTCTCTCTTCACTGACACCTCCTACATCACTCTCTCATCTTCGGATTCCATAGATCTCCCCCTACGCCGCCATTCCCCGGCGCTGCCTCCAACCCTCTTCCCCGAGTTCAGGCTCCTCTCAAACCCTGCAATAGAGCTCCCTCCTCACCTCCTCTCCTATCCGTTCAGCTGGGGACAGAACACTGAGAGTCAGTGTGGTTCCCTACACCCATCGGATCGCACACACTCGCTATCAAACACAGAATGGAGCTCTCCCCCGCCACCCCCCGGTTCTCTGCCCCACTCACCGTTGCAAGACTGTCGGCCCGTTTTTGCGAAATTCACATTCGCGTACTGCTTGCCATCGTCCATCTTGTTCAGAACTCTCTGAGTCTCTGAGCTCACGAAGGGGAACGACCCGTTGTCAGAGGAAACCCGTGTTGCGAAGGCGGTCAGACCGACAGCAGCAAACACCACGTGAACAGCTGATAAAGAGAGGAACCGAGAGCAGGGGCAGGAAGTGCAGGCTGGCAGAGAGATTGAGGATGTGGGAGAGGGTGGTTCAGAGATATTCGAATGGAGGGGGGAGGGTGTTGAGAGTGGGGAGACAGGGGGTGCGGAGAGAGGGGATCGATTGGCGATCATCGGGGAGATAGAAGTGGGCGACCGTATTCAGAGGGTAGAGGAGCTGAGAGAAGGGTGACTGTGGGGAGAGAGATGGGAATGAAGGGAAAGTAAGCGTGAAGAAGATGGTAAACAGGAGAGGGACGGAGAGAAATAGATACATAGAAGATGAGGAGAGATGGGGAGTGTTTGGAAGACAGAGGGAGAGAAGATGGCGTTGAACTGGAGAACGAGAGGAGAGAGAGAAGCGGAAAGTGAGGGGCGGGGAGAAGCAGACAGAGGGGGTAAATGGAGCACTATAGAAAGGGCAGAGAGATGCGTGAGGAGGTTTGAAGGAGAGGAATGTAGACCACGAGTGTTGAGAGGAAGAAAATAGGAAGGTAAGAATAGAAGGAATGGAAAGAAGGAAGGAGATATTGGGGGCAGGAGGGAAAGTCGAAGGGATGTGTGTCACATACGGAAATGTATCCATCGTTGGTTCCTGGTTTGCTGGTCGGACGCCTTCAGTCCGTCTGTCTGCGAGATGCCACGGCCCCAGGACAAACCCCACCGTGATGAGTGAGTCCTCTCCCTCCTAGTGAGGAAATCATCTCCCCTCAAAATTAAATCCCTCCACAGTGTTACAGCGTCTCCTTGCCTTCCTCGCTCAGTGGCGCGCTCTCTCTTTCCTGCCTCATAACCTCTCTCTGTCTCTCTCACACTCCATCTCTTCAATCACTATCTTGTTCTTCTCCCAAATCTTCTCCTCTCCCCATTCCCTCTCAGCAATTCTCTCTCTCCCCTTGCCATTATCTTATTTCACTCTTTCCACAATCTCCCATCACTTTCTCTCCGCTCCACAACCAACACCCCTGTTGCCCTGACCAGGAGATAGCCTCACCCACCCGCCGATTGCAACCCGACCACGGAGCTCCCTGTATATTCCCAGTCCCTTAAACCTGTCGGAGGTGAGGTTTGGGGATGAGGTGCCATTTGAACTGGGATGTCCAGCCGTCTCTCACTTTTACTCTCTCCATCCCGTTCATCTCTTCAATTTCCCCATCACGCTACCTCCAACTTCTTCGGCCCAACTCCCTCCCTCCCTTCACCCCTGCTCCCATCCACACTCTCACTTCCTGTTTTCTCCCACCACATATTATCTCATTCCATCGCCCCTCTTTCTTTTCCTTCCCTCTCCCGATTTACTGAGGTAGCCTCCATTGCTTCATTTGGGCAGAGAATTCCACAGGTTTACCACGCTCTGGGAAAAACACTTACTCCTCATCTCCCTCCGAAATCAACCGGCCCGAAACTGGATGCTACGTCACTCTGTTCTTGTCTCACCTCACAGCGGAATCAATTTTCCTGCATCTATCTTATTTATTCCTTTCCTATTATTTCCACTCATTCCGATGAATTCCAGTGAGTAGATCCCCAGGCGACTCTATCTCTCCCCATAGTGTCACCCGCTCATTTTCTGAATGAACCTGGTGAGCCTCATCTCTACCGCCTCCAAACCCAGTAAATCCTCCCTCAAGTCAGGAGACCAGAAGTGTACACAGTACTCCAGGTGCGGCTTCACCAGGACCCTGTACAGTTGTATCATAACCTCCCCGCTCTTTAGTTCAGTCCCTCTCGCAATAAAGGCCGAAATTTCAATTTCCGTCCTCACAGCCTGCTGCACCTGCAAACCAACCCTTTGTGATTCATGCACAGGAACTTGTAAGTCACTCTGCACAGCAGCATGCTGCAATCGTTTACCAACTGAATAATAATTTGTTCTTCCAAATGTGGATGACATCCCATTTACAAAACATTGTACTCCATCTGCCAGACCTTCGCCCACACAGCCTATCAAAATCTTACAGAAGACTCTCCGTATCTTCCATACAATTTGCTTTTTCCACACAGTTTAGTATCATCAGCAAACTTAGATACACTACACTCGATCCCCTGTTCCAGCTCCTTAATGTGTACCCTGAACAATCGCGGTTGCAGCAACAACACCTGCGGCAGGCCGCTCACCACTGATCGCCAAACCGTGGGATTGAGTTTTATAGCGGAGAGATAATGTTGCAGCTGCATTGGACCCCACTTGGAATACTGTGCTCAATTGTGGTCGCCTCACCGCAGGAAGGACGTAGACACCATAGAAAGTTCGCAGAGGAAATTTACAAGGATGTGGCCAGGACTGGGGAGCATGCCTTATGATACCGAATACACGCCGAAGGTCCTGGGTTTTCTAAGTTTCTCTCTTTCTACAGTCTGAGTTCGGATATAAAACCTTCAGTACGCCATTCATCCTCTTCGATTTTGATTACCTTTTAATTTGCAGCTCATCATACTGACTGCAAATTTGCCCTGTCAATAGCCTCTCCTCACTATACATTGCCTCTGTTTGTAAGCCAGTCACCTCATCTTCACCACAATTATTCTCTTTCCCTAAGATCCTTGAGTTAATGACATATATGCAGCCGAGGACACCATTCAGAAAATGTTTATCCTGTCGATTGCAAACTGTGTCTGAGTTCTTAGCAACAGCACCCCGTGGAAGCCTCCCAAATCAGGCCTCTTGCATTTCCTCGGTGTTAACATCTCAGTGAATAGATTCAGGGCCCAAAAAAAACTGCCAGCTACACTTTGTCTCTCCACAATAGGTCTCAGGTGGTGCAATCTCACCTGCTCTCCATTGGGACTTCGACCGTCTGGACAATATCAATTCCATGTCAGGGGACGGATTATTGACAACAGCTCAGCGTTCAGCACAATCATTTCCTCATTTCTAATCAGCAAACTCCAGATCCTGAGTCAGTAAATCCCCCTCTGCAACAGAATGTTTGACTTCCTCATCGGGAAACCACAGTCAGTTCAGATCGGCCATAACATTTCCCATTTCCCCTTTGAAGACAGATTAGGGAAATGGGCAAAGCAGTGGCAGATGGAGTACAGTGTGGGAAAGTATATAGACATGTTTCGAGGACTAATTTTGGGTAGAATGAGCAGGTTTGTTACCCTTAGATAAGAAAGGATGTGTTGACTTTGGACTGGGCTCCATGGGAAAGATCGACAATGATCCCGTGATTGAAACGCTTATCACACAAGGAGCGTCTCTTCTCTTTCGCTCTACCGCCTCTATTGTCATTTGTCATTTCCTGAGTTCTAATTAGCAAGCTTCAAATCCCGGTCCTGGGTATCCCCCTCTGCAACAGAATGTTTGACTTCCGCATCGGGAAACCACAGTCAGTGCGGATCGCTCATAACATTTCCCATCTACAGGGCGTGTTGAAGACAGATTAGGGAAACGGGCAAAGCAGTGGCAAATGGAGTACTGTGGGGAAGTGTATGGTTACGTACTTTGGTAGAAGAAATTAAAGGTATAAACTATTTTTCTAAATGGGGAGAAAAATCAAATACCCTAGGCCCAAAGGGATTTGTGGATCCTGTTGCACGATTTCCTGCAGGTGAGCTTACCGGTGGAGTTGGCGCTGAGGAAGGCAAACCGAATGTCAGCATTCATTTCCAGAATATAAATACAAGGATTTAATTTTAAGGTTTTAAAAGGCACTGATCAGACTTGATCTGGGATATTTTCTGAGTAGATTTGTGCCCATTATATAGAAAGGATGCGCTGACTTTGGACTGGGTTCCATGGGGATAACGAGAATCATTCTGGGATTGAAACGCTTATGACAGGAGGAGCATTTGAACTGGGTCTGTCCTCAATGGAATTTAGAAGCATAAAGGGTGATGTCATTGCAACCTATCGAATGTTGAAGATCCTCGACAGTGTAGCTATGCAGACAAAAAAAAATTCTAAGGTAGAGTGGGGGCATACTAAAACTAGCGAACACGAACTCAAAATAGAGATTTGACAATTTACAATGGAGTTTAGAAGGAAATCTATTTGTCCGTGTAGGGGTAAATGTGAAATGTTCGTTTCCTCAGGGCCGTGGAGGAGAAGTTACTTGAGATATTTCAGTCGGAGGGTGATAGATTCCAGACTAGTCTGAGAATGAAGGGATACGGAGCGAAGTCAGGAGTTTGGGACTATAAAGGAACTGAATCTCTTCGTTTCGTAATTTTATATGATTCTATAAAAACTCCTCTGATTCTTCTGAATTACGGTGAGTACAGGCCCAGTGGACTCAATCTCTCCTCATGGTCTAAACCCCTCATTTCTGGAACAAACCTGGTCTACCTCTTCAGCACCACCTCCAAAGCCTGTATATCCTTCCTCGGGTAAGGAGACCACGACTGCATGCTGTACTCCAGGTGTGTACCCTGTACAGTTGCAGCATAACTTCACTGCTCTTAAATTCATTCCCTCTAGCAATGAAGGCCAACATTTCATTTGCCTTCCTGACAGCCTGCTGGACCCGCAAACCAATCATTTTCTGATTCATGCACAAGAACCTTTAAGTCTCTCCGCGCAGCAGCATGCTGTAGTTTTTCTTTCATCAATGAAATAGTAATTAGCTCTTCCTTTTTTCCTTCCACAGTGGATGACCTCACATTTACAAATATTGCACTCCACTTGCCAGACCCCCGCCCATTCAACCTGTCAATATCTCTCAGCAGACTCTCCGTGTCTGTGCACAATTTGCTTTCCACACAATTTAGTATCATCAGCAAACTTAGATACACTACCCGCGATCCCATCTTCCAGATCGTTTATGTGTACCGTGAACATTCGTAGCCCCAGCACCGACACCTGTGGCACGCCGCTCAACGCTGATTGCCAAAACTTGGAACTGAGTTTAGGAGCCGAGAGGTAATGCTGCATCTATATTGGACCCTGGCCAGGCCCAACTTAGAGTACTGTGCTCAGTTCTGAACCGGGAGGGTGTGAGGGGATGGTGTGCAGGGAGCTTCACTATGTGTTTGACCCCTGGAGTGTGTGAAGGGAAAGTGTGGCGGGATCTTCACTCTGGATCTAACCAAGGGACAGTGTGGTGGGGCGATGTGGCGGGAGTTTCACACTGCTTCTGTCCAAGGTCGTGTTTGTTCGACCGTCCAGGGGTTAGTGCTCTCTCTCTGTCTCTATAGTACACTCTCCCTTTCTCCCTGCACTCTCTCCTCTATTACTCTACCGCCTCTAATTCACAAACTCCCTCTACGTAACCATACACTTTCTCACACTACTCCATTTGCCATTGCTTGGTCCATTTCCCTAATCTGTTTTCAGCACTACCTGTAGATGGGAAATGTTATGAGCGATCCGCACTGATTGTGGTTTCCCGTTGCGGAAGTCAGACATTCCGTATCAGAGGGCGATACCCAGAACCAGGACCTGAAGCTTGCTGATTAGAACTCAGGAAATGACTGGCCTTGGAGGCGGTGCTGAAGAGGTAGACCAGTTTTGTTCCAGAAATGAAGGGTTTAGACCATGAGGAGAGACTGAGTCCACTGGGACTGTACTCACTGCAATTCAGAAGAATGAGAGGAGTTTTTGTAGTAACAGATAAAATTACTAAACGGACAGATTCATTTCATTCTTAGTCCCAATCTCCCGCCTTCACTCCGTATCCCATCATTCTCAGACATGTCAGGAATCTATCACCCTCCGAATGAAAGTTCTCCAGGAACTTCTCCTCCACGGCCGGATATGGAAACGAATTTTTCACATTTACCCCTACACGGGCAAAAAAAAATAATTCCTCCTAATCTCCATTGTAAATTCACAAATCTCTGTTCTGAGTTTGTGTTCGCTGGTATAAATACCCCCCCCCCCCCCCACATCACCTGAGGAAGCTTCAGCTGCTCAGCTACTCAGCCGAGGATCTTCAACATTGGATAGGTTTCAATGACGTCACCCTTTCTTCTTCTGAAATCCATTGAGTACAGACCCAGATCAAACGGAGCGTCTGATAAGCATTTCAATCCATGAATCATTGTAGTTCATCCCCATGGAACCCAGTCCAAATTCAGCACATCCTTTCTTATCTTAGGGCCACAAACCGACTGACTCTACCCAAAATTAGTCCTCACCAGTGCCTTTTAAAGACTTAACATTAAATCTGTTTTCATAGTCTCGACCTCTGGAATTGAATGCTAAAATTCGTTCTGCCTTCCTCACCGACAACTCCAGTAAGTTAACAATCAAGGAATTCTGCACGAGGATCCCCACAGCAGTTTGCGCCGCAGCTATTTGATTTTTCTCCCCATTCAGAAAATCATCTCTGCTTCTATTTTTTCTAGCAAGTTAATGTGTCTATACTTCCCCACACTGTACTCCATCCGCCACTGGTTTGCTCATTTCCCTAATCTGTCTTCAACACTTCCTGTAAATGAGAAATGTTATGACCGATCTGCACTGACTGTGGTTTCCCGATGAGGAAGTCAAACATTCTGTTGCAGAGGGGGATTTACTGACTCAGGATCTGGAGCTTGTTCATTAGAACTGAGGAAATGATTGTGCTGAACGATGAGATGTTGTCAATAAACCGTCCCCTGACATTGTATTGCTACTGTCCAGACGGTCGAAGTCCCGGTGGAGAGCAAGTTAGATTACTGCCTCTGAGACCTATTTTGGAGAGACAAAGACTAGCCGGAAAAATTGGTTGGTCCCAGTATCAATTCACCGAGATACTGACACCCAGGAAATGCAAGAGGCCTGATTCGGGAGGCTTCCGCGGGGTCATGCTGCTAAGAACTCAGACACAGTTTGCAATCGATAGGTTAAACTTTTTTTCTGAATGTTGTCCTCGGCTGCATATATGTCAATAAATTAAGGATCGTAGGAAAAGAGAATAATTGTGGTGAAGATGAGGTGACTGGCTTACAAACAGAGGCAATGTGTAGTGACGAGAGGCTATTGACAGGGCAAATTTGCAGTCAGTATGATGAGCTGCAAATTAAAAGTGGACAAAATCGAAGAGGATGAATGACGTACTGAAGGTTTTATATTCGAACTCACACTGTAGAAACAGAGAAACATAGAAAACCCAGGCCCTTCGGCGTGTATTCGGCATCATAAGGTATGCTCCCCAGTCCAGGCAACATCCTTGTAAATGTCCTCTGCGAACTTTCTATGGTGTCCACGTCCTTCTCGCATTGAGGCGACCAGAATTGAGCACAGTATTCCGAGTTGGGCCAATGCAGCTGCAACATTATCTCTCCGCTATAAAACTCAATCCCACGGTTTGGCGATCAGTGTGTGCGGCGTGAAGGAGGTGTCGGTGCTGCGACCGCGATTGTTCACGGTAAACATTAATGATCTGGAGTAGGGGATCGAGTGTAGTGTAACTAAGTTTGCTGATGATACTAAACTGTGTGGAAAAAGCAAATTGTATGGAAGATACGGAGAGTCTGCTGTGAGATGTTGATAGGCTGAGCGGGCGAGGGTCTGGCAGGTGGTGTACAATGTTTTGTAAATGGGATGCCATCCACTTTGGAAGTAAAATGGAAGAACAAATTATTATTCAGTTGGTAAAAGATTGCAGCCTGCTGCTGCGCAGAGGGACTTACAAGTTCCTGTGCATGAATCACAAAGGGTTGGTTTGCAGGTGCAGCAGGCTGTCAGGAAGGAAATTGAAATGTCGGCCTTTATTGCGAGAGGGACTGAACTAAAGAGCGGGGAGGTTATGATACAACTGTACAGGGTCCTGGTGAAGCCGCACCTGGGGTACTGTGTGCACTTCTGGTCTCCTGACTTGAGGGAGGATTTACTGGGTTTGGAGGCGGTAGAGATGAGGCTCACCAGGTTCATTCCAAAAATGAGCGGGTGACACTATGGGGAGAGATAGAGTCGCCTGGGGATCTACTCACTGGAATTCATCAGAATGAGTGGAAATAATAGGAAAGGAATGAATAAGATAGAGGCAGGAAAACTGATTCCGCTGTGAGGTGAGACTAGAACAGAGTGACGTAGCATCCAGTTTCGGGCCCGTTGATTTCGCAGGGAGATGCGGAGTAAGTGCTTTTCCCAGAGAGTGGTAAACCTGTGGGATTTTCTGCCCAAATGCACCCCATGTCAAATGGCACCTCATCACCAAGCAACACCCCGAAAGGTTTAAGGGATGGGGTATATGCAGGGAGCTCCGTGGTCGGGTTGCAATCGGTAGGTGAGTGAGGGTATCTCCTGGTCAGGGCAACAGCGGTGTTGGTGGTGGAGCGGAGAGAGAGTGTGGGGAGATTGTGGAAAGTGTGAATTAAGATAATGGGGAAGGGGAGAGGGTGAAATGATGAGAAGGAATGGGGAAAGGGGAAAATGTGGGAGAACACCGAGAGAGAGAGAGAGAGAGAGAGAGAGAGAGAGAGAGAGAGAGAGAGAGAGAGAGAGAGAGAGAGAGAGAGAGAGAGAGAGAGAGAGAGAGAGAGAGAGAGAGAATGACATGTTATGAGGCAGGAAAGAGAGAGCGTGCCACTGAGCGAGGAAGGCAATGACACCCTGTAAAACTGTGGAGGGATTTAATTTTGAGGGGAGATGATTTCCTCAGTCGGACGGAGCGGACTGTCCCTTCACGGTGGGCTTTGTCCTGGGGCCGTGGCATCTCGCAGACAGACGGTCTGAAGGCGTCCGACGAGCAAATCTGGAACCAACGATGGACATATTTCTGTATGTGACACACATCCCTTCGACTTTCCCACCCGCCCCCAATATCTCCTCGCTTCTTTCCATTCCTTTTATTTTTACATCCCTATTTATTTTCCTCTCAACTCCCGTTGTCTACATTCCTCTCCTTCAATCCTCCTCACGCATCTCTCTGCCCTTTCTATAGTGCTCCCTTTCCCACCTCTGTCTGCTCCTCCCCGCTCTTCACATTACGCTTCTCTCTCTCCTCTCGCTCTCCAGTTCACCGCCATCTTTTCTCTCTCTGTCTTCCAAACACTCCCCAAGTCGCCTCACCTTCTATTTCTCTACCTCTCTCCGTCCTCCTCCCGTTTACCATCTTCTTCACGCTTACTTTCCCTTCATTCCAATCTCTATCCCCACAATCACCCTTCTCTCTGCTCCTCTACCCTCTATATACTGCCGCCCATTTCTATCTGCCCGCTGATCGCCAATCGGTCCCCTCTCTCTACTCAACCTTTCTCTCCACTCTCAACACTCTACCCCGCCATTCGAATATCTCTGAACCATCCTCTCCCACATCCTCAATCTCTCTGTCAGCCTGCACTTCCTCTCCCTGCTCTCGATTCCTCTCTTTATCAGCTGTTCACGTGGTGTTTGCTGCTGTCGGTCTGACCGCCTTCTCAACACGGGCTTCCTCTGACAATGGTTCGTTCCCCTTCGTGAGCTCAGAGACGCAGAGACCCCTGAACAACATGGACGACGGCAAGCAGTACGCGAATGTGAAGTTCGCAAAAACGGGCCCACAGTCTCCTTCAAACGGTGAGTTGGGCAGATAACCGTGGGGGAGAGAGCTCCATTCTGTGTTCGATCCCGGGTCTGTGCGATCGGACGGGTGGAGAGAACCTGACTGACTCTCAGTGTTCTGTCCCCAGCTGAACGGATGGGAGAGGCGGTGAGGATGGAGCTCTGTTGGAGGATTTGTAAGGAGCCTGAACTCGGGGAATGGGGGTGGAGGCAGCGCCGGGGAGGGGCGTCGTAGGGGGAGATCTATGGAATCCGAAGATGAGAGAGTGCTGTGGGAGGTGTCAGTGAAGAGAGAATGTCATAGGCAGGGCGGTGTGGAGATAGTACTATGGGAGGGGTGTTGAACAGGGGGTATTGAGAAAGGAGAGCTGTGGGGATGGGCAGTGAGTAAGAAACACCGAGGGTGGACTGATGAGGATAGAGGAGAGTGGGAGGGGAGCTGTAAAAAAAATTAATCTCACTCTCCTCTTTCTTACCCCATTCTCTCTTCACTCGACTTATTCTCATCCTCCCTCTTACACCCTCCCCGCTCCCTCTTTCTCCTGCTACCTCCCCCTCACTAACCCTCTCCCTCTTTACCCCGTTCTAGCCCATCCCTCTCTTTCATCCTCTCTCTCCACTTTTTCACACACCTTTCCCCTTCTCTCTTGACTTTTACCTTACTCCCTCTTGCCTTTCTCAAACTCGCAACCATTTCTCTCCTCTCTCTCTCCCGCCTCTCCCTCTTTTTGCCAACTCTCCCCTTCATTCTCTCTCACTCTCCTACTAGCCATACGCTCTACCCTCTCCCCTCTATCTTAAAACTGTGTCCTCTTGTGGGAACCATTTCAGCCCTGGGAAAAAGCCTCTTACTATCCACACGATCAATGCCTCTCATCATCTTTTGCACCTCTATCAGCTTTATCACATTCTCCTTTGCTCCAGGGTGAAAATGTCAATTTCACTCGACTTATTCTCCTCCTCCCTCTTACACCCTCCCCGCTCCCTCTTTCTCCTGCTACCTCCCCCTCAGTAACCCTCTCCCTCTTTACCCCGTTCTCGCCCATCCCTCTCTTTCATCCTCTCTCTCCACTTTTTCACACACCTTTCCCCTTCTCTCTTGACTTTTACCTTACTCCCTCTTGCCTTTCTCAAACTCGCAACCATTTCTCTCCCCTCTCTCTCCCGCCTCTCCCTCTTTTTGCCAACTCTCCCCTTCATTCTCTCTCACTCTCCTACTAGCCATACGCTCTACCCTCTCCCCTCTATCATCCCGCCCTCTCCCGCTTTTCATCTTCCTGCGCCCTCTTTCTCTTCCTGTCCGCACACTCTTTGCTTCCTCTCACCCTGTCTCTCCCTGCTATGTCTCTCAATCTATCTTCGTGTACATCCCCTCTCGCTGCCCCCCATTTTCGACTCATCCCCCACTCAACACACTCTTTTCTTCTCCATCCACAAGTCCCCTCTTTCTCCCACACGCTCTCTCCCGTGTCTCACCCTTCTCTTTTTCACCTCTCACTCTGTTTCTCTCGCTCTCGTCTCTTCCACCTCTCCACCTTGCCCCCTCATCTCCCTCTCCCCACGTTTTTTCTGTCTCACATCCCTCTCACTGCTCATTCACTCATAACCTCTCTCCCCCTCTCTCTCTCCATTCTCACTACCCTATCTCCTCCTATATCCCTGCGCATTGCCACCATCGTCCAGCCATCCATTTCCTTCCTTATCTCTGTCTCTATTGCTGTCTCCCCTGCTCACGCACCTTACTTCCTCTCCCTGTTACCTCTCCTTGCCTTTCATTCCTCTCTCCTCCACCTCACTTTCCTTTCTGCATTGCCTTCCCCTTCCCACTCTCTGTTCCCGCTCTCTCCTCATTCCTTACCTCGCTCTCTCTCACTCTCTCTCTCTTTCTCCCCCAGACGGTCTGACCTCCACCTACGCAGAACTGAAATTTTCGAAAGACCAATCTCTCATCGCTGAGTCTGAGGATCATCCCACCACCTCGCGGCCCGGCGAGCAGCCAATCGCTGCAGAGACAGGTCAGTGGTCGTAGTACTGACGTCATTCTGGAGAGTTTCACAAGTCCTGCCCCCAATTCTCCAAGTTTCTAATGCACCCGAATAGAACAATTCCTCCGACAGCTCGTTCCATAGACGGAATACCATCTGGGTAAACATAGAAAAATAGAAAACCTACAGCTCAATACAGGCCCTTCGGCCCACAATGTTATATCGAACATGTCCCTAACTTCAAAATCATTAGGCTTACCCATAGCCCTCTATTATACTAAGATCCATGTATCTATCTAAAACCCTCTTAAAAGACCCTAACGTATTCGCCACCACCGCCGTTTCGGCAGCCTATTCCACGACCTCACCGCTCTCTGAGTAAAAACCGTACCCCTGACATCTCCTCTGAACGTACTCTCCAGCAACTTAAAACTGTGTCCTTTTCTGGGAACCATTTCAGCCCTGGGAGAAAGCCTCTGACTATCCACACGATCAATGCCTCTCATCATCTTTTGCACCTCTATCAGCTTTATCACATTCTCCTTTGCTCCAGGGTGAAAATGTCAATTTCACTCGACTTATTCTCATAAGGCTTGTTCCCCAATCCAGGCACATCCTAGTAAATCTCCACTGCACCGTTTTTAAGGATTCCGCATCCTTCCTATAGTGAGGAGTCCAGAGCTGAGCACAGTACTTCAAGTGAGGTCCTAGCATCGTCCTAAAGAGCTGCAACATTACCTCTCGGCTCCTAAATTCAATTGCAGGATTGACGAAAGCCATCTTCACTACAGAGTCAACCTGCGCAGATGCTTTAAGCGTCCTATGGACTCGGACCCCAGGATCCTTCTGATCTTCCACACTGCCAAGAGTCTTTCCATTAATACTAGATGCTGCTATATTGTTTGACCTACCATGATGAACCACTTCACACTTATCTGGATTGAACTCCATCTGCCACTTCTCATCCCAGTTTAGCATCCTAACAATGTCCCGCTGTAACATCTGACAGCCCTCCACACTATCGAAAAAACGTCACACCTTTGTGTCATCAGCAAACTTCATAACCCATCCCTCCGCTTCCTCATCTAGGTAATTTATAAAAATCCCGAAGAGTAAGGGCCCCACAGCAGATCCCTGAGACATTCCAGTGGTGACCGCCCTCCATGCAAAATATGACCCGTTTTGCCTTCTGTTGGCAAGCCAGTTCTCGATCCACAAAGCCATGTCCCCTTGGATCCCATGCATCCTTTCTTTCTTAATAGGTCTTGCATGGGGTACCTTCTCATATGCCTTGCTGAAATTCGTATACTCTACGTGTATATACAATACATATACACTACGCTCTTCCTTCATCAATCTGTTTAGTCACAGCTTAAAAAAATAGTCAAGCTCGTAAGTCACGACCTGCCCTTGGCAAGGCCGAGCTGACTACTCCTAATCATATTATACCTCTCCAAATGTCCATAAATCCTCCCTCTGGGGATCTTCTCCATCGACTTACTAACCACTGGGGTACTACGCACTTGTGTATAATTTATGGGCTATCTCTATTCCCGTTCTTGAATAAAGGAACAACATCCGCAACCATCCAATACTCCGGATCCTCTCCCGTCCCCATTTGTCATACAATGATAATCACCAGAGACTCAGCAGTCTCTTCCCTCGCCTCCCACAATAGCCTGGGGTACATGTCATCCGGTCCCGGCGACTTATCCAACTTGATGATTTCTACTCCAGCACATCCGCTTTCTTAATATTTACATGTTCAATCTTTTCAGTCTGCTGAAAGTCATCACTACTATCACCAAAATCCTTTCCATAGTGAATACTAAAGCAAAGTATTTCTGAAGTACCTTCGACATTTCCTCCGGTTCCATACACAGTTTCCCACTGTCATATTTGATAGGTCCTTTTCTTTCACATCGTATCTCCTTGCTGTTCTCATACTTGTAGAATACCTTGGGATTTTCCTTAATCCTTCCTGCCAAGGCCTTCTGGGGTGGGGTGGGGGGAGGGGGGGAATGGAGAGCTCCATTTTGTGTTCGATCCCGGGTGTGCGCGATCGGACGAGTGGAGGGAACCTCACTGACTCACACTGTTCTGTCCCCAGCTGAAGGGATGGGAGAGTCGGTGAGGATGGAGCTCTTTTGGAGGGTTTGTGAGGAGCCTGCGCCCAGGGAATGGGCATGAGTCAGCGCCGGAGAGGAGCAGCATAGGAGGAGAGATATGAAATAGGATGAAGAGAGAGTGCTGTGGGACATGACAGTAAAGAGAGAATGTCATGGGCTGGGCGGTGTGCAGGTCGTACTGTCGGAAGTGTGTTGAGGAGGTGGCATTGAGAAAAGAGAGCTGTGGGGATGGGCAGAGAGCAGGAAACACCGAAAGAGAGCTGATGAGGATAGAGGACAGTGGGAGGGACGTTGTATAAAATTTTAACCTCTCTCTATACTTGGTTACCCCGTTCTTTATTCTCTCTCTCCTTCCCCCTCCCCGCTACCTCTTTCTCCGGCTACCTCCCCCTCATTAACTCTCTCCCTCTTTCCTATCTCGTCCCTCTCTCTCTTTCATCCTCTCTCCCCACATTCTCTCACACCTTGTCTCCTTCTTCTCCCCTTCTCTCTGCAATTTCATCTTACTCCCACTTGCCTCCATCAATCTCTCAACCCCTCCCCATCTCCCTCTTTCTCCCCACTCTCCCCTTCATTCTCTCTCAATCACTCACTACCCAAACGCACTCCCCTCTCCCCTATATCACGCCACCCTTCTCCCGCCCTTCCTCTTCCCTTGACCTCTTACCCTTTCTGTCCGCAGACCCTTTGCATCCTCTTACCCCACCCCTCTCACTCAATGTTCATCTCCTCACGCTGCGCCCCCAATTGCCACTCTTCCCCCCACTCCACACACTCTCAGACGGGGAGTAGGGTGGGGAAGATGAGGCGAAATTTAGTGAAAGGGGCTTCGGATATTTGCCTCATTCGGTTCTCTTCCAAAGAAAGAGCGACCGGCACAGAAGAGACGGTTTCAATTCAATGTGAGCTGCATTGCAATCCAACCATACATGAACACCAATCAACACAGTCAAACCAGTCTGCGTTACTCAAGGACCCAGATGCCAAACACAAAACCAATGTCCACACAACGGCACAACACCCTCCAAGATAACAAGCAAATGTAGGATATCATATGTATCCCAGGCTCAGGGGAGCGTTGATACTGGTCTCTATCATGACGAGAGACAGAGACAGACCAGGCAACCGGTGCATTTCTCCCCCAGAGAGAAATCTCTAATACCACGGAGTGGAATGTGAGAGGGAGTACCTTTTCAGGAGAGGTGAGAGGAAATATTTTGTTTACACAGAGAGATTGGGTGACTGGAACGTGCTGCCAGGGGTAGTGGTGAAGGCAAGTCGATAGAAGCGTTTAATCGGCTCTTTGTCATACACGTGTGTGTACAGGAGTTGGAGGGAAATGAACATTGTGTCGGTAAAACCGAATTTGGCAAACAGTGTAACTGGTATAGCGAAACCTTTGGGCCGAATGGTCCGCTCTGCTCTGTGATTTACGTTCACGGCTCTGCGTGAGGAAAAGAGAGTGTTTTGAACTCAGAGCGTGAGAAGAGCATGGGTGGGGTCGATCAGGGAATATGGCAATGGATTGACAAAGACAAGGAATGGATGATGGGGTGGTAAATTAGATTAGTAATTATGCAGATGATACTAAGATAGGTGGCGTTGTGGATAATCAAGTAGGTTTTGAAAGCTTGCAGAGAGATTTACGCCGGTTAGTAGAGTGGGCTGACCGATGGCAGTTGGAGTTTAATGCTGATAGGTGTGAGGTGCAATATTTCGGTAGGAATAATCGAAATAGGGCATACATGGTAAATGACAGGATATTGAAGAATGCTGTAGAACAGAATGATCTAGGAATAATGGTGTATAGTTCCCTGAAGGTGGAATCTCATGTGGATAGGGTGGTGAAGAAAGCTTTTAGTAGATTGGCCTTTATAAATCAGAGTATTCAGTACAGGAGTTGGGATGTAAGGTTAAAATTGTACAAGACATTGGTAAGGCCGAATTTGGAGTATTGTGCACAGTTCTGGTCACCGAATTATAGGAAACATGTCAACAAAATAGAGAGAGTACAGAGGAGATTTACTAGAATGTTACCTGGTTTTCAGCACTTAAGTTACAGGGAAATGTTCAACAAGTTATGTCTTTATTCTTTGGAGCGTAAAGGTTGAGGGGGGACTTGATAGAGGTATTTAAAGTTATGAGGGGGAGAGATAGAGTTGACGTGGATAGGCTTTTTTCCATTGACAGTAGGCGAGCTTCAAACAAAAGGACATGAGTTGAGAGTTAAGTGGCAAAAGTTTAAGGGTAACACGAGAGGGGATTTCTTTACGCAGAGAGTGGCAGCTGTGTGGAAAGAGCTTCCAGTAGAAGTGGTAGAGGCAGGTTCGGTATTGTAATTTAAAGTAAAATTGGATAGATATATGGACAGGAATGGAATGGAGGTTTATGGGCTCAGTGCGGATCAGTGCGGAGAGTAAGCGTTCGGCAAGACAAGGGCCGAGATGTCCTGTTTCCGTGCTGTAATTGTTATATGGTTATAAAGAATTCTTATGTTCTCCACAGACGACATGGACAGTGAACGATCTACAAGGAGAAAGAGATTAGATTCAAGCATATGGCTAATCTGTGTTTTAACAGCGACGCTCTTTATCATGGGTATCTGCTGGAGGATTCATGGTGAGTTTCACACCGGTCGCAACGACCAAACCGCAGAGAATAAAAATGGCCATTGTAACAGCGGCACATTCCCAACATTACCCCGAAACACCCTTTACGGTGATATTAGCAGAACCCTCACTGTGGTACTGACGGGTCTCTCAGCATGCCCACGACTCATCCCTCACCGTGACACCGACACAACCCCCACCAACACATCCCTCAACCTGATACCAAAACACAACCTAATGTAATAACCATTCAACATAACACTGACACGCCTCTCTCCGTGGCACCAACAGGTCACGCACTGTGATGTGCACATATCACTCACTGTGACACAGGCACGTCCATCACTTTGAAACCGACTCATCTCTTATCATGACTGCAAAAGCCACTCCACCGGAACACCGATATAACCCTCACCGTCACAAAGACACATCCCTCAGAGCGTCACCCACTCAGTCCTCAACGTGACAACAGCACTATACTTACTGTGACACCGATACAATCACCGTGACCACTACAAGCCCTTCCCCGTGATACACCCCTCACCGTGACATCGACATTTTTTTCCACTGTCACATCAATACACCGGACACTATGACACCGGCGAATTTCTCACTGTAACACCGTCAAACCTCGCACTGTGACCCCGACATATCTCTCACCGTGACATAGAGATACACCGCGATGTGACCCGGTACACCTCTCACATGGACCCAGAAACACCTATCACAATGACAGCTACACATCTCTCACTGAAACACCGTCTCGGTGTGACAGGGAATCAACTATCACCGCGATACTGAAGCAGCCTCCATCGTGACACCAACAAAACCCTTACTGGTAACCTGATCTACCCCTCAGCGTGCCGCAGACACGTACCTCACGGTGGCGCTGACGCCGCTCACTGTGCCACCAGCACACCCCTCACTATAACACCCTCACCCTGACCACTGACACACCACTCTCCGTGACCCGCTCAGTAGCTTGACGCTGACACAATATAAACGCCAAACATCCTTCACCATCTCAGATCACCTCTGACCGAAACTACAAACTCCTTTGGGAAGAAAATCAGGAGATGAACAGGAATCATCGCCAATGTTGACTACCAGTCCATGAGTTAAACTCAACTTTGAATCCCAGGTACCTGAGATTTCCCACCCGGATCTCTCGCAGACAACCTGTCTCAAGGCGACTCCGAAACACACCTCACAGTAACACCGACACGCCCTTCACCGTGACAATGGGACACCAGTGACACCTACAGGCTCCTCAACGTCACACGCCCAGCTCCGCACCATAACAAGGACTCCAACATCACCGTAACACACCACACCGAAACAGTATCGCCCCTCAACATAACACCGATGCACCGCTCACTGAGGCGATTACCTACACCTCATTCTGACACAGTATCCCTTACCGTGATACTGACAACTAAATTCACAATGACACCTACGTAGCCTTCTCCATCACACCGAAACTCACCTCAGCGTGACAACCGGACACACACCGTGGTCATGACATGCCTCTCACGGTGACACAGACACACTCCCCTCAATGAGACCAGGACCGAAACATTACACAGATACTCCTCCCACTGAGACACTGCCAGAACCCTCACTCTGACATTTCCCTCGCCGTGAGTTCGAGATACACTTCAGTGTGTCACGGCACAACTCTCTCCGGGGCACAGAAACATCTATCACAGTGACACCAAAACGTCCCTCACAGCAACTCGGACATGCCCCGCGATGAGACAGGGAATCAACCATCACCACGATACCGACACAGATCCCATTGTAACAACAAAACCTTCACCAGGGCATTGCTATAGCCCTCAGAGTGACACGGACACGCCACACAATGTGGCGCAAACGCCTCAGACTGTGCCACCAGCACATTCTTCACTGTGACACTCTTCACCGTGACCCTGACACAACACTCGCTGTGACCCGTTCGGTAGCGTGACGCTGACTCACGTGTCACTGTACTCGCTAAACATCCTTTACCATCTCTCTCAGAATTACAGATTCGGCATTCTAAGTTCACCTCTGACCGAAACTGCCGTGTGTTAAACTCAACCGTCCAAACTAAGCATTCTGCGCTCAACTCTAATTTCTCTGATCTTAAACGAATGCACAGCGATCTCCGTCACCAGTTCACTGATATGGAAACGAAGTATAGATCTGTCAACGAAACCAAGGGTCAAATCTGCGAATTTTTGACCAGCAGAAGAGGTGAGGCATCAGACCCCTACTTTTTGTGAATTTTATTAACGACCTAAATGTGGGGCTAGAAGGGTGAGTTGGCAAGATTGCCGTCGACACAATGTTTGGTGGTGTTGCTGGTAATGTAAAGGATTGTCAAAGATTGCAGAGGCGTATTGATAAATGCTGAAATGGGCTGAGAAGTGGCAGATGGTGTTCAAACCACAGAAGTGTGAGGTGGTACACTTTGAAAGGGGAAACCCCTAGCCAGAGTACAAAGTAAATGGCAGGATACTTGGTAGTGTGGAGGTGCAGAGGTATCTCGGTGTACCTGTCGACAGATCCCTGAAAATTGCCTCACAGGTAGATAGGGTAGTTAAGAAATATTATGAGGTTTTAGCTTTCATAAGTCGTGGGATAGAGTTTAAGAGTCACGAGGTAATGATGCAGCTCTTTAAAACTCTGCTTAGGTCACACTTGGAGTACTGTGTCCAGTTCTGGTCGCCTCACTATAGGAAGGATATGGAAGCATTGGGAATGGAACAGAGGAGATTTACCAGGATGCTCTCTGGTTCAGAGTGTTGGCATTCTGATCAGAGATTAAAGGAACTAGGGCTTTACTCGTTGGAGAGAAGGGGGATGAGAGGAGACATGATAGATGTAAACAAGATATTAGGAGGAATAGGTAGAGTGGACAGTCATCGCCTCCTCCCCAGGGCACCACTGCTCAGTACAAGTGGACATGGCTTTAAGGTAAGGGAAGGGAAGTTCAAGGGGAATATTAGAGGAAAGTGTTTCACTCAGAGAGTGGTTGGTACGTGAAATTCGCTGCCTGAGTCTGTGCTGGAGACAGGTAAACTACTGAAATTTAAGAGACTACTAGACAGGTATATGGAGGAATTTAAGATGGGGAGATATATGAGAGGTAATGCTTAAGGGTTGGCACAACATTGTGGGCCGAAAACCCTGTACTGTGCTGTTCTATGTCTGTGTCTATTTGGCGTGTGTGCTGAGGTAATTTCTTTCCGTGTATGACGGCTGGAATTTGTGATAGGGCCGTGGAGAGAGAGAGAGTTTCACATTGTGTCTGCCCAAGGCTGTGTGTGATCTGACAGTTTGCAGGGAGCTAAAATCTGTGTCTCACCCCGTGTCTGTATGATGGGATACTGTCTTTGACATAGTGTCGTGTGATGAAAAGATATGGAGGGCAGTGGGGGTGTGGTTGGTTAGTGCTTTTTGGGGGTGGCGTCGTGTGTGATGGTCCGCGGGGAAAGAGAGATTCAGTCTGCCTCTGACAGAGTAAGAGTGTAATTCGATGGTGTTCCGGGAGCTTAAATCTGTGTCTCACCGCGTGTCTGTATGATAGGACTATGTGTTGACACAGTGTGCCTGTGATGGGAAACTATGGCGGGAAGTGGCGCTAAATGAGTGCGTTCAGGGGAGGGGATGTCATTTCTGTGTCCGACACCGGGAACAGTGACGCGTGGATGGATGGTGTTCCGCTCTGTGTCTGATATCAGTGGTGTTTGATAGGACGGTGCGGAGGGAGCTTCTCTCGTTTTCTGACACCTGTGTTGTGTGCTGTCACCGGGTAGAAGGAGCATCATACTGTGTCTGACCACGGAGTATGCGGCGGGATGGTGCAGAGCGTGTTCAATTTCCTCTCCGATCCTGGGCGGGTGTAATAGGGTAGTGTGGAGGGAGATTCACTCTGTGTCTGTCCGCAGGGCTGTGTGAAGGGAGAGCGTGCAAGGAGCTTCACTCCATGTTTGACCCAAGTAGTGTGTGATAGTGTGATGGAGAGAAAGCTTCAGTCTGAGGCTGACCCGGTCGTGTGTGATGGGACAGTGTGGTAGGAGCATCACTCCGTGTCTGACACTGGGAGAGTATGATGGGACCATGAGACAAGAGCTTCATTTATCGTCTGTCCCCGAGAGTTTGTGACGGGACGGTGTTGGTTGAACATCTATTTGTGTCTGTCCCTCAGGAAGTCTGTGATAGGACGGTGGGAAGGAGATGTGTAGCTGACTCCTGAGGGTTGTGATGGGGCGGAATGGAGGGAGCTTCACTCAGTTTCTGACCCTGAGAGTGTGTGATGGGACAGTGTGCAGGGAGCTTCACTCTGTGTCTGAGCCCCGGAGTGTGTGATAGGACGGTGTGGAGGGAGATTCACTCTGTGTCTGACCCCGGGAGTGTGTGTGATGGGACAGTGTGGCGGGTGCTTCACTCCTTGTCTGACCTCGGGATTTTGTGATGGGTTGGTGTGAAATCAACTTTACTCTGTGTCTAATGCAATGTTTATGGGCTGAGACGGTGTTTTTGGGATCTTCACTCTGTGTCTGATCCCGAGAATGTGTTTTGGGAGAGTGTTTTCGTAAATGTTCTGTATGTCTGTTTGATGGGACAGGGCAGAGGGAGTTACACACTGTCTCTGTCCCGGCGAGTCTGAGTGATCGGACGGTTGGGAGAGATCGTCACTTTACAACTCAACCCATAAATGTGTGATGGGGCGGTGTGGTAGGAGCTTCATTCTATGTCTCACGTCGGGAGTGTCTGATGGGACGGTGCAGAGGGAGCTTTACTCTGGGGCTGATCCTAGAAAGTGTGAATGGAAGGTGTGGAGGGAACTTCACTCTGTTTCTAACCCCGGCTGTGTGTGATGACACGGTGCAGAGGACGTTTCACTCTGAGTTTGGCTGTGATGGTTCGTTGTGAATGCAGCGACACCTGCTGTCTGAATCCGGGATGGGACGTTGTGGAGGGAGGTTGCCTGTTTCTGATCCCAGTCGGTGCAATGGGAGTTATGGAGGGACATCCACTGTTGTTTGTTACTGATTTGCAGAGCAAACGTGTCCTCAGAACTGGAATGGAAACGAAGATCGGTGTTATTTCATATCCACCTTGGAAAAATCTTATGATGGAGCGAGGGAACATTGTTCAAATTTTGATGCAAGGCTCCTCGAAATAAATTCAAGCGAGGAAGAGGTAAGTGATTCCCGGTGTCGAACACCGTCCCATCACACACTCCCGCGATACTCCCACTGGAATCAGAATCAGAATCAGGTGTATTATCACCGGCATGTGACGTGATATTTGTTAACTCAGCATGAGCATTTCAATGCAACACCTAATCTAGCAGAGAGAGAAAGATAAATAATGAATAAAATAAAACATATAAAAATAAGCAATTAAATCATTCACGTATATTGAATAGATTATTTAAAATATTAAAAAAACAGAAATGGTGTACATTATAAAAAGTGAGGTAGTGTCCAAAGCTTCAAAGTCCATTCCGGAATCGGATGGCAGAGAGGAAGAAGCTGTTCCTGAATCACTTTGTATGTGCCTTCAGGCTTCTGTATCTCCTACCTGATGGTAACAGTGAGAAACGGGCAAGCCATGGGTGCTGGAGGTCTTTAATAATGGACGCTGTCTTTCTGAAACACCGCTCCCTAAAGATGTCCGGGGTACTTTGCAGGCAATTGCCCAAGATGTAGCTGAATAGATTTACAACCTTCTGCAGCTTCTTTCGCTCCTGTGCAGTAGCCCCTCCATAACAGACAGTGATGCAGCCTGTCAGAATGCTCTGCACGGTAGAACTATGGAAGTTTTTGAGTGTGACAGAATGAAGTCCTTCCACACCGTCCTATCACACAATTCCAGGGTCAGACATAGAGAGAAGCTCCCTCCACACCGTCCTATCACACAATTCCAGGGTCAGACACAGAGTGAATCACCCTCCACACCGTCCTATCACACACTCTCGGGTTCAGACACAGAGTGAAGCTCCCTTCACACCGTCCCATCACACACTCCCGGGTTCAGACACAGAGTGAAGCTCCCTTCACACCGTCCCATCACACACTCCCAGGGTCAGACACAGAGTGAAGCTCCCTCCACAACGTCCCATTACACATTCCTAGGATCAGACACTGGGTGACTCAATCTGAGCCTCCTCTCTTCTCGTTTTCCTGTGGTCAGGCATGGACAGATACTGAACGTAACCCTCAGGTTCGACCAGCATGTGTTTCTCCGGGGCCCGGTGGGCGAAACTGCCTCCGGCCCTGCCAAATTGTGAAATCTCGTTTGTGTGGATCCTGTTTACAAATCAATCCAAAGAAATAACGAGACGTACACCATATGCAATTAAACATTTTAACGGAACAGTCGAATGCGCTCCTTGGAGCTCACTGTTTTCCCGTCCGTCCGTTCTCCATCGATTTCCCCCGGGCGTGGTCGACTCCCGACCCTATTCCCAGTCCGCTCATGCCTGCAGTCTACGATTTCCCCTTTCTGACATCTTCTCTCTCCATCTTCTGCCGAACAAAAGCCAGATAATCTCTCGCTCTCGGGCTCACAGGAAAGAATAGCCCTCCCATCATGGGACACCACATATTCCAAAGCCCTGGTTATCTCTAGTCATAACACAAACAAACTGCTGCTACAGAGAAACCATCACATTAGCAGTGAAACATTTTCCATGGCGTTACATGGACATTAAACGAAGGAATTTAATTTCACAGATTTTTGTTTCCACATCTATTGGCCATGAATACCGAATTTACTGGATTGGAAAATGCGGAGATGGGTGAGGTTTGGACTGTTACAGGTTGGTGGTGTGGGAGGTGCACGAGGCCGTGGGGAGAGTGTCGGCCAGTGGGATAGGTTCGGAGACTGACACAGGGCTGTGGGGAAGAGTGGGTCAGTGCGATCGGTCTGAGTACCGACACAGATCTGTGCGGAGAGAGTGAGTCAGTGGGATAAGTTTGGAAACTGATACAGGGCTGCGGAGAGAGTGGGGCAGAGGAATTAGTCTGCTCACTGATATAGAATTGGCGGGAGAGGGTGATCCAGTGCGATTAATTTGGGTCTGACTCGAGTTTGTAGGGGAGAGCGGAGTAATGGGATTCGTACGGCCAAGAACCCGAAGCTGTGACTCGTACAGATGGAGCTACAGTTGCAGACCTATCATGGGATTAGTTCAGAGGCCGACAAGGGTCTGTGGAGAGAGCGCAGGTTAGTGAGATTAGTTTGGCGACGGTTTCCGGTTGTCTGCTAGATCTGTTTTGTCTCTGCTGAGATTTCCTCACCATCTTTCATAGGAATGTGGCCTCTTATCTTCTGTACAAGATGTTCTATGGATCGCCCAACTGCACCAAGTGTGACTCGTACAGATGGAGATACAGTTGCAAAACGAAATACAGATTCATCTGCGAGAAGTCGGCACATCTATACCCGGATATTCCTGAAAATATTCGCGGTCTCTGTCAACACCCTGACGTGCCGGCTTCAATCAAGTGAATTCACCCCACATCTCCCCATTCAATTTCCCTACTGTCAAACACCCATCCATTCATCCCTTCCCTCCCTCTCTCCCCCTCCTCCTTACAAATACAGTTAACTACCTAGAAAACCAAACATGTCCCAACCTTTGTAATTTCCTAGGGTTACCCATGGTCCTCCATGTTTCTTAGCTCCATGTACCTACCAAACCTCTCTTAAAAGACCATATAGTATCCGCCTCCACCACCGTTGCAATCAGCCCATTCCACTCACTCACCACTCACTGAGTAAAAACAACTTACACCATATATCTCCACTGCACCTACTCCAAAGCACCTTAAGCCATAACCATAATACCATAGAACAATTACAGAACGGTAACAGGCCATCTCGGCCCTTCTAGTGCGTGCCGAACGCTTACTCTCACCGAAACCCACTGACCCGCACTCAGACCAAAACGCTCCATTACTTTCCCGTTCATATTCCTGCCCTTTTTTTTAATGGCACTATCGAACCTGTCTCTACCACTTCTTCTTGAAGCTCGTTCCACAAAGCTACCACTCTCTGAATAAAGAAGTACCCCTTCGTGTTACCCCCTAAACTTTGCCACTTAACTCTCAACTCATGCCCTCTTGTTTGAATCTCTCCTACTCTCAATGAAAAATGTCTATCCACATCAATTATATCTATTCCCCTCATAATTTTAAATAACTGTATCCAGTCCCCCCTCAGCCTTCTATGGTCCAAAGAATAAAAACCTAACTTGTTCAACTTTTCTCTGTAACTTAGGTGCTGAAACGCAAGTAACATTCTAGTAAATATCCTCTGTACTCTCTCTATTTTGTTGAATTCTTTCCGATAATTCGGTGGCCAGAACTGTACCCAATACTCCGAATTGTGTCTCACCAATGCCTTGTACCATTTTAACATTACATCCCAACTCCTGTACTCAATGCTCTGATTTATAAAGAGTAGCATACCAAAAAGCTGTCTTCACCACCCTATCCACATGAGATTCGACCTTCAGGGAACTAAGCACCATTATTCCTAGACAACTCTGTTCTACAGCATTCCTCAATGCCCTACCATTTACCATGCATGTCCTATTTTATTAGACTACGAACATGTAGCACTTCACACTTATCAGTATTAAACTCCATCTGCTATCTTTCAGCCTACTCTTCTAACTGGCCTAAATCTCTCTGCAAGATTTGAAAACCTATTTCATTATCCACAACGTCACCTATCTTAGTATCATCTGCATACTTACTAATCAAATTTACTAACCGATCATACAGATCATTAATGTATATCACAAACAATAGCGGACCCAGTACAGATACCTGAAGCACTACTAGTCACCGGCCTCCAAACTAACAAACAATTAACCGCCACTACTCTCTGGCATCTCCCATCCAGCGACTATTGAATCCATTTTACTACTTCAATATTAACACCTAACGATTGAGCCTTCCAAACTAACCGTCTAAGTGGAACTTTGTCAAATGCCTTACTGAAGTCCATATAGACAACATCCACTGCTTTACCCTCGTCAACCTTCCGAGTAAACTCTTCAAAAAAATTCAATACGATTTGTCAAACATGACCTTCCACGCACAAATCCATGTTGATTGTTCATAATCAGACCCTTTCTCTCTAGATAATTATATATACCAAATATAAGAATAGAGGCCGATAATTGCTATGTTTATTCTTAAAACGCTTTTTAAACAATGGAACCACACAAGCAATACGCCAATCCTCCAGAATTATCCCCGTTTCTAATGATATTTGTAATATGTCTGTCAGAGCACCTTCTATTTCTACACTAACTTCCGTCAAGTTCCTAGGGAAAATCCTGTCAGGATCCGGAGACTTATCCACTTCTATATTCTTTAAAAGCGTCAGTACTTCCTCTTCTTTAATCATCATAGTTTCCATAACTGCCCTAGTTGTTTTCCTTACCTTATCCAATTCAATATCCTTCCCCTTAGTGAATACCGAAGAAAAGAAGTTGTTCAAAATCTCCCCATCTCTTTTGGCTCCTCACATAGCTGTCCACTCTGACTCCCCAAGGGACTAATGTTATCCCTTATTACCATTTTGCTATTAATATAACTGTAGAAACCCTTTGGATTTATTTTCTCCTTACTCGCAGAACAACCTCATATCTTCATTTAGCTTTTCTAATTTCTTTCTTAAGATTCTTTTTACATTCTTTATATTCCTCGAGCACCTCATTTACTCCATGCAGCCTATATTTATTGAAGATATATCTCTTTTTTTCATAACCGTTTCCAATATCCGTTGAAAACCATGGCTTTCTCAAAATTTTAGCCTTTCCTTTCAACCTAAGAGGAACATAACGATTCTGAACCCTCAAATGTTCACATTTCAATTACCTCTATTTCTCTATTACATCCTTCCCATAAAGCAAATTGTCCCAATCCACTTCTTCTAAGTCTTTTGGCATCTCCTCAAAGTTAGCCTTTCTCCAATGAAAAATCTCAACCCTGGGTCCAGACCTATCCTTCTCCATAATTATATTGAAACTAATGGCATTGTGATCACTGTACCGGAAGTGCTCCCCAACACGTACTTCCGTCACCTGACCTATTTCATTCCGTAGAAGGAGATCCAACACTGTCATTTCTCTATTTGGGACCACTATGTATTGCTGCAAAAACTATCCTACACACATTTTAAAAACTGCAAACCATCCAACCCTTTTACAGACTGGGCTTGCCAATCTTTGTGCGGAACATTAAAATCTCCCACAATCACAACCTTGTGCTTATTACAAATATCTGATATCTCCTTACAAATATGCTCCTCCCATTCTCGCTCACCATTAGGTGATCTATAATACAACCCTATAAGTGTCCAGGAATATTTAGTTGCCAATCATACCTCTCCTACAACCATGTTTCACTAATCGCTACAACTTCATATTTCCAGGAATCAGTCCATGCTCTAAGCTCGTCCACCTTCCTTACAATGCTCCGAGTATTAAAGTAGATGCATTTAAGATATTATCCGCCTCTTCTCTTTCTACTCCTCTTCTCTTTCTCCCCTTCTCAGCAACTCATTCCGCTTGACCCCTTTCTCTCTCCCTTCCCGCGAACTCCATTCTCTGCCTCTCCTCTCTCGGTTCTCACCACCCTCGCTCACTTCAATTCTGTGCACACTGCTTGCATAATCCCAACCCAGGGGGAAATGACTGTGCATATTCACCCTAACTGTGTCTCTCCTGGTTTCATACTCCCGCTCCAAGGAATAAAGTCTCGTCCTTTTTGCCTTCTCTCCGTAACTCAGACCCTCCTGAAACGGCAACATCCTCGTAAATCTCCATGTGCACTCTTTCCAACTCAGTGGCATCTTTCCTACAGGAGGGCGACTAGAACTGAACACCGCCCTCCAAGCGCGGCCTCACCGACGCTTTCAACGTGACCTCGGTACGGTGCAATGATGTAAAATTAACGTAAATAAAGAAAATTCATAAATACTGCAAAACATGTGAATACTGAGCGAGTGTGTAAGTGTTCAGGGAGCGTTTCCAAACTGATGGCGGAGGGAAGCAACTGCTAGTAAATTGTTGACTTTTCAGGATCCTGTACCCCCTCCCCGATGGTACCGATGAGCGCAGGGCATTTCCTGGCTGGAGGGGGTCCTCGCTGATGGATGCGGTCTTCCCGACGCATTCCTTCCTTCTTGAACATGTCCTCGATGGAGGGGAGGTTTGTGCCGGTGATGGAGCTGGCTGAGCGTAGAACCTTCTGCGTTGCAGCCTCCACACCAGGCGGCGATGTGACAAGTCAGAATGCTCTCCGCCGTACATTCTGAGAAATTTGCGAGTCTTCACTGAGAGAGCACATCCCCTCAAACTCCTTACGCTGTCACCCTTCTGTACCGAGAGAGATATGTATGGTGGAGAAGGCAGGGGCCGAGTGGAGTCTAGAAAACACTCTGGCTCAGACTCGAAATAAACAGGACGACAGTGCAGAAATCCAAAAGGCTTCCATGAAGCAATGTTGGCAGGCAATAATTGGCATTGTGAGCCTTAAAGGGAAGGTGACAGCCAACCACACTCCAGGGAACGGGAGTGCCGAAAAGTGGGTGCCTCCCGCTGTTCAGTCGGGAACATGGCCTCTCCTTCGTATTTGAATGACTATTCGTTATCTCTGCCCAGGTGGATTCAGCACTCTGCTCCATAGATCTTGTATCGTTTTTCACGATCGCTTTGATCTCATCCTCAATTAAGAGCGTTACCCCACCTCCTTGACCTTCCTGCCAATCTTTACGTATTACATTGTATCCTTGGATATTGAATTCCCAATCCTCTCCACGTCGCTATAATGGCCAAGTAATCATTCCCCTTTGCACTGAGTTTTGCCACAGGTTCACTGACCTTATTTGGAAAACTACGGGTATTCGGATAAAGTGTTTTTACACTCATTGTGCTTTTAAAATCATGTCATCTTTCTCTCTTTACACTTGAAGTTTTACACTTCAACTTTACACTTGAACTTTTCTCTTTTTTATTTTTTGATTTTACTTCATCTTTATCCACACTTCTCTCCTTTACTTTATCCATACTCCGCCAGTCTGTTGAAAACATCCCCTACTATTTAGTTTAAATCCACAACCCTCGTTATGCGACTCGCTGGGATCCAGGTCCCATCGCGGTTCAGGTGCAGCCCGTCCCATTGGAATAGCTGCCTCTTTCTCCAATCCTGGTGCCAATTTCCCATGAATTCAAACACACTTCTCCCACACCAACCCTTGAGCCATTTTACTTTCATCCATGTGCCGGTCCAAGAGGATCTTAAATACCCCTAATGTTTTAGCCTCCACCACCATCCCTGGCAGGTCATTCCGGGCACTCACAACTCTCTATGTAAAAACTTACCCTTGATGTCTCCGCTAATCTTCCCTCCCTTAATTTTGTACATATGGCCTCTGGTGTTTGCTATCACTGTATACTGGCCGGGTGGGACGCGGGGGACAAGATAACAGGAATTTTCCGGTGGTCATGTCTCTGGCACTGAGTCAGCATTCTTTACTGTGAGAATGTGCTAAAAGTTATTAATGGAGAATGTGTGGAGCAGGTTAAGACCTACAAGTATCTGGGAGTACAGTTAGACCAGAAGCTAGACTGGACTGCCAACACAGATGCCTTGTGCAGGAAGGCACAGAGTCGACTGTACATCCTTAGAAGGTTGGCGTCATTCAATGTCTGTAGTGAGATGCTGAAGATGTTCCATAGGTCAGTTGTGGAGAGCGCCCTCTTCATTGTGGTGGCGTGTTGGGGAGGAAGCATTAAGAAGAGGGACGCCTCACGTCTTAATAAGCTGGTAAGGAAGGCGGGCTCTGTCGTGGGCAAAGTACTGGAGAGTTTAACATCGGTAGCTGAGCGAAGGGCGCTGAGTAGGCTACGGTCAATTATGGAAAACTCTGAACATCCTCTACATAGCACCATCCAGAGACAGAGAAGCAGTTTCAGCGACAGGTTACTATCGATGCAATGCTCCTCAGACAGGATGAAGAGGTCAATACTCCCCAATGCCATTAGGCTTTACAATTCTACCGCCAGGACTTAAGAACTTTTTAAAAGCTATTATTAATGCTTTTTGAGATAGTGATTTAGATGCATATCATATTTTCTTACTGAGTTAAGTATTGTATGTAATTAGTTTTGCTACAACAAGTGTATGGGACATTGGAAAAAAGTTGAATTTCCCCATGGGGATGAATAAAGTATCTATCTATCTATCTATCTATCTAAGTCTGTTAACTGAAAAAGTAGGATTGAATCCATTCTTTATTTGAGACGTAGAAGTGTAAGTCACACGTATCAGTACCACAAAGGAATAAAGGGAGTTGCAGAGGCGAGAGAGAGGAGCTTGTCCAGGTGTATTGGAAGAGGTTACTGGGGGCGATCAGCTTGAACAGAGATGGCTGGAATTTCTGGAAATAGTTCACAAGGCGCAGGATAGATATGCCCCACAGAAGATGTTGTTTTCATATGACAGGTGTAACTAATCGTGGCTGACAAGGGAAAACACAGATTGCATTAAAGCCAAGGGAAGAGATGCATGATAGCAAATGTGAACTAGAAGATGGATGACGGAGACTTTCCCAAAATCTGCATTAACACAGTGGCTGCCAAAATATCCGTGCCTGTTTTTAAGGATAAGGTTTGGGGTCCTTTGCAAGGAATGATCAAATAAGTCCTACAGTGGGGAGGGGGGGTGGTTGGAGAACAGCAGAGTCGTGGTACACATTGGTACCAGTGACCTAGGTCGGATAAATAATAGAATGAGGTGGAGGATGAATGCCTGGCTGACGGATTGGAGCAGGGGGCAGGGATTCAGATTTCTGGATCATTTGGACGTCTTTTGGGGCAGGCATGACCTGTATAAAAAGGACAGTTTGCACCTGAATCACAGGGGGATCAAAAAGCTGGCAAGGAGGGCTGCTAAGGTTACAGGGGAGAGTATAAATTAGAATCGTTGGGGGGGGGGGGTGGGAATCGAACCGAAGAGACTGGGGAAGAGGGGATTGGCTCCCAAATAGGGAAAGCTTGGAGACAGTGCGAACGGGAGGATAGGGAGGTGATAGAGAAGGGACGCGCTCAGACAGAGGGCTTGAGATGCGTCTATTTTAACGCAAGGAGTGTTGTGAACAAAGCGGATGAGCTGTGAGCGTGGATAAGTACTTGGAAATATGATGCAGTGGCCATTGTTGTTGTTGTTATTGTTCGTCCGGAGTCGAAGACGACCACGACTTCTGTCAGGTGGAGGGTATGTGACTGTGGGTCTGGAGGTGACTGGTGAGGCCAATCCGGGCCCTGAAAGCTCGCTCACATGTGGGACACATGAGGGTAGGTGCTGCAGTGGAAGTGGAGGTAGCTCGAGTCTTGCGTGCGGCGCGTTTCCTCTGAGCCTCTGCGGTGCGTCTGATTTCTGCTGCATACGCTCCTTTAGTGGTCCTGCCCCACCAGGTTGGGCGGTCCAGAGCAAGAGATTCCCAGCTACTGGGATTGATGTTGAGGTCTTTGAGAGACACTTTGAGGCAGTCTTTGAAACGTTTCTTCTGCCCTCCCACTGAGCGCTTGCCCTGGCTCAGCTCTCCATACAGCAGCAGTTTTGGTAGTCGACTGTCAGACATCCTGACGACATGACCAGCCCATCTGGCTTGGGCTTTCTGTAGGAGGGTGTAGACGCTGTGGGTGCTAGCCCACTCCAGGACCTCCGTGTCTGGAACTTTGTCCTGCCATTGTACGTGGAGGAGTCTGCGGAGGCAGCTCAAGTGGAAGTGGTTGAGCTGTTTAGCGTGTCTGCTGTAGACAGTCCAGGTCTCACTGACATAGAGGAGGGTGGTGAGAACCACTGCTCGGTAGACCTTCAGCTTGGTGGTAAGGCTGAGTCCTCTCCGCTCCCATACATTCTCACGGAGTCTCCCAAAGGCGGCACTGGCTTTGGCAATTCTGTTGCTGATCTCTGCATCTATGGTCACCGCTGATGATAGCGTACTGCCCAGATAAGTAAAGCTGTCGACTGCCAGTAGCTTCTGCCCCTTTACTGTGATGTGTGGTTCCTGTTAGGGCTTTCCGGGTGCGGGCTGGTACATAACTTTGGTCATTTTGGTGCTGATTGTAAGCCCAAAGTTGTCACAGGCTCGTGAGAAGCAGTCTATTTCTCGCTGCATCTTCTGCTCTGTGCTGGCTTTGAGGGCGCGATCATCAGCGAATAAGAGGTCTCTGACGACGGTCTCCTTTACCTTTGCAAAACCCTATAGACGCCGGAGGTTGAATAGCCCACCGCCAGTCCTGTATCTGACGTGTATACCATCCTGACAATCGCGGAAGGCATCATTCAGCATAGCAAAGAAGACCATGCTAAAGTATGTAGGGGTGAGAACGCATTCTTGCTTCACACCGTTCGTTACTGGGAAGGCTTCTGACTCGTCACCATCATCCAAAACTTTCACCATCATGCCATCGTGGAACTGCTGAACAATCGTGATGAACCTGCTAGGGCAGCCAAACTTCTCCATTATCTTCCATAAGCCATCTCTGCTGACCGTATCAAATGCTTTGGTCAGATCGACAAAGGTCATAAAGAGGTCGCTGCGCTGCTCTTGACATTTTTCCTGGAGTTGGTGTGCAGCAATATCATGTCGACAGTCCCACGCTCTGCACAGAAGCCACACTGGCTTTCTGGGAGGAGACCTTGCACAAGGTGTTGGAGAAGGCGATTAAGCAGGACGCGAGCCAAGATCTTCCCAGCTATGGACAGGAGGGAGATGCCTCGGTGATTGTCACAAGACTGGCGGTTGCCTTTCATCTTGTGGATGTGGACTACGCTGGCATCTTTTAACTGTTGCGGGACCTTTCCTTCGTTCCCCATAGACTGGAAGAGCTCAGTCAGCTTCTGCATCATGAGGGGGCCTCCTGCTTTGTAGGCTTCAGCAGGGATTGCATCTGATCCTGGTGCTTTGCGACAAGAAACTTGCATGCTGTCTTTTCTGACTTCTTCTTCTGTGGGAGGTTGTCAAGGTCCAGGTTGATCTCCACCTGAGGTAGGGGAGCAATGGCCTCATCATTGATTTTGGCAGGGCGGTTGAGGACCTGGTTGAAGTGTTCAGCCCATCTCTCCAAAATCTGCTTTTTCTCTGTCAGCAGCCGAGTCCCATCTGCACTGAGGAGGGGGGAGGAGCCAGAGGAATGAGGTCCATACATAGCCTTCAAAGCGTCATAGAAACGCTTGATGTCGTGATTGTCCGCGTAGCCCTGGATCTCATCGGCCTTATTGCAGAACCAGGCATCCTGCATCTCACGGAGTTTCTTCTGCACTTTCCGTCTTGCACTGGCGAAGGCATCTATCTTTGCTTGTGATGTGGGATCGTTCTGGTGCGCTCTGAACAGTTGGTGTTTCTCTGACAACAATGCCTGTATCTCTTTGTCATTCTCATCGAACCAGTCTTGATGTCTGCGGATTGCTGGTCCGAGGTGTCCGAGAGCGGTAGAGTCCAATGCGCTTCAATGCTGGTGTGGTCATCCTGGGGTGTGTCAAGCAGCCTGCTATCTAGGTCTTCATGAAATTCTTCTGCAACCACGCTGCTCTTCAGCTTGGAGACGTTGAGCCTCTTTGCAGTCTTCTGACCATGGGCTCTTCTCACAGGCAGGATGCGAAGTTTAAACTTGGACACTTTGAGCCGATGATCCGTCCAGCCGTTGGCACCACACATGGTCTTTGTCACTCTCACGTCTTGCCAGTCACTCTTTCTGGTGATGACATAGTCGATCAGATGCCAGTGTCTAGAGCGTGGATGCATCCAAGATGTCTTGTTACGGGTAGGGAGGCGGAATAGGGTGTTGGTGATGACAAGGTCATGCCAAGCGCATGTCTTGAGGAGCAGCAGACCATTGCTGTTACTCTTGCCAATACCATATCTTCCCAAAATCCCTTCCCAGGTCTGGTAATCTGTTCCCATTCTGTCGTTGAAGTCCCCAAGGACAATAAGCTTCTCTGACTGTGGGACTGATGCTGTAAGGGCGTCGTTTTTTTATAGAACTTATCTTTGTTGTTATCTGGGTTGCTCATTGTTGGGGCATATGCGCTAATCAGCGTTGCACTCCTCTTATTGCCAAGTGGGAGCTGAAGCGTCATCAGGCGATCGTTGATGGCCTCTGGAAGCTTGACAAGTTTACGAGCGAGGTGGGATCGAATGGCAAATCCAACGCCAGCCTGTTGATGTCATAGGCACTTTAAAAGCAACCGAAATCTACAAGCTGCAAAAACTGAGCTTGTTTTCTGCCGAGCGAACACAGAGAGGCAGCACCGAGTCCTGCCTGGAGGCCGCGCCACCCCGCCCCACGTTGTGCAGCTCCGTCATTTTCTCAGCTGAAACCTGAACCGGAGTGGAATTAACGTCCCAGTGGGAAGGATTGCTATGGAAAAAAAACTGGTCATTGCAGTGTTTAAGCTAGAGTTGCAGGAGTATGATAACCAGAATGATTGAACAGATAGTGGAGTCATTGTTGGGACAGATGTTGTTAAGACCTCAGACAAAGTCAGCAAGCAAAATGTTGAGCTTGTTGGGACTCATGATCTGAACTGCGCACGTTTCAATGCAAGAAGTATTGTACGAAAGTCACATGACATTAATGTAGAGGCCAACGATTGAAAACACGATAGTTTAGCTATTAGTAAGACTTGGTTGCAGGAGGGGGAGGTCTGTTAGCTCAACCTTCCAGTTTACCGCTGTTTCAGCCGTGCTAATGTATATATCATTTAGGCTGAGGCGAGGCCTTAAAGGTGGAGGTGAGGAACAAGAAAGGTATGAATTCGTTCATGGGGCTACATTATCGACCAGCGAACAGTCTGGGGATATAGTGGAACATATCTGTGGATCGGTGTCTGTTGTAAGAGACATCAGGTTGTGACCATGGGTGATTTTAACATTCTTGGTATAGACTGTGAGTCTCATACTGTGAAAGGACCACTGGGATAGTTTACTCAATCAGTTAAGAAAGGTTCCTTAATCAGCAGATAGAAAGTCCCATTGAGAGAGTGCAATACTTGATCTCATCCTATCGAATAGGACACGCCAGGGGACTGACGTTTGTGTCGGCGATCACTTTGCATCTAGTGATGATAATACATTAGATACAAAGTAATTTTTGAAAAGGATAGAATTGACCTGAGTTAAGTTTGTTCTTGAGATTTATAACAAGGGACGCAAATAGACCAGATAGCTTGTATCATTTACCTTCAAAGAGGACTGCTGAGACACCCAGGGGGCTGCCGAGCTCCACTGCTACTTCATTCCAGCGGAGAAAGACTCAATGCCCTGGGCCGCCTGCGTACAGGTTTGTGACTACAGCTTCCAGTGTATCCACACCTGCTGCTTCGCCACTCGCCCATCGCCACAGGACTTGAAGTTTTTCAGCGGAATGGGGTTTGGAGTCGTGACCTGTGCTTGACTTGGATTAACGTGAGGGAGAGTTGCACAAATCGTCAGCCTCAGTCTCTCTTTCCGACCTATCTGTATCCCGTTGCAAGACGGAGTCGAGACGGCTGGAGATGAGTCGGGATGCAGTGGATAGCCAGCAGTGTCCTACAGGTCTCACTGTGCCCTGACTGCGCTCCACGACGCTTTGCTGGATCCGCCTTTCTACTCGTTGGACCGCCAAGTGGTGGTCTCCTCCGCGTAGTCCGCCAAATTCAGTCTTCGCATGCGTACGTTGACAAGCCCTAACTCACCGAGGGTTTGAGGCCCATCAGGCTGCCCTCACCAGGTTTTGCCGGCCAGTCGAAGCCGTTGCCCGGGGTGTGGCCGCTGTTGCATGCAAACAGCTACGAAGAACCACTGGAGACAGCTGAGTGACAGGTGAGGACCAATGCGGACGAACTACTCAGAAGAGTACGACGTGTTCCCCGTCAGAGGTACTACCTCTCCCTGACACCCCATACACCCCAGTGGCCATTACGGAGACTTTGATAGGCACAGGATTTGTTAATTTGTTAATGTTTCAGAAAGGACAGGGATGGAGAGAAAAGCGGTGAGGGCGTGGCACTGTTGATCAAAGTTAGTGTCACGTCTTCAAAAAAGGTGTACGCCATGAAGGGATTGTCTACGGAGTCTCTGTAGGTACAGGCCAGGAAAACGAAGGGATCATTAACTTTACTGGGTGTTTACATAGTCCGCCTAATAATAATAGGGATATGGAAGCGCAGATAGGGGAACAGATACTGGAAAGCTGTAATAATAACAGAGTTGTCGTGATGCGAATTTTAATTTCCCAAATATCTATTGGCATCTCCTCAGAGAAAGGGGTTTAGATAGGGTGGAGTTTGTTAGGTGTGTTCAGGAAGGTTTCTTGACAGAATATGTAGATACGCCTACAAGAGGAGACGCCATACTTGATTTTGTGCTGGGAGATGAACTTGGTCAGGTGTCAGATTTCTCAGTGCAAGAGAACTTTGGAGATAGTGATCATAATTCTATCTTCTTTACAATACCATTGGAGAGATATAGGAACACACATGTTAGATAAGCGTTTAATTGGATTAAGGGATATTATGATGCTATCAGGCATGACTTTGGAGGCGTAAGTTGGAAACAGCTGTTCTCATGAAAAATTACGGATGAAATGTGGCAAATATTCAGGGGAAATTTGTGCGGAGTTCTGTATAGGTACGTTCCAATGAGACAGGGAACTTATGGTAGGGTAGAGGAACCGTCGTGTACAAAGGCTGTAATAAATCTAGTGAAGCAGAAATGGAAAGATTACAAAAGGTCTTATAATCCAGTAGATTATAAAGCTAACAGGAAGAAGCTTTCAGAGAAAATTAGGACAGACAGAAGTGGCCATGAGAAAGCCTTGGCGGGCAGGATTAAGGAAAACCTCAAGGCTTTCTACGAGTATGTGAGAGAACGAGGATAAGACGTTCAACAGTGGGAAAGTTTGTATGGAAAGGGAGGAAATAGCAAAGGTACTGAATGAATACTGTACTTCAGCATTCACTATGGAAAAGCAGCTTAATGATTGTAGTGATGACTTACAGCAGACTGAAAAGCTTAATATTAAGACAAAGGATGTGCTGGAGCTTTTGGAAATCTTTAAATTGTATACGTCGCCGGAACCGGACCAGAATTACACCCCAGGCTACTGTAGAAGGCGTGGAAGGAGATTGGTGAGCCTCTGACGCTGATCTTTGTATCAGCAATGGGGACGGGGGAGGTTCGGGAGGTTTGGAGGGTTGCGGATGTTGTTCTTTTATGCAAGAAAGGGAGTAGAGATAGTCCAGGAAATAATAGACCAGTAGTCTTAACTTGATCGAGAAGATCCTGAGAGGCAGTATTTATGAACATTCGGAGAGACCTAATATGGTTAGGGATAATCAGCATGACTTTGTCAAAGTCTTAGGACTTAGGAGCCCTGACTGACGATTTTGAAGATGTGACCAAACACAGTGATGATGGAAGAGCAGTAGATGTATTTTATATGGATTTCTGCAAGACACTTGATAAGGTGCTCCATGGAAGGCTTACTGAGAAACTAAGGAAGCATGGGATCCAAGAGGACATTTTTTGTGGATCCAGAACTGGTTTGCCCACAGAAGGCAAAGAAAAGTTGTAGACGCGTCATATTCTGCATGGAGGACTTTCAACAGTGGAGTGCCTCAGGGATCTGTTTTGGGTCGCATTCTCTTCGTGACCTGGATGAACATGTGGAGGGAAGTGCTAGTAAGTCTGCTGATGACACAAAGGTGTGAGGTGTTGTGGTTAGTGTAGAAAGGGTGCAGTGGATACTTACAAGTATTTTGCCAGGATTGGGGGAGCATGCTTTAAGAGGATAGGGTGAGTGAAGTCGGCCTTTTTTGCTTTGAGCGAAGGAGGATGACAGATGACCTGATTGAGGTCTACAAGATGTTGACAGCCATTTGTTATGAGTGCTGAACAGACCTGATGGAAATGGGGTCCAGAGTTAACCCCCCCACTCCACCACCGGGCACCATGCTGCTACTGAGAGAGAGAGATGAAGAACAGAGGTAGAGACATCTGCTACAGATAAGAGAGAGAGAGAGACATTTGATTTATGTATTTTGGCTCTTCACTGATTGTTTACCTTTCGCTGCAAGGACGCTTCTTTGCTCGTTAACGTTCCTGAGGAGACAGCAGGAGTGGCCTAGTTTGATGGACACAGTCATATGGAGTTGATAGATGACTGATACCCCGTCGATGGGGATATAAGACAGGTGTGGGGAGACACCCCTCGGACACACCAGTGGACACTGACTGAGTGCTGCGAACCCACAGGAAGGTGTGGGCTTCGAGGACCGAATCGGGAGATCGGTCACTAAGCTCACAGTGTGACGGCAGTGCCGGAGAGGGCTTCTGTGTGTATCCACTCATGCCAGAGTGAAGAGACCATGACGGAAGAATGGTCTAGCCGAGAACGGAGGGGTCATAACCGAATGGCCACAACTGTACGACGGAATGAGAAGACAACACAAGGTTTTCTGGCGGCAGCTGCTCAATCTCTTGCTCTCTCTCTCTCTCTCTCTCTCTCTCTCTCTCCTCTCTCTCTCTCTCTCTCTCTCTCTCTCTCTCTCTCTCTCAACATTGCAACACAACAACCAACTACCTCAGTACGAACTCACGAACTGAACTGAACTTTATATTCCTCTATAACAATTCATTTACCCCTAGACATTGATAGAGCTTGTTTCTTATTATGGAATATTATTCCTACACTTTTATGTTTATTATTGCTAACCTGTGTTATATGTATATTGGCATTTGTTGATACTGTATTGTGTAGCTAACTAATAAACTCCTTTAGTTACAGTACCAACAGACTCCAACGAATCCTTCCATTTCTCCTGTTCTGTTAACTCAGTTACATGATACGTAACAAATTGGGGCCTCGTCTCCGGATTTGATTAACAAATTGGGGGCCGGTGAAGCGAGATAGAAGTCCTTATCTGATCTGGTTGTGTGGATAACCAGAGGGGAAACCAGCAGAGATGGAGATTGACAATTTTTTTAAATTACCCAACTACGGGTGCATTACAGGATGCCAGGAAGGTGGGACTGTTGGGTATTGCGAAACAATTGAATCTCCCGGCGGTGAAACCGGCGATGAGAAAGTTGGAGATCCAGAGAGCAATACCTGCGTATTATGTATCCCGAGATGTGTTCCCGACGGATGTATTGGAGCTGTTTTCCCGAGAGGGAACCAACCGGGAGTGAGCTTCAGTTACAGTTGGAAAGATTAAGGTTGGCTAAGGAGGATAAGAAAAGGAATCCGGATAAGGCAGCTGGAGGGAGAGAGAGAGAGAGAGAGAGAGAGAGAGAGAGAGAGAGAGAGAGAGAGAGAGAGAGAGAGAGAGAGAGAGAGAGAGAGAGAGAGAGAGAGAGAGAGAGAGAGAGGAGAGAGAGAGAGAGAGAGAGAGAGAGGAGAGAGAGAGAGAGGGGGGAGAGATGATGCTGAAAGGGAGAAGGAAGAAGCTGATAAGCAGAGGGAGGAAAGGGTGAAAGAGAGCCAGTTTAAACTGGAAAATGAAAAGTTAAAGGCATCGAGGGAGAGAACCAGGCAGCAGACCCAAACAAGGGTTTCAAGATTGGTCAGGAGATTAAGTTGGTACCCCCCCTATTCGAGGAGATGGATGTCGATAGGTACTTCCTCCATTTTGAGAAAGTTGCTATGAATCAGAACTGGCCTAAGGAGAAGTGGGCCGTTCTGTTGCAGAGCCTACTTAGTGGGAAGGCTCAGCAAGCGTATTCGGCATTGGCTATGGATGTGGCTAAAGATTATGATGAAGTAAAATGGGCTATATTGAGGAGTTACGAGTTGGTTCCAGAGGCATACTGGGTGATTTTTACTGGCCGCCCGAGTGTGACAGGGATATTGAAGAGCAGATAGGGAAACAGAACCAGGAACGGTTTAAGCATATCAGAGATGTCGTGATGGGAGATTTTAACTTCTCAAATATAACAATATAACAATTACATCACGGAAACAAGCCATCGCTGCTTTTCTAGTGCGTGCCAAACGCTTACTCTCACTTATAGCCACTGGCCCGCTCTCATCCCATAACCCTCCATTCCTTTGCTGTCCATATACCTAACCAATTTTACTTTAAATAACAATACCGAACCTACCTGTACCACTTCTACTGGAATCTCGTTCCACACAGCTACCACTCTCTGAGTAAAGAAATTCGTCCTCGTGTTAACCTTAAACTTTTGCCCCCTAACTCTCAACTCATGTCCTCTTGTTCTAATCTCCCCTACTCTCAATGGAAAAAGCCTATCCACGTCAACTCTATCTATCCCCCTCATAATTTTAAATACCTCCATCAAGTCCCCCCTCAACCTTCTACGCTCCAAAGAATAAAGACATAACGTGTCTCTCCCTATACATTAGGTGCTGAAACCCAGGTAACATTATAGTAAAGCTTCCCTATACTTTCTGTATATTGCTGACATTATTCCTATAATTCGGTGACCAGCACTGTACACTGTACTCCACATTCGGCCTTACCAATGCCTTGTACAATTTTAACATTACATCACAACTCCTATACTCAATGCTCTGATTTATAAAGGCCAACATACCAAAAGCTTTCTTCACCACCCTATCCACATGATATTCCACCTTCAGGGAACTATGCACCATTATTCCTAGATCACTCTGTTCTACTGCATTCTTCAATGCCCTACCATTTACCATGTATGTCGTATTTGGATTATTCCTACCAAAATATAGCACCTCACACATATCAGCATTAAACTCCATCTGCCATCGTTCAGGCCACACGTCAAACTGAGCTAATCTCTCTGCAAGCTTTGAAAACCTACTTCATTATCCACAACGCCACCTACCTCAGTATCATCTGCATACCTACTAATCCAATTCACAACCCCATCATCCAGATCACCAATGTGTATGACAAACAACATTGGACCCAGTACAGATCCCTGAGGCACACCACTAGTCACCGGCCTCCAATCTGACAAACAGTTATCCACCACTACTCTCTGGCATCTCTCATCCAGCCACTTTTGAATCCATTTTATTACTTCAATATTAATACCTAACGATTGAAACTTCCTAACTAACCTTCCATGTGGAACCTTGTCAAAGGCCTTACTGAAGTCCATATAGACAACATCCACTGCTTTACCTTCGTCAACTTTACTGTTAACCCCTTCAAAAATTCAATACGATTTGTCAAACATGACCTTCCACGCACAAATCCATGATAACTATTCCTTATCAGATCCTGTCTATCCAAATAATTATATATACCATATCTAAGAATACTTTCCATTAATTTACCGACCACTGACGTCAAACCGACAGGCCTATAATTGCTACGTTTATTCTTAGAACCCTTTTTAAACAATGGAACCACATGAGCAATACGTCATGTGTATTTTCCGGCACCAACCCGTTTCTAATGACATTTGAAATGTTTCTGTCAGACACTAACTTCCCTCAAGGTCCTAGGGAATATCCTGTCAGGATATGGAGATTCATCCACTTTTATATTCCTTAAAAGCGCCAGTCCTTCCACCTCTTTATTCGTCATAGTTTCCATAACTTCCCTACTTGTTTCCCTTGCCTTACACAATTCAATATACTTCTCCTTAGTGAAGTAATAAACTGTTCAAAATAAACTTTTCAAGAAAATAAACTGTTCAAAATCTCCCCCATCTCTTTTGGCTCCACACATAGCTGTCCACCCTGATTCGCTAAGGGACCAATTTTACCCCGCACTATACTTTTGCTATTAATATAACTGTAGAAACCCTTCGTATTTAATTTCAACTTTCTTGCCAAAGCAACCTCGTATCTTCTTTTAGCGTTTCTAATTTATTTCTTAAGTTTCTTCTTACATTCTTTATATTCCTCGAGCACCTCATTTACTCCATGCTGCCTATATTTATTGAAGATAACTCTCTTTTTCCTAACCAATTTCCTAATATCCCTTGAAAACCATGGCTGTCTCAAACCTTTAACCTTTCCTTTCAACCTAACAGGCACATAAAGTTTCTGTACCCAAAACATGTCATCTTTAATGAACTCCATTTCTCTATTACATCCTTCCCATAAAACAAATTGTCCTAATCCACTCCTTCTAAATCCTTTCACATCTCCTCAAAGTTATCCTTTCTCCAATCTAAAATCTCAACCCTAGGTCCAGTTCTATCCTTCTCCGTAATTATATTGAAACAATAATTTCAAGAGTTGAACTTAAAATTTCATAGGGAGAAAGTAAATTCTGACATAGCAGTATTTCAGAGGAATAAAGGAAATTACAGTGGTTTAAGAGAGGAATTAGCCAAAGTAAATTGGAATGAGCTGCTGGGAATGATGTCAGCACAACAGCAATGGCGTCCGTTTCTGGAAAAAAATGAGGAAGGGCAGGATATGTGAATTCCAAAAGTGAAGAAATATTCAAATGGCAAAATAGTACAACTGTGGCTGACAGGGGAATTCAAAGCGAATGCAAAAACAAAAGACAGTGTATACAACAAAGCAAAAATTAGTGGGAAGGTAGAGAATTGGGAAGTTTTTAAAAAACCTACAGAAGGCAACTGAAAGAATCATTAGAAGAAAAAAGATGAAATATGTAAACAAGCTAGCAAATAATATCAAAGTGGAGAGTAAAACCTCTTTCAAGTGCAGTTTTGTTTTGCCGGTAGGGGAGGGTGCATTGTTGTTCGCCGTCGCTTACATGCGAGGTGGGGGGGGGTGACTTTGGGGTTTTCATGTTTAACTGTCGTTTAGCAAACGCTTAAAAACTAAATGGCTGGTTCGTTTCTTTCATCTGGAACAAATAAAGACCCTGTATTACAAAGTCTAACTTACAGCCTCCCTGTAGCCAAGGGGGCCTGGATTTTCCAGACCTCAAAAGATATCGGTATTTCAGTGAAGTAAAGGAAATTACAGTGGCATGAGAGAGGAACTGGCCAAGGTTGAGTGGAAAGGGACACTAGCGGGAAGGGCGGCAGAGCAGCAGTGGCTGGAGTTGGTGAGAGAAGTGCGGAAGGTGAAAGACAGACATATTCCAAAGAAGAAGATTTCCGAGTGGAAAAAGGATGCAACTGTGGCTGACGAGAAGTCAAAGCCAGATTAAAAGCAAAGAAGAGAGAATACAAGGAAGCAAAAATTAGTGGGAAGACAGAGGACTGGGAAGTCTTTAAAAGCTTACAAATGGAAACGAAGAAGTTCATTAAGAGGGAAAAGATGAACTATGAAAGGAAGCTAGCAAATAACATCAAAGAAGATACTAAAAGCTCTTTCACGTATATGAAGAGTAAAAGACAGGTGAGAGTATATAGCGGACCGATAGGAAATGATGTTGGCGAAATTGTAATGGGAGATAAGGAGATGGTAGAGGAACTGAACGAGTATTTTGCATTAATCTTCACTGAGGAAGACATCAGCAATATACCTGACATTCAAGGGTGTCAGGGAAGAGAAATATGTGCAGTCACAATTACGACAGAGAAAGTACTCAGGAAGCTGAATAGTCTAAGGGTAGATCAATCTCCTGGACCAGATGGAATGCACCCTCGTGTTCTGAAAGAAGTAGCACTGGAGATTGCGGTGGCATTAGCAATGATCTTTCAAAAGTCGATAGATTCTGGCCAGGTTCCGGAGGACTGGAAGATTGCAAATGTCACTCCGCTATTTATGAAGGGGGCAAGGAAGCAAAAAAAGGAAAAGATAGACCTGTGAGTTTGACATCGGTTATTGCTGGAATCGACTGTCAAGGATGAGGTTACGGAGTACCTGGAGGAATATGACAAGATAGGCAGAACTCAGCAGGGTTTCCATGAAGGAGAATCCTGTCTGACAAACATAGTGCAATTTTCTGAGGAAATTACAAGTAGTCTAGACAAGGGAGATGCAGTGGACGTTGTGTATTTAGATTTTCAGAAGCCATTTGACAAGTTGCCGCAAATGTAGCTCCTAAACAAGATAAGAGCCCATGGAATTACGGGAAAGTTACATACCTGGATAGAGAGTTGGCTGATTGGCCGAAAACAGAGACTGGTAATGAAGGGATCCCATTCTGGTTGGCTGCCGGTTACCTCTGGTGTCCGTGTTCGGGCCGCTTCTTTTTACGTTGTATATCAACGATTTGGATTATGGAATAGATGGCTTTGTGGCTAAGTTTGCTGATGATACAAAGATAGGTGGAGGGGCCGGTGGTGCTGAGGAAACAGGGAGTCTTCAGAGAGACTTGGATAGATTTGGGGAATGAACAAAGAAGTGACAAATTAATTACCATGTCAGAAAGTGTACCGTCATGCACTTTGGTGGAAGAAATAAACGGGCAGACTATTATTTAAATAGGTAGAGTATTCAGCGTTCTGAGATGCAATGGGACTTGGCAGTGCTCGTGCAGGATATCCTTAAGGATAACCTCCAGGATGAGTCGGTGGTGCAGAAGGCGAATGCAATGTTGGCATTAATTTCCAGAAAAATATAGTATAGGAGCAGGGATGTGATGTTGAGGCTCTATAAGGCACTGGTAAGACCTCACTTGGAATACTGTGTGCAGTTTTGGGCTCCTTATTTAAGAAAGGATGTGCTGACATTGGAGAGGGTTCAGAGAAGATTCACAAGAATGATTCCAGGAATGAGAGGGTTAACGAATGAGGTACGCTTGACCGGTTTTGGACTGTACTTCTTGGAGTTTAGAAGAATGAGAGGGGACCTCATAGAAACATTTCGAATGTTGAATGGATAGAGTGGATGTGGCAAAGTTGTTTTCAATGGCGGTGGAGTCTAGTACGGGAGGACATGACTTGAGGATTTTAGGGCGCCCATTCAGAACAGAGATGTGATTTTTTTTTGTTTTGTTAGCCATAGGGTGGGGAATCTATGGAATTGTTGCCACGGGCGGCAGTGGAGGCCAAGTCATTGGGTGTATTTAAGGCAGAGATTGATAGGTATTTGAATAGTCAGGGCATCAAAGGTTATGGTGAGAAGGCGGGGGAATGGGACTAAAGGGGTGATTAGTTCATCTCATGATGAAATGGCGGAGCAGACTCGATTGGCAGAATAGCCGACTTCTGCTGCTTTGTCTTATGGTCTTATATCGGTCGTCTCCGGTTTCACGGATCACCATATCGGCAGGTGATCCCACGGGCACCAGAGGGTCTCCTACCTTTTGTCGAATCTTCTTCACAGTTCTCATTCGCTTCTCTATTTTCTTCCTTACTTTCAAGGCCCCTTTCGAGCTTGCTTGTCGGGACGGAGTTCAAGGAGCAGCAGAAGGCGCTCGACTGCTCGTATTTCACATTTTCTGCTAAAGAGCCCGGTTACGCCGCGCGTTTTTTGGTAATCTACTTACAGCACTGACCGGTGTTAGAGTTTCGTCAGCGGTCCCTTCGTTACTTTATCTTCAGTTCGGTAGCTACCCTTTCTTACCTTTCAGTCCCACTTTGAGCTAGGACCCTTACTGTCAGCCCCCCCCCCCCTTACAGCTGGGTCGCTGGTGCTTTTCCTCACTTGGAAAGTCTCCACTTTCTGTTCAGTTACTGTTTTTTGTTAATCCTGCTAAGTTGCTCGTTCTACTAATTTCCATCTAACTGGAAAGGTGGTAGAGCACTATGAGGATCCCATCCTTCGTCGCCAGATTGCTTTAGAAAAGGTATTACTCGGACACGAAGGGAGATCGCTTTTGAAATTCTTTATTATAACATGATACGTATCATGGTGAGCTCAACGTCTTAAAGCAGAGTTCTTGAGACACTCCCTGAGTACACAGAGTATTCTCATTAGATACACATAGCGTATGTTATCAAAAGCTTCCAAGCATGGTTGTGAAATACAGCATGCAAGCAGATAATTACTTTGCTCAACAATCATGTCTTAGCACAGTACAGAAAAAAAGGTATAATTAGGTTACTATTTCCTTATCTATTCGAGGTACATCTGCCTGCAGCCCTGAAACAAGCACAATTACACAGTTCAAATAAAGAAGGAACAGAACATCACGTGATTACTCCTTCTCAAGCTACTTAGCCATTTACAGCAATCCTGCAGGAGCAGTTTAAGGCTGGTGTGTAAACAAAATTAAACAATAAAAAACAACTCTTTAACCCCTTAGTATCTAGCTAGTAACAACATTTCTTCCATATATCTTTATCAAGATACCACTTGGACAAAACAGGTGATGGAGATGTTTTCAGGCAAATGAAGAGATATTTGCAGAATTATATCGAACGATCTATCTATCTATCTATTTATCCATCTATCTATCTATCTATCTATCTATCTATCTATCTATCTATCTATCTATCTATCTATCTATCTATCTATCTATCTATCTATCCATCTCTCTATCTATTTATCTTTCTATCTATCTCTAATATTCTATCTATCATTCGATCTATCTATTTTTCTGTCTATGTATATATTTGTATATCAAACAATTTACTTTTTTATGCGCTTACATTGGTGGTAAACTGTAAACCTCTTTCTTTGAAATAGTCGTGGTGATGGTTTCTTCGGAATATATGCAGAATCATAACTAGTAAATAAATGCATACTTGCAATGATTGTGAAAATGGTGCACGGTAAAATGCCGGGAAAATATCGATGTTAGTTCTGTGTTATGGTCTTCCTGGTATGTTTGTTATTTTATTTTTAATTACTGGACCTGACTGCTTAAATTGTAGTTTCACAGCTGTTGTTAATTACTTATTACTACGTTGGTAAGCAATTACCTTCAGATTACTTGCACTTTCCATTTTCGCTATTTTGTGTTTCTGTGAGTTAGAAACCCTTTGTTAGAAATCGGCGGATTTCTAATCAATATATGGAACTATATTTCGTGCGGACGCCGAGACGTACTGCTTTTTTACGCAGTTTTTGGGTACTGTAACGCATTGGTGAACGATAAATCTTACGCCGGGACTAGAACGTGTCTATGTTCTTATCTTAGGAAAACGGGAAAACCATGAGCAAGGGCAGACTACGTTGACTTTATTGACGCACTCGACACAACAACTGAGCAATAACAAAATCAATGATAGAATAAAACCAAAAACTGTTATTTTTTATTCGGAACAGTACTGGAAAGTATCATAGAAGTATTTGTGACGGATTCAAGGCGATTGCTCTGGATGCAGCGGAGATCAAGAAAGGGAAAGCATACAAATGCCTTATCGCCCCATTCACATACCACCGCAACCGACGGCTACAAATACCGTGCAGGAGATATTTCCCATGTAGTAAATCCCTGCCTATCTTAGATTCCCTAGGAAATTGCCATTAATTTTCAATGTCTTCCAACGGACGTTGTGCTCTGTGATTGATTTGACTTGTTTCTATACGCAGAGGCCTCAGTTAGTGTGAACGCATCCTCTGGCGCATCAGTTAAAAGGCACTGGAAAACTCGAGAGAAAAATATTTTATTATTATTATGATTCATTGCATCGATTAGCAAGTAATGTTGTCCCTTAAAGTATTACACATTTTGTTCTTTCATTATAGATTCTAATATTTGTAATGAAGGAGATTTTATTTTGGCACGAAAACTCAGCTGTTCATTAAAAAAAACTAAGAATTAGTCATTTTTATAATATGAACAATTAGCTTCATGCAAGGGTAAGTTCTTACTGAAAATTCGACAGCTCCCAATGTTCTTTGATAAAGTAAGGACATTTATTTGGCAGGTACAATGAATTATATCTGTTCCTGAAGGTGGAAACCCATATTTCCCTGAACCATTAGTAATTTAAGGCAGGTTTTAATTGATTGTATTTAGCATAATAAATGTTTACAATATTTGTTGTACCAGTAGGAGTTCATCACTTCATACCGACAATGATAGTAATTGTATTTAACGCAGACACACGACCAGGAACCTTTGCAGAGTTGTGTGAACAATACTTTCTCGCAGATAAATTTACCGTACTGCCCAAATCGCTCAGAAGCTCATTGAAGGACCGGATCTTTCTTAGTCTCATTTGCCACAGATAGTAATCACTATTATTTTGAAGGTTCCAGTGTTTTGGATGTCACCCCAAAGTTTGCCTGACCTAGGCTTAGCTGAACGGTATTTGCACTCAGAACTCGTTGAGAATGTATTGATATTCCATATCTCAGCTTTTAGAGAATTTGCCCTATTACCAAACCCATCCCCCACGAAACAACCCCTTCATATCGTTACCTACCACACCACGAGCATCTCGTCCTCCGTAACTCCCTCAGTCTCAAACAGGATCTTTCGACGATTCACATCCCTGATCTCCACCGCCTTCTCCGCTATCTGCAGATGTTGGTTTATACATCAATCCCTTGCCCAGCATCCCTTCCTACGGATCTTCATCTTGGCACTTATCCCCGCAAGCGTTACAAGTGCCACATCAGCATCTGCATCTCCTCCCTCACCAGCCACCATTCACGGAAGTCTGCCCTTCCAGATCAGACGTTTAAATCGCGTTCTGCCGGCATGGCCACGGCCTTTGCATTAGCGAATGAACGTGTAAACAATTCTCAGCATTCCTATCCAAATGGATATGCGGCCGGTCTGTAACCATGGAATACAGTGAATCCCAGACTAGTTTCAGACTGCCTTGCAACAGGAGGCCCAGATTCACGGTGGAGACTTGCTCTGTGAATCGCCTCTTTAGTTATCCTACTTTCTGACCACACAGTGCACGTAACAAGAGTAACGGTGGAATATTGCCCGCTGAACGGGGAAATGGGTCTTCAGCAAGTCGCAAGCTGATGAATACCATCCAGAAAAGGAACTCCACTTTATCATATTTCATTCGGCACTGTGCACCGGCTGCAGTGATCGTCGAGGCAGCATCTCCAGCGTCTGGAGCAATGACCACAGTTCCAGGGAAACCTTGCCACCTCAGAGATCGCGTGCAAGTCAGACTGCTGCTTTGCCCGAAATATATCTCCATCCGTCACTGTTCTTCAGTCCATCTCTTTCCATTCGCTACTTGAAAGACTGCAATCGTACATCACTTCCATCTGAAGAGCAATTGGAGACAGATGATAAATGATGCCTTGGTAACAACGCATACGTCGGAGAAGTAAACAAAACCAGTGCTGGCGTAAATGTATTTATCAATTAATCCGATGTATTGATTAATGGTGCCGTTGACAATAACATATCGGAGTGGGAATTGAGTGAACAGCTGTGGCAAAAAAAAGAGAAACATTCACGAATTAAAAATTGAAAATAATTCACAAGAAAACGTGAGTAAAACAGTGAGACTGGTGCAGTTAGACTCACAAATGGTATTCAAAGTGTAAGAGCGGAAAGCGTGCATCAGCGCTGAGATATTCTCAAATGAGCCGAGGGCCACGCGTCAGCACGAGTTCCACAATCGGATGCAGGGTGCCCGACGGCCGCTCATCGATAGCAGCACCGCAATGAATACAGAGATGTGAGTCATTCCAGAGTGATCAGAGGGAAGTTCCACAATGGATACAGAGTGGTGAGACTTATTTTTTCCCAATAAGCCGATAGCCGCTCATCGGTACGAGTTTCTCAATTGGCACAAGCGTGATGTACTGCAAGAGCAGAAGGAAGTGTGGTTGAATTGTGAATTTGAACACATCCACAGTTCTGTACATACTTAAATTGGTGACGAAGTGGAAAATGAGAAGACACTGAATGGAGAAATGGAACAGAGATAGTCATGGAGTCATAGATTATTACTACAGAGAGTAGGCTCTTTCGCTCATCTGCATCATCCTTCTGTGATCCTCAGCCTCGTCCCATTAATCTGCACCCTCGGTCCGTCTCACATCCACTTAACTAGACAAGCTTCCCTGTAATTATACAATCGAATCCGCATCTACCACTTACACTGGCAGATCCTTCCACAATCCTCGAACTTCTTAGCAGGTCACCTTGAGCACACACCCCTCTGGCATATTTCAGCTTTTATCCCACACCTATGAAGTAGTTTTAGATTTACTCAGAAGATGGGGAAAAACTGCGAATAATCACCCTGTCCATTACTCTCGTCAATGTGTACAATTCTGTAAGATTTCCATTCATTTTCCTGTTGTCAAGGGGATAAATTCCAGTTCAACAGTTCCTTCTGACTCTTGTACTCAGTTCCCGAACTCTTGCTTCCAAATATTCGCAGCACACTTTGAAGCTCATTGAATTTGTAAAACGGTAGGTAGGTAGCCGGAGCAGCCCACGATATTCTATCTACGGCCTCACCATCGTGTTGTACAGCTTCAACATAACTTCACAACTCCTGTACTCAGTGAACTGACTGTGAAGGTCAATGTGATTAGAGCTCAATACAAGCAGATCTGCCGTGACGCACTCTACTGGAATTATCGATCTGTATTCCCAGGTCTCCTTCTGCAAACTAACTTCCACCTAATCAATGTGCTTCTAAACCTGTTGTATCTAAACTCACAGTGCAGACGAACTCATACTTGTGTCTATTTAATTCAATTTGCCATTTTCAACCAATTTTCCAGCCAGTCAACATCAAGCTACAAGCTTGCATAGAGTTCCTGGCTGTGACAGTGACCCCAACCTTGGATTTTTCCGAATATGATTACGATTCGGTTTTCTACATCGACATCTAAGTCATTGAAATACATTATTAATAACAACCGACAGAACATCAATCCCTGCAGTATAATTGTCACAGCCCAAAAATCAAACATCCGCTCTCTGCTAATCCTGAAAAGAACGTTTATCACTCTGTTCACAATCCGGAAGTAAAGTCGTATGGGAGCTTGACATTCTGAAATGTCCCTGGAATATTGCTCTCGAGCTCGTTTATATGCTTAAAATGACATACGTACATTGTCTTTTATTACGAAACATGTCATCAGATATTACAGTGACTTTCGTCATTCAAATGACTGGAAATTAGCAGAACAAGCGAAATAAATATGTTCCTTTCTTCCCCTTCAATAACGTGTATTCCGTGTCACCTGCCGAGCTAATGTCCCAACCCCAACTTCGGAAACGAATGTGCTCTGCCGATGTGGCAAAATAAATCTGTTGGAAGGCGATTTCCATGTTCATGTGGAGAATGATTAATTATGTCAGAAAATGTCCCATTTCAGCATCTGAAGCCACGTGTCTTGGAAAGTACATTGGCAAGGTTCATAGCATTTTTTGTTTAAAGTTGAATAACTTGTAATATCCCTTGGGAATCCGAATTCATAGTGCGATGACAGTGAGAAAAACAAATTTAATGTAAGTGTCTGTGTTGCTGATTGTCCCTAATGCGACTAATGTGATAACCACACTAATTGTCTCAGTGGAGTTACTCTGATTTCCATATATCCCAGTAAAACCAATCACCGGAACATTTCAGCAGTTAGAACGTTCCGTACAACTGAACGCTGCCTCTAACGGAATATGGGATATCCAGCGATTTACTACATCGCGGGTGTTTTCTATCCTGCAATTGTAGCGATCAGTGTCCCTGGTAAGATACTGGCGCTGGTCACTCTATGCATGGTGCCGTCGTCTTGCTTTTGTTGCGCTGTAATGTTCGGACTTTTATTCAGCACAGATACGACCATCGTCTGAAATCGCTTTCCAGAATTGAGGATTCAAACATCTGACATTTTTTTAAAATTCAGTTTCCGTATTTTCTCGTTCGGATTTTTTTTTTTCTTCTCTGTTGTCAAATACTTTGATGCCGATAGTTTCATCGTCGGACCTTGCTTGGCTATCCAAAGCGACGGTGATCGCTTTTCCAGATCGGCAGGTTTGTCGAATGACCGGCCAGCCGAATATCGACACGCAGGTCTGTTCATTCATAAATCACTGAATTATGCTTTAAACCTCGCGAATTGCACTTCAAATAATCCCTTCCACTGTTTTACCTCTAATAGTTGAAATGGCGTTGCTCATAGTGATGTTTGCTGGAGCGATCGACCGCTCACCGGGAGGTGAGCCGTGGAAACCAGATGCCTCGCTCTAAACTGTCGCAAAATCGGCAGTCTATTATGGTCCCCCAGTAGGAGTCTAGCGATGCAGCCGGTACACGGTGAATTTCTGCTGCTCACTTCCAAAAATTGTACCCTGCATAGTATTGGAAGAATGCTGGGCATTCAGAAAGTTGCAGCTAACGGTAATGTTGTTTTGTTTCGGATTTCATGTAGTTAATGTAACGGCGATTGTGATCCTATCTCGGGGGAAATGCGGACTCTCCAAATGCATTACCCGTTACCTGGTTGGAATGGCAACAGCGGATCTGATGGTGGTTATCATTGTTGCTTTAGTGGAACAGACCAACTATATCTACATGTATTCCAGATCCCTGCTCATCACTCCCGTATGCGCCCTGACACTTGTGTTTAGGATTCTAACAATGGACTGCTCTGTTTGGTTCACGGTCAGTTTTACCTTCGATCGTTTCATCGCAATCTGTTGTCGAAAGTTCGGGGAACGATACTGCACCGAGAGAACAGCAACGGTGGTTATGGTGACCGTGGTTATAGTGAGCTGCGGGAGAAGTGCCCCATTTTACTTTGCCATTGGACCTTACGTCATTATTGACAACATGCCGTGGCGTTGCGCCCACACACACAAATACGCTACTTTACCCGTTTGGAAAGGATACGAATTGCTGGACAGCATTTTAACACCGTTGCTACCAATCGTTTTAATTCTAGTGTTCAATGGGTTAACAGTAAGACATATCATTGCGGCAAATAGAGTCCGCAGAGGGCTTCGGAAGAACAGTGATAATCAGAAAGATACCGAGGTTGAAAACCGCAGAAAATCGATGATTTTATTGTTTGCAATATCAGCTAATTTCATCTTATTTTGGATGCCCTATGTAACCCATTCCCTGAAATGGCAAACAGTAAATTATTTTTATCAGAACAGATATTTGAGTTCCCCAGTGTATATACGACAGCAATTTGGGTTCATGCTGCAAATTCTAAGTATGTGCACTAATACTTGTATCTATACACTGACACAGAGGAAATTCAGAAAAGAATTGAAGAACGGGATTAAATATGCGTATACATTAAATGGGCATCTGTGTAGATAACGCCCATGTCTAATTGCAATTCAGCGGAGCTATCGAATAGAATAGTGTTAAACTGAGTGGATTTGGGAAATATGTCATAAGTTCAAACATTCGTGTGTCTGGTCATCCTGAAATGAACGAATTCCAAACTATCGCAGAGACTTGACAATCATCTGGGAAACGTTAACCGAAGCATAAAAGCCAGGATCAACAGGCTCCGGGACAGCATCAGCCACTGGGCCATCAGACTGATTAACTCGCTGATCCGAGCGGTTTTCTATGCTGCATTAACTGTTCAATTTATTATAATTTATTATAAATTACTAGGATTGTACATTGTACATTTAGACGGAGAAGTAAAGATTTTTATTCGTCACGTCTGTGTAGGAAATGAAGTCTATTCAATCTCAAAGGGAGGAATGACCTCCGGGCATCTCGAGGTTCAGATGATTCAACATGTTCATAGTCGGGTAAAAGAGAGTAAAGCAAAGCCTTTTAAACACAGGGAGAGTGTGATTGTATCTCAGCTGCGGAAGGGTGGGACACTGTGCTGGGTTTGCATGTTAATAGACTCTGAGTGGAACTCAGAAGTAGGAAGGGAACAAACATCCGTTTGAGAGTATTCTGTACAGAGCTCCCATCATCAAAGCGAAAACAACACACAGAGACAATGACAGATCGAGCGGTAGATTTTAGAGCGGTGTCATTTAACACGGCCGTTGTCATAGGCAACTTAAACTTCAGTAATTTTCATGGGCACTTCCTCTGTTTATAATGGTTTAGATATGACAGAATTTCTCGGTTACTTCCGGAAAGGAGTCCTATCACAATAAGTTGTCAGGCAGACCAGCGAATAGTCCATCCTAGACCTAGTACAGGAAAGTCAGACAGATCTATCCGCAGGTTAGCTTTACAGAACGATGGAGCACAGCTATTCGACATTTACTAATACATTACACTGGGATAAGAGGAGATGGTATTGATGCTATTAGGTAGCAAATTGGTAGCCGAATTTTTTTTTCTCTTTCCTTTTTTTCTTTTTTTTTTGTTTTAATATTATTTATTTATTGAATTTTAGAAATTGCAGGAATAAATTTAATAATAAAATAGTAAGAAAAGTGATACTAACCCTCCGCTCCCCTTAACCCTCCCTCCCTTAGCCCTTATCTAAAGAAAAATAAAGAAAAAAAAGGAAGAAAAGAGAAGAAAGATTGCCTGGATATCGGAGGATCCCCACATGTTCCATGGAGTTCAAAATAATTTTGGTATTTATTTTCACTTTCCCCAATTACTATAATTTTATCTTCAAAGGACCTATGTATCTAATCCTATCTTTCGTAAGTATGGTGAACAAATTTTCAAAAATTTCTCATATTCATTTCTTAAATTATACGTAATTTTTTGAAATGGAATACAACTATGTATTTCATTATTCCAACGATCCATAGTTAAATTTAAATCAGATTTCCAAGTCACTGCGATAACTTTTTTGGCTACTGCCAAAGCAATTTTTATAATTTTTTTCTGATACTTATTCAATTTAAATTTCGTTACTGTCCCTTCAATGTCTCCCAATAAAAATAACAATGGACTATGTGGAAGTTGCACTCCAATAATTTGTTCCAATAAAAATCTTAAATTAATCCAAAATGGTTGAATTTTAGAACAAGACCAAGTAGAATGTAAAAAAGTACCAATTTCTTGTTTACATCGAAAACATTGGTCAGACATATTTGAATTAAATCTATTTATTTTCTGTGGTGTTATATATAATTGATGTAAAAAATTATATTGTATTAATCTAAGTCGAACATTTATTGTATTTCTCATACTATCAGAACATAATCTTGACCAATTTTTTCCATCAATTTTAACATTCAGATCAGATTCCCATTTTTGTCTTGATTTATGAATTCCTAATTTAATTGTCTGCTTTTGAATCAAATTATACATACAAGATGTAATTTCTTTAATTTTTCCGTTCTGAATTAATATTTCTATTTCACTAGGTTTTGGCATCAACATTGTTTGTCCCAACCTTTCTCGTAAATAAGCTTTTAATTGAAAATAACAGAAAAGAGTGTTATTTGATATTTTATATTTATTTTTTAATTGAGCAAACGACATCAACATACCTCCTTCAAAACAATCACCTATATATTTAATCCCCTTTTGAAATCAATTATGTAAAAGTTTATTATCCATTGTAAAATGAATAAGCCTATTTTGAATTAAAGTCCTTTTTGCTAAAAAAGATTTCTTTATCTCATCATCCATATTTACATTTTTCCATAAATCAATCAAATGTCTTAATATAGGAGAATCTTTTTTTTCCCGTATCCATTTGGATTCCCATTTATATATAAAATCTTCTGGTGTATTTTCTCCTATCTTATCTAAGTCTATTCTAATCCATGCCGGTTTTTCTTCATCAAAAAAATACGCAATAAATCTAAGTTGATTTGCTTTATAATAATTCTTAAAGTTTGGAAGTTGTAACCCTCCTAAATCAAATTTACATGTCAATTTTTCCAATGATATTCTTGACATCTTTCCTTTCCAAAGAAATTTCATTACTTATTTATTCAGTTCTTGAAAAAACTTCTGAGGTAATTGTATTGGTAGAGTTTGAAATAAATATTACAATCTAGGAAATATATTCATTTTTACAACATTAACGCTACCTATTAATGTTATTGGTAATATCATCCATTTATCAAGATCCTCTTTTATTTTTATAATAATTGCAAATAATTTTGTTTATATAAATTTTTTACATCATTATTAACTCTGATACCTAAATATTTTATCCCATTTATTGACCATCGAAATTGAGTTGCTAATCGGCATTGATTATAATTTCCATTGGTAAGGGGTAAAATCTCACTTTTATCCCAATTTACTTTATAACCCGATATTTCCCCATATTCTTCCAATCTAAAAGATAATCTTTGCAAAGATTGCAATGGGTTTGTTAAGTAAATCAAAACATCATTAGCAAATAAGTTAATCTTATATTCTTCTTGATTAACTCTAATGCCCTCAATATCTGAATCTGTTCTAATTAATTCCGCTAATGGTTCTATTGCCAATACAAATAAAGCAGGTGATAATAGGCAGCCTTGTCAAGTTGACCTCGTTAAACAAAATGGTGTTGAAATCTGACCATTTGTAACTACTTTAGCTTGAGGATTAGTATTTAGAATTTTAATCCATTGTATAAAAGATTTTCCGAATTCATATTTTTCCAATACGTTAAATAAAAAATCACATTCCAATCTATCAAACGCTTTTTCTGCATCCAAAGCAACTGCCACACCCATTTCCTCGTTTTTTTGTGCCAAATGAATTATACTAATTAACCGGGTTATATTATCCATTGATTGTCTATTTTTAATAAAACCTGTTTGGTCCATATGCATTAATTTTGGTAAATATTTAGATATTCTATTAGAAAAAAAAATGCTATTATTTTATAATCTGTATTCAGCAAAGAAATAGGCCTATATGATGCTGGTTTTAAAGGATCTCTATCTTTTTTTTGGCAGTACAGTTACGATCGCTGTTAAAAAAGATTGTGGGAGTGTATGCATTCTTTCCACTTGATATATTAATTCCATAAAAGGAGGAATTAATAAACCTTTAATTTTTTTATAAAACTCAGGAGACTAACCATCTTCTCCTGGAGATTTATTAGTCTGAAGTGATCCTAAAGCTTCTTCAACCTCTTTTAATGTAAAAGGCATATCTAATCCTTTCTGTTCTTCGAAATTTAATTTTGGAAGGGTTATTTGTGATAAAAAATTATCTATCTTAGTAATCTTATTTTTTGATTTTGATTGATATAGTTCAGTATAAAATTTTTTTAAAGTTTCATTAATTTCTAAAGGCTTATAAGTAACCTTGTTTACACTTGCTCTAATTGCATTTATTGTTTTAGAAACCTGTTCTGTTTTCAACTGCCAAGCAAGAGCTTTATGTGATCTTTCACCTAGTTCATAATATTTCTGTTTAGTTCCCATAATTACTTTTTCTGATTCATATGCCTGGAGCGTATTATATTGTAGTTTTTTGTTAACAAGTTGTCTTCGTTTTTCTTCTGTCATGTGTCTTTGAGATTCTTTTTCTATCTTCATAATATCTTTTTCCAACTGATCTATTTCTGCTGCATATTCCTTCTTGATTTTAGATGTATAACTTATAATCTGACCCTTTAAATATGCTTTAATCTCTTCCCATAATACAATTTTATCCTCTACTGAATGTAAATTTGTATCCAAAAAAAACTGAATTTGTTTTTTTCATAAAATCACAAAAATCTTGACGTTTTAATAAAATTGAATTAAATCTCCATCTATAAATCGATTTCTCCTTATCCATCATTATCATTGTCATTATCAAGGGAGAATGATCTGACAGTATTCTTGCTTTATATTCCACACTTTTCACTCTATCTTGAATATTTTTTGATAATAAAAAAAATCAATCCTTGAATAAGTTTTATGTCTATTTCATGTGCAACAGCCAATTTCAAAAAGACTTCTTGTATAAATGTTGTATCATTTTCATTTGGTGCATAAATATTCATAAAAGTCCATAATTCTGAAAAGATTGACAATGTATAATTACATATCTCCCCCCAGAATCAATTATTACAATTTGTATTTTAATTGGTAAAGACTTATTAACCAACATTTCAACTCCTCTCGATTTTGAATTAAATGAAGCTGCAATATCATTTCCAACCCAATCTCTCTTTAATTTCTTATGTTCTGTTTCTGTTAAATGCTTTTCTTGTAAAAAAGTTATATCTCCTTTCATTTTCTTAATATATGTTAAAACTCACTTTCTTTTCACAGGCCCATTAATTCCATTAACATTAAAACTTAATAAATTAAGCAAATTAGTCATTCATAATACCTTGGGAACTCTTTAAAATTCTCCATGTTGCTATGTGCCTCTCCCCAACCATCCAGTCAAGGCAGTCGCCATGATTGTACACATGAAACTCGCAGCCGTCGATCAGGAGCTCCTCCAGCTCCCCCGCAAAAAGAAAGAAAAAAAAACATATATATATATATGAATGAAGAAAAAAAAAGAAAATAATTAATATCTCTACTCCCAATTAATTCTCCTCGACTATTTTTTCTATATAAATGTCCATCAAGTCCAACCTTATTTCAATCTTTATCATAAGTCCATTTCATTTCTATAATTTATTAGTCCTCGTCATGAACATCGGGTAGTTCTTGTACAAATTTCTCCACTTTCCGGTAGTCAACAAAAAAACTTCTTTCTCCATCTTCCAGAAAAATAATCAATTTTGCTGGGTAGCTCAATAAAAATTTATAACCCTTTTCCCATAAAGATTTTTTCACTGGATTAAATTCTTTCCGCCTCTTCAGAAGATCTAACTTATGTCTGGGTAAAAAAACAAACTCGTTTCCCTTCTATTATCAATGGCCCTTTTCTCTCTTTGGCATCCTGAGTAGCTGCCTTCAGGATCATTTCTTTATCTTGATACCTTAAGCATTTTATCAAAATTGATCTTGGATTTTGATCTTGTTGAGATCAAAGACCGTACGCCTTCTTAACCACAGAATCAAACTCCGCAGCTGCATTCAGTGTCCTATGGACTCGGACCCCAAGATCCCTCTGATCCTCCACACGGCCAAGAGTCAAGCCTTTGATGACACTGGGCCTGTACTCCATGGAGTTCAGAAGTATAGAGGGGGACGGGATCTTATTGAAACCCACAGAATGCTGAACAGCCTGGATACAGTGGACATGGGGAGGATATTTCCATCAGACGGAGAGTCTGGGGTCTGAGAGGACAGACTCGGAATAATCACGCTTCCCTTTAAAACTGAGATGAGAGAAACTTCGTCAGCAAAAGAGTGGTCAATCTGTGGAGTTTGTAGCAACAGATGGTGATTGAGGCTGACACTGCGTATATTTACGGCAGGGGTTAATATATTATTGATCGCTAACTATTGATCATTTTTTGTTAGCCAGAACTACTAGAGAATTAACTGAATACAGCACGTTAAAAGCAGACTTTACAGTTTTAGATTCTTCATTTCAGAATGGCTGCAGTGTCAACCTTTGTCACAATGAAACTCACAGCATACGATGTCGAGTTTGTCATTTCCCTTTTCGGTTATTTTGTGGTGAGCTACTTCCTCCGTTTCCAGGGTAACGGCCCACCAGAGCTGCAAGAAGAGCTGCACATTTTTTTAACGCTCAGTGTTCACCGCCTCTCAGGGTAGAGACAGTGGCCTCAGGAGCAAATGAAACAGAATGATAGTGGGAGGAAAGGATGCTGTGAGCATTGGCGGTATGGAATGAACTGAGAACATAGAAGCATAGAAACATAGAGAACCTATAACATAATATGCTGGCCCTTCGGCCAACAGTGCTGTCCCAAACATGAACTTACTTTCGATAATTCCTAGGGTTACCCATCAGCCCTCTATTCCTCTAAGTTCCATCTACTTGCCCAAAATTCTCCTAAAACACCCCACTCTATCCGCCTCCACCACTGTCGCCGGCAGCCCATTCCACGCACTCACCACTGTGTGCGTACAAAAACCTTCCCCCGGACATCGCCTCGGTACCTATTTCCAAGCCTCTTAAAACTGTGTCCTCTCGCGTTAGCCATTTCAGCCCTGAGAAAAAGCCGCTGACTATCCACACGATCAATGCCTCTCATCATCTTATACATCTCTATCATGTCACATCTCATCCTCCATCTGTCGAATGAGAAAAGGCCAAGTTCACTCAACCTATTCTCATAAGGCTTGCTCCCCAATCCTGAAAAATCCTTATGAATCTCTTCAACAAACTTTGTATAGTTTCACATCCTTTCAGTACTGAGGGGACTAGGACTAAGTACAGTACTCCAGGTTGGGTCTGACCAGGATCCTAAATAGCTGTAACTTTACCTCTTGACACTTGAACTCATCCCATGGTTGATGAAGACCAATGCACCGTACGCCCTCTTAACCACAGAGTCTGCCTGCGCAGCTGTTTTGAGTGTCGTATGGACTCGAACCCCAAGATCCCTCTGATCCTCCACACTGCCAAGAGTCTTGCCATTAATACGAAATTCTGCCATGATATTTGACCTACCAAAATGAACCACCTCACAATTATCTGGGTTGAGCGCCCTCTGCCACTTCTCAGCACAGTATTCCATCCTATCAATGTCCCGCTGTAACCTCGACAGCCCTCCACACTATCCACAACACCCCCAAACTTTGTGTCATCAGTAAATTTACTTTTTTTGTAATTTATTTTTTATTGAAGTTCATCATCAAACAAACATTTCCAGAAGATATACTTCAGATATTGTACATACATATCATATAATCATATTTGTCACCAATATCATCTCTCTCATGATTCTGCCTTCTTCAACTACACATAGTGCTTTCCCCTTACACTCCTTCTCTACCTTTCCTGCCTGACCCCACTCTGCTTCCCCTCCCCCACACCTTGATCTTTCTCCTTACCCGTTTTTCACCTGGCACCTAAAAGCCTTCTCCTTCCCACCCTTCCCTCTTCTTTATAGAACATAGAATAGTACAGCACATTACAGGCCCTTCAGCCCACAATATTGTTCCGACCCTCAAACCCTGTGCCATATAACCTCCCACATTAAATTCCTCCATATACCTGTCTAAGTCTCTTAAACTTGACTAGTGTATCTGCCTCCACCACTGACTCAGGCAGTGCATTCCACGCACCAACCACTCTCAGAGTGAAAAACCTTCCTCTAATATCCCCCTTGAACTTCCCTCCCCTTCCCTTAAAGTCATGTCCTCTTGTACTGAGCAGTGGTGCCCTGGGGAAGAGGCGCTGGCTGTCCACTCTGTCTATTCCTCTTAATATCTTGTACACCTCTATCATGTCTCCTCTCATCCTCCTTCTCTCCAAAGAGTAAAGCCCTAGCTCCCTTAATCTCTGATCATAATCCATACTGTGTAAACCAAGCAGCATCCTGGAAAATCTCCTTTGTACCTTTTCCAACGCTTCCACATCCTTCCTATAGAGAGGCGGCCAGAACTGGACACAGTACTCCAAGTGTGGCCAAACTAGAATTTTATAGAGCTGCATCATTACATCGCGTCTATTAAACTCTATCCCTCGACTTATGAATGCTAACACCCCATAAGCTTTCTTAACTACCTTATCTACCTGTGAGGCAACGTCAGGGGTCTGTGGACATGTACCCCCAGAACCTCTGCTCCTCCACACTACCAAGTATCCTGCCATTTACTTTGTACTCTGCCTTGGAATTTGTCCTTCCAAAGTGTACCACCTCACACTTTTCCGGGTTGAACTCCATCTGCCACCTCTCAGCCCACTTATGCATCCTATCAATGTCTCTCCCCAATCGTTGACAATCCTGTACACTATCTACAACACCACCAACCTTTATGTCGTCTGCAAAGTTGCCAACCCACCCTTCCACCCCCACATCCAGGTCGTTAATAAATATCACAAAAAGTAGAGGTCACAGAACAGATCCTTGTGGGACACCACTAGTCACAAGCCTCCAATCTGAATGTACTCCCTCCACCACGACCCTCTGCCTTCTGCAGGCAAGCCAATTCTGAATCCACCTGGCCAAACTTCCCTGGATCCCATGCGTTCTGACTTTCTGAATAAGCCTACCGTGTGGAACCTTGTCAAATGCCTTACTAAAATCCATGTAGATCACATCCACTGCACTACCCCCATCTATATGCCTGGTCACCTCCTCAAAGAACTCTATCAGGCTTGTTAGGCACGATCTGCCCTTCACAAAGCCATGCTGACTATACCTGATCAGATCATGATTCTCTAAATGCCCATAGATCCTATCTCTAAGAATCTTTTCCAACAGCTTTCCCACCACAGACTATAGTGCCCCTGCCCCCTCCCTCTCAGTCCTGCCGAAGGGTCTCTGCCTGAAACGTTGACTTTACGTTCCTCCAGCGTGTTGTACGTGTTCCTTTGACCGCAGCATCTGAGAGTATTTGGTGTAAAATCCCGCTCCCCATACTAACACGGGTTATACAGACCAAAGAACAAACTGCCGGAGGAATACAATGGGTCGGGCAGCGGCTGTGGAAGGAAATGGACCGTGAACATTTCGGGCCGATACCATCCCTCTGGACTGAGAGTGGACAGGAAATATTCAGAGAAAAGCGGTGAGGGGTAGGGATGGGGCAAGAGCTGGGGAGAGAGAGGTGGATCCAGGTTAGAGGGGAGTTGGCAAGGTGGAAATAGTGACAGGGGTGGGAGGTGAGTTGTGGAGGGAAGACAGGGCTGCAGAAATAGAATTTAATTCCATAGAGGATTATAGGAAGTTAGAGAATGCTTTAGAGATTCACCAGACTAATTCCTGGAGGACGATGAAGTCTCAGTGATCATCTTCACATAAAACAGAGGCCGGCGGTTGTGTGGAGACCGAAGGGATCGAGGAAATGAGGATCAAGCAGAAACGTGTGGGCTGAGATGGGAGAGCAGCCGCCATCTTATTGATGGTTGGAGGGGCCGAACATCCTCCTGCTGTTTCTCACTTGATGTTACAGGGTTCCTGTTCAGTGAGGCTCCGGAGGATTGTGAATAGAAGTTACTGTTTATAAACATACAAGTGATTTCAATGAAAACTGCGCAATTCCTGTTCGGGTGCACATTGTGTATCGGACCGGGATGGAATCGAACCCGCAAAGCTCCAGGAACCGGGAGGCGGAGCAATGGGGACGGGAAAGATACAGAGGGGAAAATAAGAAATGTAGCTGGTGTAATTATGAAATAAGGTTTAAAATGCGGCGTAGGTCGGGCAGTGTGAGGGGCGAGGAGCAGAGTCCCCGGTTCAGGAGGGAGTCCCTCCACCCGTCACGTGATCCAGCGTCTGGCGCCCATTTCAAACACAGATCTGCAGCATCTGAGGTTCTCGCTTCCGAGGCCCCGCCCCCGCTCTCACAGTCTCCGGATGGGCGGTGCTTTTCTTTCCGTCCTCTGTTGAAGCGGGACGTCGGCGGGGAGCTGGTGGACCGACCGCTGTCTGCGGGACAAATTAATCAAGTTCTCATCAGTGAGCATTGAGGCCGGTCATTAGTGGTGAACGCGACCAACAATTTCCCATCGGTGAGTACTGAAGCCGATTCGGGGGAGGGGGGTGGTTGAGGGTACCTGATGTCGGGCAGAGAGTCCCGTTAACTTCCTCGAACTGGCGGCCTCGTCCCGCTTCCTGGATCCAACCTGTCGTGGTCGGTCCGGGTTATGGGACCTTCACGCCGGACCGCCTGAGATGAGCCGCCGCTCAGCCCCTGGTGTTCTGGTCCCAGGAGCGGGATGAGGTGGTGATGCCGAGATTATACACTTGCATTAAGATGTACCTGGGGAACTTTACCTCCATCACCCGGCCCGGTAGCGGATCCAGACTTCACCTGGATCGACGCCTGGGGTCGATAATTGTTTTACATGCTTCCATCACACCGGAAGCGGCTGTTCGGCCCGTTGTGTGCTTGCAGACAGCGAGGGTTAAACAGAATGATCTCACCCTCGGGACACTGCTCCACGTGTATGAGTAGATGCATCTTTTCCCCGTTCAGACAGGGGTTTATTTGAACACCACACGCAGCGGGGTAAAAGCGGCCATTTCAATTTTAGTTTCACCGTTACAAAATGGCTGCAGTGTTCGTCTTTGTCAAAACGACAGTTGTAGCACATGATGAGTTTATTTCCTTCTTCGGTTATTTTCAGTGAGCCACTTCCTCTGTTTCCATGGTGACAGCTCGTCAGAGCTGCAGCGAGTGTTTCACTGGTTCTGTGGTCACGGCCTCTCAGCGCAGAGACAGCGGCCTCAGGGGCGAATGCAACAGAGTGATAGTGGGGGGAAAGGATGCTGTGAGCATTGACTGTATGGGCTGTGTTACACCAGGGTCAGAATGAACTGAGAACTGACAAATTGGTTGGGGTGGGGTGGCATTGACAGTCAAGGGTGGCAATCAGTTACTATCTGTGCATTAAAATGAAGAGGGAGGAAATACTACAGTTGCAGGAAATTTAAAGTGAGGAGGAGAAAGATACTGGAGACGCTCAGCAGATCTCGAACAGTCTCATATCTGGAACTGGGTCTTCCACCATTTCACCTTACAGAGATGTAGTCTGATGTACTGAGTTCCCAGCGTTTTCTACTTTGGAATTTTACATTTTGTTCCTGCTACACTGCGGGAAACATGGCAGCCAGCTGTGCTGGGCAAGATCCCACACAGCACGAAGATTGTGATCAAATGTGCTCGGTTTTGCTGCTGGGGTCCGGCTGAAGTGTATCCGCATCCTCTATACAGGCCGGGGAATCAGCCTGAGCCCCGGCCCCGACAGAGGGTCATTAGGTTCCAGTTCCACCTTAGTTTGTGAATCGGAAATGGCAGGAACACCACGGCAAATCGCCGGCACCAAAGCGTCTGTGTGTGGGTGATGATATTGGGCTGGTGACTCTGAGGATATGGAACGGGCATATGCGGGCTTCAGTCCAGGTTGGTAATTCCACAGCTGGGATCGGAATTTTCTCAGTATGGAGTGAAGCTGAAGTCTCGGGCGGTTGGGCATTAGTCATGGGGAAATCACCCTCTACACTGCCCAGTAGGACATCGTATCTGTCAAGTATTTTGGATATTATTTAAGAGTTCACTCGGGAGTAGGGTGAAGTTGGGCAGTGATGTTGTTTATCTGAACTTTGGTAAAGTCTGTAACAAAATCCCGCGTGGCAGCTGATCGGGGAGGTTCGGTCAGGAAGGAGTCACTGGGAGCTGGCGAGGAGGATTCACTCCGGGCTCGAGAACAAGAAGCAGAGGGAGATGATTGAAGATGGTTTTAGCGAATGGAGGCATGTGACGAGTGGGGTGTGTGTGTGTCAGTGTTGAGACCTCTGTAATTCACTATTCATGCCATTGATTTGTGTATGAATGAACATGGCTACACAGAGTATTATGGACAGTTGTGTTCACCCTACTGTAGTAAATATATTTGCAAGCTGGAGAGGGTGCGGAAGAGATTACTGAAGATGTTGCCTGGACTAGAGGGCCGAGTCATAGGAAGCGTTTGGCCGAGCCTGATCTTTATTCCAGAGGAGAATGAGGGTGACATTGTAGGAGCTGATGGAATCAAATGGGAGTTTAGATAATGTGGATGGTCGTGGTATTCTCCCCAGTGTTCAAGATCCAGAATTGTTTTATGTCACTCCAGTACACAAGTGTGAAGGAGAACGAAATAATTGTTACTCTGGATCCAAAGCAAGACAGAAAAAAATTATGGAGACCACAATAATAGACAAAACATGATACATAAAGTATGATCGTTTAAAAATATTGATTGTATGTCCATGAAGTGAGGTTAAGCACAGGAGTGTCTGGACATATGGAGACTGACATTGATTGTCTGCCCATAAAGTGACGTTAAGCACAGGAGTGTCTGGACATATGAGACTGACATTGATTGTCTGTCCATAAAGTGAGGTTAAGCACAGGAGTGTCTGGACATATGAGACTGACATTGATTGTCTTTCCATAAAGTGAGGTTATGCACAGGAGTGTCTGGACATATGAGACTGACATTGATTGCATGTCCATAAAGTGAGGTTAAGCACAGGAGTGTCTGGACATCTGAGACTGACATTGATTGTCTGTCCATACAGTGAGGTTAAGCACAGGAGTGTCTGGACATATGAGACTGACATTGATTGTCTGTCCATAAAGTGAGGTTAAGCACAGGAGTGTCTGGACATATGAGACTGACATTGATTGTCTGTCCATAAAGTGAGGTTAAGCACAGGAGTGTCTGGACATATGAGACTGACATTGATTGTCTGTCCATAAAGTGAGGTTAAGCACAGGAGTGTCTGGACATATGAGACTGACATTGATTGTCTGTCCATAAAGTGAGGTTAAGCACAGGAGTGTCTGGACATCTGAGACTGACGTTGATTGTCTGTCCATACAGTGAGGTTAAGCACAGGAGTGTCTGGACATATGAGACTGACATTGATTGTCTGTCCATAAAGTGAGGTTAAGCACAGGAGTGTCTGGACATATGAGACTGACATTGATTGTCTGTCCATAAAGTGAGGTTAAGCACAGGAGTGTCTGGACATATGAGACTGACATTGATTGTCTGTCCATAAAGTGAGGTTAAGCACAGGAGTGTCTGGACATCTGAGACTGACATTGATTGTCTGTCCATAAAGTGAGGTTAAGCACAGGAGTGTCTGGACTTATGAGACTGACATGGTTTCTTCTTCTGCATGTGACTTGCGCCTTACATGCCTGGCCGATCATGACTCTCCGCATCCAATGATCCCTCACAGCGTCGATGATACCTCGCACACTTAGATCTGTTCATTCTTTCACAGTGTCCATATATTTTCTTCTTTGCCTTCCTCTGTCACGTTTCCCAGGCATACGGCCTTGCAATGTAAGACATTCTATTTCTCCCTTTCTAATGACGTGGCCCGGGAATTTAAATTTCCTCTCAGGTAATATTCTCATTAAAGATCTTTTTGTCTGGGCATGCTGGAGTACTGTCTCATTAGTTACCCCATCTCTAGATGATATTTTCAGAATTCTTCTGAGAAACCACATTTCTACTGCTTCTAAGTTTCTTTGGAGTTCTGATGTTATCGTCCATGTTTCGGAAGCATATAGCAAGATTGACCAGATGTAGCATTTTAGTAGCCTAAGCCTTGTTGTCACAGAAATGTGTCTGTTGGGAAAAATAGATTTCATTTTTTGGAAGTTGTTTTTGGCAATGGCAATTCTTCTTTTTATTATGTACTTTACTTCTAGCATCTTGTGATATAAAGCTACCATGGTAATTACAGCCGGTCTTTTGTTCAATCTCTTTTGTTACCGATGGACAATTGGCACTTGGGAGAATTCTGCTCTTTTGATGTTACGATATATTTGGATTTTTTTTTACAATTCATGGTCAGACCAAAATCTGCACTTGTTTGTGCTACTTTGTCTCGGAGGATTTGTAGGCCTTCTGCAGCACTTGCTATTCGGGTGGTATCATCTGCATATCTCATATTGTTGATGTTAACACCTCCAATTTTTATCCCATTTAGGTCTTCTATTTCTTTGAAAATCATTTAAGTATCAATATTAAATAATTTCAGTGAGGCAACGCATCTCTGCCTAACTCCTGTTTGAATTTTAGTCCAAATGCTTATTAAATCATCAATTTTTACCTCCACCATTTGATTCCAAAATACATTTTGAAGAGATTATTGGTCCGTTCCGTCAATGTTTAGTTTACTGAGAACTTGAAATAATTTTTCATGTTGACTTTGTCGAATGCTTTAGTGAACTCAATAAATCATAAAAATACATCATTTTGATATTCAATTGCCCTTTCTGAAAGTATTCGTAGTATGACAATTGTGTTCCTAGCTCCTCTATCCTAAATAGACCCTTATTGCAGTTTAGAAATTTCTGGCCTTAACTTGTTTTTGATTCGACTCAGAACGATTTTCAACAAAATCCTTGTTATGTGATTCACAAGACTGATTCTTCTATAACTTTCACAGTCAATAGTTCCAGAAATTTTAGGCAGAGTTATAAACACTGATTTCAAGAGATCGTCAGGGAATACACCAGACTCATATCCGCCATTGAACACTTCAGAAATAATGTCTATGCCCAGATCTTCTTGGGCGTGTATCAGTTCCATTGATATTTCATCAGGTCCAGTGGCTTTACCATGATTCATGCTTTTCATTGCTTTAGTTATTTCTTCTTTGGCAATCGGTGGGCCAGAATTAGGGTGTTTAATATCTGGGGGTTCCCCTCTACTATCTTCAGAAAAAGCTGCTCTATATACTGAATCCAGCTCTCACATACTTTATTGATCTGTTATGCATCCTGCAGAGGAGGTTTCCTTAATCCCAGTAATTTCCTTTTTGTGTGCATATCTTTGCTGTTAATATATAAATGACGTTAGGCAAAGGAGTGTCTGGACATATGGAGACTGACATTGATTGTCTGTCCATAAAGTGACGTTAGGCACAGGATTGTCTGGAACTGTCAGGAAATGTTAAACTGGTAGTGGGTGGGGTGTGGAGCGTGGGTTAGTGAGTAGAGCTGTTGATCAGGCTTACTACTTGGGGAAAATAACTGTTTTGAGCCTGATTGTCCTGGCGTGGATGTTACAGATCCACAATTCCTTTAAGGTAGCACCAGAGTCATAAAGAGAGTTTTGGGCAGATTGACCTTCACAACGCAGGCAATTATGAAGAGGGGTTGGGATATTAATGCTAAAGTTGTAAAGGGCACCGTGATTTTACAATAGGCAGAATTGTCTGCAGTTCTGGTCAGCTACGTGGAGAAAAGTTACCGATAAGCGTGAAAGAGTGCAGGGAAAATCTCCTGTACTGAGTGCTATATTTTCAATTTTATATTTGAAACATTTTGTTCCTGTTACACGACGAGGAAAGGGGCTGCTAATTGACCTGGGATAGAACATAAGAACATAAGAGATAGGAGCAGAAGTAGGCCAATCGGCCCCTCAAGCCTGCTCCGCCATTCAACAAGATCATGGCTGATCCAATCTTAACTCTAGTTTTCACCGAATCCCACAAGGCAACAGTGCCAACCAACAGGGCACCATGCCGCCCATTTTATTTTATTATTCATCCCGCCCAAACCCATGTAATCACCCGGGGGGAAAAAAAAACGAGTTGCCAATTGAGGAGAAAAAATCTGGAAAATTCCTCTCCGACCCATCCAGGCTATCGAAAACTGGTCCAGGAGATCACATGGCTGATCTAAACCTAGCCTCATGTCCACTTACCTGTTCGCTCACCGTATCCCCTAATGCCATTTTTATCCAGGAAAATGTCTATCTCCGTTTTGAATTTATTGAGTGTAGTAGCTTCCACAGCTCTCTGGGGCAGTAAATTCCACAGCCCCACTACCCTCTGAGTGAAGAAAGTTCTCCGCATCTCAGTCCTGGAACGGCATCCCCTTATTTTAAGATTATGCCCCCTAGTCCTAGTTTCACCCATCATTGGGAACATTCTCCCCGCATCCACCCGATCAAACCCCTTCACAATCTTATATGTTTCAATAAGATCGCCTCTCATTCTTCGGAACTCCAACGAGTAGAGTCCCAATCTACTCAACCTCTCATCATACATCAACCCACCCATCCCCGGAATTAACCTAGTGAACCTTCTCTGCACTGCCTCGAGAGCCAGTATGTCCTTTCTTAAATATGGACACCAGAACTGCACGCAGTACTCCAGGTGTGGTCTCACCAATACCCGGTACAACTGCAGTAAGACCTCCCTGTTCTTATACTCCATCCCCCTAGCAATAAAAGCCAGCATTCCATTGGCCTTCTTGACCACCTGCTGCACTTGCATACTAACTTTTTGTGTTTCCTGCACCAGGACCCCCAATGAATCTCTCATTGTGAGATGTGGGAACACCCAGTGTGAGGTGTGGGAAAGATGTGAGAGTCTCTCAGTGTGAGATGTGTGAACTCCCAGTGGGAGGTGTGGGAAAGATGTGAGAGTCTCTCGGTGTGGGCTGTGGGAACTCCCAGTGTGAGGTGTGAGAAAGATGTGAGAGTCTCTCGGTGTGGGCTGTGACCCCCTGAGGTTGGACCTGGGATACCACACCTGATTTGATCCAGATAAAATGAGTCAGGGGATCAAGCTGTCCGGGTTTATGAGATGCTGAGCGAGTATTTCTGTTCTGTGCTCAGGTGTTTGGTTGTGAAGTTCCTTTGGAAGCAAAGCAGAGGACGAGTCCCCATTCCATCCCTCACAGGGAGAGGCTGTGGTTAAATACGCTGTTCTGTGTTTGCACCGGTAGAATGAGATCGTGGTTTCAGAATTCAATTCGTATTTGGAAATTTCCCCTGACTGTCACCTGTCCATCTGCCAGTGGGAGTCAAAGAGAAACTCCTGGTGCTGAAGATAGAACAGAACATTGATCAGTAAATCGCAGGAACAGGCCTTCCCGCCACAATGGTGTGCCAAACCAGCGGAAAAGTAAATCAACACCCCCCGAAATATACTAATGACTCCCTCCTACACAATGTCCATAACCTCTCAATCTTCCTCACACCCATGTGCTTATCTAAACTTCACTTAAAAGCCCCCATTGTATTTGCTTCCACCTCCATAACAGACAGGGCAATCCAGGCATCCACACCTCTCTGAGTAGAACAACTTACCCTCAGTCTGAATCAGAGTTTCCATTGACTCACTCAGGAGAAAGTTTGGTGAGTCTCATTCACTCAAACGCTAGTTCTTTAGACATTACATTTCCGTACCAAGGAAGGTAGAAAATAGCTGGAGTCAGACTGAATAACCCTAGAAATACCATTTATGCCTCTATCAGACTCAGTCGCAATCATTGCAGATGTCAGCATCAGCTCTGCGAAGCCACGCACATTCCCTCACATTGCTTGTCCATTTCCAACATCACCTCTGACCTTTCCTTGCTTCGTCTGTGTTACGTCACAATTATCTCAAAATGCGTGGAGAATCTCCTCCCGTCAGGAGACGCCGCTTTTGTTTCCTGCTGCAGTGATTGCAGAAATGTGGAATCACCATGAACTACAGCAACATGTCATTGACTCCTCCGTCTATTGCAAGCTGCAATGATATACTTGCCCTCGAGTATATCGGCGTGCGAGCCTCTGCTGAGGGCAAACCCCCTTGAAGCCAAATGTCCCAGCACCACATTTCACTCAGTCCTAACTAGCAAATGCCAATGCCAACCAATAATTTACATTTACATACCCTGTCGTCATCAAGTGCTTTTCTGCTAATAAATTGTCAGAACCTGCGAATCTGTGATTAAGCAGAATTAGGTTTTACAATGAAGTTATGTTTCTGTTTGACCCTGTACCAAAGGCCTGAAAATTAGGACCATCTCAGTGTACACTGTGGCCAGCATTGTCTCGATGGGCTGAAGGGTCAGTATCTGTGAACTGTTGCTCTGTGCCTCTATCGGAAGCATGCTCCAGATATCACCGGACAGACATACAGACATGGTTTGGGAGTTGATGCGAACTGCGGCTCTGATACAGAGAATGGCTGTACTGTCACATTTGCAAAGTAATCCAACTCTCTCTGACTCACAGTCTGCTTGTTGTGTGTAATTCAGGGCATCACCAGAAGGCGGCGCTGTCCTGAACCACGATCAAAGTCCAGACAAGACGACGACAATCAACAACCGTCAGTCAGAATCAGAATGGCTACAGGTATGTACACCTGGATCTTTACAACTAAACTTCTGCCCTGTTGGTGCACAATAGTTCAGAAAAAGAAGCTTACACAGGCACGAACAGGGCAGAGAAAAAGTTTCATCAAGCAGTGTCATTGATCCCACTGGTAAAGTGCCTTTGTGTAATCGATCAGTCCAACAGTTCCAGCGCAGGGACCTGACACCAGTAATGGTCGAATGACTCCACTCACCAGGCAAAGCTTCACCTGAGTGAAAGGAGCCGGAGACCCTGAATCAGCAGCGTGAGAGTGAAACACAAATAGGAATGTGACAGCGGTGCTGTTTGTTACGTAAAAGTCTATAGACAGACGGACATACTTTATTGATCCCGAGGGAAATTGGATCTCGTTACAGCCGCACCAACCACGGATAGTGTAGAAGTATAGCAATATAAAACCATAAATAATAATAAGTTAATCATGCCAAGTGGAAATAAGTCCAGGACCCGCCTATTGGCTCAGGGTGTCTGACCCACCGAGGGAGGAGTTGTAAAGTTTGATGGCCACAGGCAGTAATGACTTCCTATGACGCTCTGTGTTGCATCTCGGTGGAATGAGTCTCTGGCTGAATGTACTCCTGTGCCTGACCAGTACATTATGGAGTGGAGGGGAGCATTTTCCAAGATGGCATGCAACTTGGACAGCATCTTCTTTTCAGACACCACTGTCAGAGAGTCCAGTTCCACCCGTACAACATTATCTAGGTTCAGTGTTTGTTGCACATCAGGGCCTGTTTAGAGGTGAAAGACATCAACTTTCATTTACAAAATTCAGAGACAGGTGACAAGAGCATTTCCGGGATTTCAAATATTGTGCGATAATACAACATTTCAGGTTTTGTCAGGGCAGCTCTCAACTCCCCCCTCGCTGCGCAAAGTAGATGAGGGGAGTTTTCCGAACTCTGTTTTCTGTAGCCGAGCCGAGAACATTGCCAGCCTTGGAAATGGCTGAGGATCAGGAGACACTTCATTTGTGGTCTGCATCGGTCTGTCACTGTCTGGTATGGAGGGGCTACTGCACAGGACCGAGAGAAGCTGCCGGAAGTTGTAAATATTCAGGGAGCGGTGTCTCAGAAAGGCAGCGTCCATTATTAAGGACGTGTAGCACCCAGGGCATGCCCTTTGCTCACTGTTACCATCAGGGAGGAGGTACAGAAGCCTGAATGCACACACTGAGCGATTCAGGAACAGATTCGTCCTCTCTGCCATCCCAGTCCTAAATGGACATTGAATCTTTGGACACTACCTCACTTTGTTCAAAATATACAGTCTTTCAGTTTTTGCACATTAAAAAAAAACTGTTCAATATACATAATTGGTTTACTTGTTTACTTATTTTTTAAAAATTTTATTCATTATTATTTTTTCCCTGCTAGATTACCTATTGCATTGAACTGCTGCTGCTAAGTTAACAAATTTCACGTCACATGCCGGTGATAATAAACCTGATTCTGATTCTGTTTTACGTGTGCAAGTTTACCCTTCGAGCTCCCGTGTTCCGGGGCAAATTGTCCCAGCCGAACCAGATAACAAACAACCCCATCCGGTAACGTACTTGTGAATCTCCCCGACACTCTTCCCAGCTGAGTCACATCTATCCTGTAGATTGTTAGCAACTGTATCCTTAGCAAATGCAAAGCTCTCTCAGCGAGACTTTGTTTAGCTACTGGAACTGCACGCAAGACTCTCCCTTTGCCAATGACTTGTATAGTTGCTACATGACAGTTATTATCCAGGAGACGGGATGGGACCCAGGGGACCAGGCATCATGGGCTTCAAGGTTATGTTCAATCTGTAACCCAGGGGACTGGACGTTGTCCATCTCAAGGCAGTGGTCAGTCTTTGACCCGGGGTACAAGACAGTGTGTGACAAAGCAACCGGAGAACGTTTGATCTGGAGGATCGGACCACGAGTAATCCAGTGGCTTGTCTGTGAGTGATACAGGTGACTGACAGTTTGTGATCCGGGGAGATTTATGTTTGTGGGAGATAATCCCAGTGATAATTCCCGGTATCACCTGATGCCGTTCCATTAATAACCGCTGGTTATTGTTGTGTTCAGTTAAAGCGTAGTCGGTGATCAGTATTACTGTGTCTATCCAGTTCTTTTACTGGGAGTGGATGTGTCCACTCACTGGCTTACCGGGATGGTCACCTGGCAGGAAGTGTGGTTCACATTCACCAGCACAGTCCCACTCCAAATCCGGTCAACCAGAGTCCCGGCTCCATTGCAGACACCCATTGTGAATCCTTGTTCGAGTATAAATCACTCTAAACCTGCAATTCATCATTTATTGCAGGTGGGAAATTAAATCTGGTACAGAAAGCACTCAAGAGGTTTTTACCAGGCAGCTCATCGAGGGAAGATGATCGGGACACGGGAAGCAAGGTTCCAAAGCAGGGTCAGATTGAGAGCAATGTCCCAATGGAATGCGGTCCGGCCGCAGAGGAGGAGAAGCAAATTCAGCTCAGAGACAGTGACGTCAGAGACACTGAGCAGGTCCCTGTTCCCAGCACACGTGAGGCGACTGCCTGTCAGCCCAGAGACAGTGACGTCAGAGACACTGAGCAGGACCCTGGAACCGGCACAAGTGAGGCGACTGCCTGTCAGCCCAGAGACAGTGACGTCAGAGACTCTGAGCAGGGCCCTGGACCCAGCACACGTGAGGCGACTGACTGTCAGCTCGGAAACTCATTAAACACGGAATTGGCAAGTGCCCAACAGGGAGTGGGTGAGTGAAACACGAGGGTGATGTGTTCGCAGAATGAGGTGGGAAGCGGGTAAATGTGATTCCTTGTTGGAGGGTTGGTCAGAGAGGGATAAAGTGGGCATGGTGCAGTCGGTGTAGTGTGGCACCGGTTCCCACACTAGAGGAAATGTCCTACCTGTTCTGAGGATTTCCAGGATGTGTATCGGAGGAAATGCAGCTCTCCAGATAAGAGAGAATTTCCAGGATATGAGTTATGGGAAATGTATTCACCAGGATAGAGAGAGTATCTCTGGGAAGCGATAACCCCAACATTTATTGTCCATTTTAAACTGAAATCGGTGAGTGGATGGGACGGTGGGAGAGAGAGGTTTCTGGTGAATGGGTTCCTTCTGGGAACGTCTAACACAGCGCATTGATGGGTCGGTTTTTTAAGGCCAGTGTTGGAGATTAGGGCAAAATACGTGTTTCCAGCTGAAAGCAGGTAAACACTGAGGTTCAAGACATGACTGGTTTGTTAGGGCTGGGTGAGAGCGGTGGAGAAAAGCGAGATTTGAGTTTGTGACTACATTCTCATTTTATATTCACAGAGACAGAGTTTACAATCTCCGACCTCCTGGCAGAGGGGGGCGAGTATCGACTGTACCAACTGACCAAGTTCTACAGGGACAGACTCAAACAAGCAATTGAAGAAAAAGTTGAAAGACTCGGTTGGATGTTGACAAAGGAGGGACATTTCAGTAGAGAAGAAAATGAGGTGAGTGTATTTAGTGTACTGTCACTGAACTGCTGGTATTAGAGGGAATAGTGATCGATATTAATCTCCTGCACGTTCTATGAGTTCTACATGGCAATGGAGACTTTGATCTCTGACTTGTCTTCAGTAGATCTGTTTCAGCTGTTCAGGTGGGGAGCACTGGGAACTGCAGGTTCAGAGTCACCTTCTCCTCTCACACCTGCTGTATTTATCAGTGTACCGGACCTCAGTCAGACCTTTGTCTTCAGTAGATCTGTTTCAGCTGTTCAGGTGGGGAGCACTGGGAACTGCAGGTTCAGAGTCACCTTCTCCTCTCACACCTGCTGTATTTATCAGTGGACCGGACCTCAGTAAGACCTTTGACAAGGTTCCGCACGGAAGGTTAGTTAGGAAGGCTCAATCGTTAGGTATTAATATTGAAGTAGTAAAATGGATTCAACAGTGGCTGGATGGGAGATGCCAGAGAGTAGTGGTGGATAACTGTTTGTCAGGTTGGAGGCCGGTGACTAGTGGTGTGCCTCAGGGATATGTACTGGGTACAATGTTTTTTGTCATATACATTAATGATCTGGATGATGGGGTGGTACATTGGATTACTAAGTATGCAGAGGATACTAAGTTAGGTGGCGTTGTGGATACCGATGTAGTTTTCAAATCTTACAGAGTGATTTAGGACAGTTAGAAGAGTGGGCTGAAAGATGGCAGATGGAGTTTAATGCTGATAAGTGTGAGGTGTTATATTTTTGTAGGACTAATCAAAATAGGACATGCATGGTAAATGGTAGGGCATTGAGGAATGCAGTATAACAGAGTGATCTAGGAATAATAGTGCATAGTTCCCTGATGGTGGAATCTCATGTGGATCGGGTGGTGAAGAAAGCTTTTGGTATGCTGGCCTTTAAAAATCAGAGCATTGAGTATAGAAGTTGGGAAGTAAAGTTAAAATTGTGCAAGGCATTCGTAAGCCCAAATTTGGAGTATTGTGTACAGTTCTGGTCACCGAATTAAAGGAAAGATGTCAACAAAATATAGAGAGCACAGAGGAGATTTACTAGAATGTTACTTGGGTCTCAGCACCTAAGTACAGAGAAAGGTTGAACAAGTTAAGTCTTTATACTTTAGATCGTCGAAGTTTGAGGGGGGAACTTGATAGAGGCATTTAAAATTATGAGAGGGATAGATAGAGTTGACGTGTATAGGCTTTTTTCCATTGCGAGCAGGGGAGATTCAAACAAGAGGACATGAGTTGAGAGTTGGGGGCAAAAGTTTAGGGGTAACACGAGGGGGAACTTCTTTACTCAGAGAGTGGTAACTGTGTGTAATGAGCTTACAGTAGAAGTGGCAAAGGGAGGTTCAATATTGTCAGTTTAAAAACTGGATATGTATATGGACAGGAAGGGAATGGAGGGTTATGGGCTGAGTGCAGTTAGGTGGGACTAGGTGAGAGTAAGCGCTCGGCACGGACTGTGTTACTGTGCTGTAATAGTCATATCGTTGTATGACATAAGTGCAAGGGCTGCATATCTGGACTGTTGAACAGGCATTCAGTCTAAAATTAATTTTGCATCTTATCAGGACCGTCAGTCAAATTCACCTCAGCTCATTAATCCAGGATGAATATTAATCTGTGAGATTCGCCATGTCTGTCCATCTACTCCACAATAAATTAATTGTTTGCTTTTCTAGAAAGTCACTGAACTGACAGAGAAGGGAAACCGGACAGAGAGTTCCAGACTCTTCCTCAGTTTGGTGATGGGCAAAGGCTCCCGGGCCCGGAGGGTGATGTGGGAATCCTTTGTGATGTGGAGGACTGAGTTACCGAAGCTGGACAGGATACTGAGGGAAATACAGGAGCTCGGTATGTTAAAACCACGCACTGAACACAAAGGCACATTGAACTAAATAGTTGTAATTATTTTAGTTCTGTTTTCATGAACTCTTTTGTTGATTTAAACAGGTCCTGACCCAGAGGAATACATAAACATCGCACAAGGGTTGTCTGAGTTACCCACTGAACTGACAGGTGAGTGATGAAATGCTCAGTTCAAACCACATCTCAAATGTTAGACTGTGACTTGGCAGAATCTGGGAACGAAAATCCACCATCAATCATTCGCCGATCTCTGGTTTCAGGTTACAATTCAGATCATCTCTCGTTGCAGCCTGAACATTGTAAAGTGTATTTTTCCAGCTGTTCCAGCTGTTGATGTATTAATCCAGTCCTTGTGTCTCTGAACCCTCCACTCCGGGTCCTAACGCTCTGGGTATCCCCACACACCCCAGACAGGCTCCTGACACACTGTATGACCCAGTCCAGGTGACCTTTCTCTCTTCAGACCTTTCAGATTCCGAAGCAGCTTCTCCTTCGTAATAGCAGCTGCACTCAATTCTGTCCGCTGATGCTCTTTACAATTTGGAATTCTGCTAGTGACTTCCACAGAGTATGTCTGACATTTCCTTTTTCACCCGTTACTAAATCTACAACTTCATTTTCCAGCGGTCCGATATCAACCCTCTACTTTTTTACTCTTTATATATCTGGGAAAGAACAAAAGAAACACTTTGTTATCCTCTCTTATGCTATTGACCATACCCTCGCATTTCCTGCACATTCACGTATCTCTTGGAGCATCTATAACATAGTTGCCTCCAACACGACCCAGGCTGTAAATTCCAGGCACACACAACCCTGTGAAAAATCTGCCCACATGTACTCTAAATTTACCCCATTTCACCTTTACCAAACGCCCTCTGGTATGAGCCATCAATCCTAAGTTGAAAGCAAAATACAGGCTCTCGACCCAAAATCTTATCTCTCAATCTTATAAACATCAGGCAGATCTCTATTCTAACTCCAGAATAAACAATCCAAGTTTCTCAAAGCTCTACTTGCCTCACATGCCACCGAATCCAAGCAACATCCTGGTGAACCTGTTCTGCACCCTCTCCAATCATCCCCAGTGCTGGACAATAAGAAGTGAACACAATACTCTAGATACTCCCTAAAACCATAAGACTTAGGAAGATAATTAAGCCATTCAGCTCAGTGAATTTGCTCTGCAATTCCTCTCAACCCCATTATCCTGCCTTCTCTAAATGTTGACGCTCTTCCGAATCAGGAACATCTCTGAGTAAAGAAACTTCCATTTCCCGCATGTTCTGTTCCTGTTTTGACACCATTGGTGTTTGCAGTGGACACCTGTGACTCCCCAGTGTGTAGCTTTGCCAAAATGCACAGTGTCCTGCTCTCCATATTTCCACACCAGGTCAGCAATAACACCGTCTGTTAATAATGCAAACAATGCTTTAAATACAGTGAAATGTTGTAACGGGAGTGCAGTCAGGATTGCAATAGGATATCCGGGGAACGTTCACCTTCATCAGTAATTAGCGTCAGAATATCAGGATTGGACATTTTTCTGAGACAATCATTGCTGTTAGTTCCTGTGTCTGTGAACAGAATTTTACTTTCTGTCCTAATATCCATGGAAGCATTGAATTAATTCATGTAATCTCAAACACTGAATATTGGAATGTAGTTATAAAGTTCTTTGTCAGTTGAGCTAGTTAACATTTTGAATATGTTTTTGTTCCCATGAAGATGTTCAACAGAAACACAAGGAGACTCTGCGGGCACAAACTGAAATATTGAGAGTGAACACGATCCTGATGAGGGAGAAGGTGAAGGTTTTCCAGCTGGATGATCGATACACAAAGCTCACCGTCATTTCTACTCTTCGAGATCGGAGACTGGTGGAACACGAGCTGCTGGCAAGAGGCAGAGACCACGAGGATTATAGAGAGAAACATCTCCGTGGAGCGTTAGAAAAAATACAGACTGCTCAGTTATTCCACAGCAGTTTTTCCCGGAGTAAATCCAAATCTGGCAGTTCCGCAGCAGTAGCCGGAGTGCCAGGAATAGGGAAAACAACAATGGTACAAAAGATTGTTTATGACTGGGCCGAGGGGAAAATATTCCAACAATTCCAGTTTGTCTTCAGTTTCAAATTCCGGGATTTAAACTCTATTAACTGCAGAATAAACCTGAGGGAACTGATTCTGGATCAGTATCCTTACTTTGGGAATATCCTGAGAGAGGTCTGGAAGAACCCAGAGGGATTGCTGTTTATATTCGATGGTTTGGATGAATTCAAGCACAGAATCGATTTTGCGGACAGTCGGAGAGATACAGAACCCAAGCACCAGTGCCCAGATCCCGAGTGGCGGTGTGAAGTGTCTGACATTGTGTACAGTTTAATCCAGGGCAAGCTGCTCCCAGGGTGTTCAGTGTTGGTGACCACCCGCCCCACTGTGTTACATTTCTTGGAAAAAGCGAAGATCGGTGTCTGGGCTGAAATCCTGGGATTTGTTGGTGAGGAACGGAAGGAATATTTCATTAAGCATTTTGAAGATCAGACGGTGGCAGCTGCTGTTTTCAAACACGTGCAGGAGAACGAGATCCTGTACACCATGAGCTACAACCCCTCCTACTGCTGGATCCTCGCTCTGACACTGGGCCCCTTCTTCACACAAAGAGTCAGGGACCTGCAGCGAGTTCCCAAGACCATCACTCAACTGTACTCCTACTATATTTACAACATCCTGAAAAACCACGGCCGTGAGATTGAGAGACCCCGTGATGTGTTACTCAGGGTGGGTCAGATGGCCTACAGAGGAGTTTCCGAGAAGAAGATTGTGTTTGCAGACGGAGATTTGATCAAGTTCAATCTACAGCCTTCGCAGTTCCTGTCCGGGTTCCTGATGGAGCTTTTGGAGAGAGAGGATTCTGCCCGGAGCGTGGTGTACACATTCCCACACCTCACCATCCAAGAGTTTGTAGCTGCAGTCGCACAATTCCTGACTGTACATCCCGAGGATATCCTGAAATTCCTCACTGAAGCCCACAAGACAAAAGATGGGCGATTTGAGGTATTTCTCCGTTTTGTTGCTGGTCTCTCCAACCCAATGACAGCTCGGGGCCTGGAGGAGTTTCTGGGTCCATTTCCTCATCAAACAACCTGCCGGGTGATTGACTGGTTGAAGAACAAGGTTAAACACCAGAGTAGAAACACGGGTGACATTGGTAGAAGGAGACTCCTGAACACATTGCACTACCTGTTTGAGTCTCAGAATCGTGGACTGGCTCAGGCCGCACTGGGATCTCTGAAAACACTTTCATTCAGTGGAATGACACTGACCCCGGTTGACTGTGCGGTCCTGTCTCATGCCATTGGACTCTGTGATACAATAAAACACCTCGACCTGGAGAAATGCAACATTCAGTGTGAAGGAATCCAGCGGCTGGGACCCGGGCTTCACAAGTGCCAGGAGTTGAGGTAACTTGATTTATCTCTCACTCAGAACTGTGAAACGGTTCCATTGTGCTGTTTCAAAGTAAACGGATTTGGGTAAAACTGCAGTAAATCAGATTGAGATGAATTGTGACAAATGCCACCCCCCTTCATCCCGTGCGATCACCCTTCCCCATCCCCCTTCATCCTGTGGGATCTCTATTCCCAACTCCTTCCTCCTGTGGGATCTCTCTTCCCAACTACTTCATCCCGTGCGATCACCCTTCCCCATCCCCCTTCATCCTGTGGGATCTCTATTCCCAACTCCTTCCTCCTGTGGGATCTCTCTTCCCAACTACTTCCTCCAGTGTGATCTCTATTCCAGATCCCCCTTCCTCCTGTGGGATCTCTATTCCCAACTCCTTCCTCCTGTGGGATCTCTCTTCCCAACTACTTCCTCCAGTGTGATCTCTATTCCAGATCCCCCTTCCTCCTGTGGGATCTCTCTTCCCCATTCCCATCCTCTTGTGGGATCTCTCATCCCCATCACTCTTCTTCCTGAGGGATCTCTCTTCCCCATCCCCTTCCTCCTCTGGGATCTCAATAACCCATCCCCATCCTCCTGTGGAATCTCCCTTCCCCATCCCCCTTCCTCGTGTGGGATCTCCTTTACCCATCCCCCTTCCTCCTGTGGAATTTCCCTTCCCCATCCCCTTCCTCATGTGGGATATCTCTACCCCATCCCCTTCCTCATGTGGGATCTCTCTACCCCATTCCCTTCCTCGTGTGGAATCTCCTTTACCCATCCCCCTTCCTCCCAAGCGATCATTTTTCCCCATCCACCTTCCTCCTATAGGATCTCTCTTCCCCATCCCCCTTCCTCCTGTGGGATCTCTCTTCCCCATGCCCCTTTCTCCTGTGGGGTCTCTCTTCCCAACCCCTTCCTACTGTGGAATCTCTCTTCCCAACCCCTTCCTCCTGTGGGATCTCTCTTCCCAACCACTTCATCCTGTGGTATCTCTCTTCCCTATCCACTTCCTCCTGTGGGATCTCTCTTCCCAACCACTTCCTCCTGTGTGATCTCTCTTCCAGATTCCCCTTCCTCCTAGGGGATCTCACTTCCCGAACACTTTCCTCCTGTGGTATCTCTCTTCTGCATCCCCTTCCTCCTGTCGGATCACTTTCCCCATCCCCCTTCCTCCTGTGGGATCTCTCTTCCCCATCCCCCTTCCTCCTGTGGGATCTCTCTTCCCCATCCCCCTTCCTCCTGTGGGATCTCTCTACCCCATCCCCCTTCCTCCTGTGGGATCTCTCTTCCCCATCCCCCTGCCTTCTGTGTGATCTCTCTTCCCGATCCCTTTCCTCCTGTCGGATCACTTTCCCCATCCCCCTTACTGTGGGATCTCTCTTCCCCATTCCCATCCTCTTGTGGGATCTCTCATCCCCATCACTCTTCTTCCTGAGGATCTCTCTTCCCCATCCACTTACTCCTCTGGGATCTCAATAACCCATCCCCTTCCTCCTGTGGAATCTCCCTTCCCCATCCCCCTTCCTCCTGTGGGATCTCTCTTCCCCATCCCCCTTCCTCCTGTGGGATCTCTCTTCCCCATCCCCCTTTCTCCTGTGGGGTCTCTCTTCCCAACCCCTTCCTACTGTGGGATCTCTCTTCCCAACCCCTTCCTCCTGTGGGATCTCCCTTCCCAACCATTTCATCCTGTGGGATCTCTCTTTCATATCCACTTCCTCCTGTGGTATCTCTCTTCTGCATCCCCTTCCTCCTGTCGGATCACTTTCCCCATCCCCCTTCCTCCTGTGGGATCTCTCTTCCCATCCCCCTGCCTTCTGTGTGATATCTCTTCCCGATCCCTTTCCTCCTGTCGGATCACTTTCCCCATCCCCTTCCTCTTCTGGGATCTCAATAACCCATCCCCTTCCTCCTGTGGAATCTCCCTTCCTCATTCCCCTTCCTCGTGTGGGATCTCCTTCACCCATCCCCCTTCCTCCTGAGGAATCTCTCTTCCCCATCCCCCTTCCTCGTGTGGGATCTCCTTTACCCATCCCCCTTCCTCCTGTGGGATATCTCTACCCCATCCCCTTCCTCGTGTGGAATCTCCTTTACCCATCCCCCTTCCTCCAAAGCGATCATTTTTCCCCATCCCCCTTCCTCCTATAGGATCTCTCTTTTCCATCCCCCTTCGACCTGTGGGAACTCTGTTCCCCATCCCACTTCCTCCTGTGGGATCTCTCTTCCCCATCCCCCTTCCTCCTGTGGGATCTCTCTTCCCCATCCCCCTTCCTCCTTTGGGATCTCTCTTCCCAATCCCCTTCCTCGTGTAGGATCTCCTTTACCCATCCCCCTTCCTCCCAAGCGATCATTTTTCCCCATCCCCCTTCCTCCTATAGGATCTCTCTTCCCCATCCCTCTTTCTCCTGTGGGGTCTCTCTTCCCAACCCCTTCCTACTGTGGGATCTCTCTTCCCAACCCCTTCCTCCTGTGGGATCTCTCTTCCCAACCATTTCATCCTGTGGGATCTCTCTTTCATATCCACTTCCTCCTGTGGTATCTCTCTTCTGCATCCCCTTCCTCCTGTCGGATCACTTTCCCCATCCCCCTTCCTCCTGTGGGATCTCTCTTCCCATCCCCCTGCCTTCTGTGTGATATCTCTTCCCGATCCCTTTCCTCCTGTCGGATCACTTTCCCCATCCCCTTCCTCTTCTGGGATCTCAATAACCCATCCCCTTCCTCCTGTGGAATCTCCCTTCCTCATTCCCCTTCCTCGTGTGGGATCTCCTTCACCCATCCCCCTTCCTCCTGAGGAATCTCTCTTCCCCATCCCCCTTCCTCGTGTGGGATCTCCTTCACCCATCCCCCTTCCTCCTGAGGAATCTCTCTTCCCCATCCCCCTTCCTCGTGTGGAATCTCCTTTACCCATCCCCCTTCCTCCCAAGCGATCATTTTTCCCCATCCCCCTTCCTCCTATAGGATCTCTCTTTTCCATCCCCCTTCGACCTGTGGGAACTCTGTTCCCCATCCCACTTCCTCCTGTGGGATCTCTCTTCCCCATCCCCCTTCCTCCTGTGGCATCTCTCTTCCCCATCCCCCTTCCTCCTTTGGGATCTCTCTTCCCAATCCCCTTCCTCGTGTAGGATCTCCTTTACCCATCCCCCTTCCTCCTATAGGATCTCTCTTCCCCATCCCCCTTCCTCCTGTAGGATCTCCCTTCACCATCCGCCTAACTCCTGTGGGATCTCTCCTTCCCATTCCCTTTCTCCCGTAGGATCTCTCTTTTCTATCCCCCTTCGACCTGTGGGAACTCTGTTCCCCATCCCACTTCCTCCTGTGGGATCTGTCTTCCCTATCCCACTTCCTTCTGTGGGATTTCTCTTCCCCATCCCACTTCTTCCTGTGGCATCTCTCTTCCCCATCCGCTTCCCCATGTAGAATTCTTTTCCTGATCTTCTTCCTCCCCTTCGATCTCCCTTCCTGATTCAGCTTCCTACTGCGCCATTTCTCTACTATATCCACTTCCTCCTCTGGGATCTCTCTTCCCAACCACTTCATCCTGTGGTATCTCTCTTCCCTATCCACTTCCTCCTGTGGGATCTCTCTTCCCAACCACTTCCTCCTGTGGGATCTCTCTTCCCAATTCCTTCCTCCTGTGTGATCTCTCTTCCAGATTCCCCTTTCTCCTGTGGGATCTCTCTTCCCCATCCCCCTTCCTCCTAGGGGATCTCACTTCCCGAACCCTTTCCTCCTGTGGTATCTCTCTTCTGCATCCCCTTCCTCCTGTCGGATCACTTTCCCCATCCCCTTCCTCCCAAGCGATCATTTTTCCCCATCCCCCTTCCTCCTATAGGATCTCTCTTCCCCATCCCCCTTCCTCCTATAGGATCTCTCTTCCCCATCCCCCTTCCTCCTGTGGGATCTCTCTTCCCAATCCCCTTCTTCCTGTGGGATCTCTCTTCCCCATCCCACTTCCTCCTGTAGGATCTCTCTTCCCCATCCCCCTTCCTCCTGTAGGATCTCTCTTCCCCATCCGCCTTCCTCCTGTGGGATCTCTCCTTCCCATTCCCCTTTCTCCCGTGGGATCTCTCTTTTCCATCCCCCTTCGACCTGTGGGAACTCTGTTCCCCATCCCCCTTCCTCCTGTGGGATCTCTCTTCCCCATCCCCCTTCCTCCTTTGGGATCTCTCTTCTCAATCCCCTTCCTCATGTAGGATCTCCTTTACCCATCCCCCTTCCTCCTATAGGATCTCTCTTCCCCATCCCTCTTCCTCCTGTTGGATCTCCCTTCACCATCCGCCTAACTCCTGTGGGATCTCTACTTCCCATTCCCTTTCTCCCGTAGGATCCCTCTTTTCTATCCCCCTTCGACCTGTGGGAACTCTGTTCCCCATCCCACTTCCTCCTGTGGGATCTGTCTTCCCTATCCCACTTCCTTCTGTGGGATTTCTCTTCCCCATCCCACTTCTTCCTGTGGCATCTCTCTTCCCCATCCGCTTCCCCATGTAGAATTCTTTTCCTGATCTTCTTCCTCCCCTTCGATCTCCCTTCCTGATTCAGCTTCCTACTGCGCCATTTCTCTACTATATCCACTTCCTCCTCTGGGATCTCTCTTCCCAACCACTTCATCCTGTGGGATATCTCTTCCCTATCCACTTCCTCCTGTGGGATCTCTCTTCCCAACCACTTCCTCCTGTGGGATCTCTCTTCCCAACTCCTTCCTCCTGTGTGATCTCTCTTCCAGATTCCCCTTTCTCCTGTGGGATCTCTCTTCCCCATCCCCCTTCCTCCTAGGGGATCTCACTTCCCGAACCCGTTCCTCCTGTGGTATCTCTCTTCTGCATCCCCTTCCTCCTGTCGGATCACTTTCCCCATCCCCCTTCCTCCTGTGGGATCTCTCTTCCCCATCCCCCTGCCTTCTGTGTGATTTCTCTTCCCGATCCCTTTCCTCCTGTCGGATCACTTTCCCCATCCCCTTCCTCCCAAGCGATCATTTTTCCCCATCCCCCTTCCTCCTATAGGATCTCTCTTCCCCATCCCCCTTCCTCCTATAGGATCTCTCTTCCCCATCCCCCTTCCTCCTGTGGGATCTCTCTTCCCAATCCCCTTCTTCCTGTGGGATCTCTCTTCCCCATCCCACTTCCTCCTGTAGGATCTCTCTTCCCCATCCCCCTTCCTCCTGTAGGATCTCTCTTCCCCATCCGCCTTCCTCCTGTGGGATCTCTCCTTCCCATTCCCCTTTCTCCCGTGGGATCTCTCTTTTCCATCCCCCTTCGACCTGTGGGAACTCTGTTCCCCATCCCCCTTCCTCCTTTGGGATCTCTCTTCCCAATCCCCTTCCTCGTGTAGGATCTCCTTTACCCATCCCCTTCCTCCTATAGGATCTCTCTTCCCCATCCCTCTTCCTCCTGTTGGATCTCCCTTCACCATCCGCCTAACTCCTGTGGGATCTCTCCGTCCCATTCCCTTTCTCCCGTAGGATCCCTCTTTTCTATCCCCCTTCGACCTGTGGGAACTCTGTTCCCCATCCTACTTCCTCCTGTGGGATCTGTCTTCCCTATCCCACTTCCTTCTGTGGGATTTCTCTTCCCCATCCCACTTCTTCCTGTGGCATCTCTCTTCCCCATCCGCTTCCCCATGTAGAATTCTTTTCCTGATCTTCTTCCTCCCCTTCGATCTCCTTTCCTGATTCAGCTTCCTACTGCGCCATTTCTCTACTATATCCACTTCCTCCTCTGGGATCTCTCTTCCCCATCCCTCTTCCTCCTGTGGGATCTCTCTTCCCCATCCCCTTCCTCCTGTGGGATCTCTCTTCCCCATCCCCCTTCCTCGTGTGGGATGTCCTTTACCCATCCCCCTTCCTACTGTGGGGTATCTCTACACTATCCCCTTCCTCGTGTGGAATCTCCTTTACCCATCCCCCTTCCTCCCAAGCGATCATTTTTCCCCATCCCCCTTCCTCCTATAGGATCTCTCTTCCCCATCCCCCTTCCTCCTGTGGGATCTCTCTTCCCGATCCCCTTCTTCCTGTGGGATCTCTCTTCCCCATCCCACTTCCTCCTGTAGGATCTCTCTTCCTCATCCCCCTTCCTCCTGTAGGATCTCTCTTCCCCATCCGCCTTCCTCCTGTGGGATCTCTCCTTCCCATTCCCCTTTCTCCCGTGGGATCTCTCTTTTCCATCCCCCTTCGACCTGTGGGAACTCTGTTCCCCATCCCACTTCCTCCTGTGGGATCTCTCTTCCCCATCCCCCTTCCTCCTGTGGGATCTCTCTTCCCCATCCCCCTTCCTCCTTTGGGATCTCTCTTCCCAATCCCCTTCCTCGTGTAGGATCTCCTTTACCCATCCCCCTTCCTCCTATAGGATCTCTCTTCCCCATCCCCCTTCCTCCTGTAGGATCTCCCTTCACCATCCGCCTAACTCCTGTGGGATCTCTCCTTCCCATTCCCTTTCTCCTGTAGGATCCCTCTTTTCTATCCCCCTTCGAGCTGTGGGAACTCTGTTCCCCATCCCACTTCCTCCTGTGGGATCTGTCTTCCCTATCCCACTTCCTTCTGTGGGATTTCTCTTCCCCATCCCACTTCTTACTGTGGCATCTCTCTTCCCCATCCGCTTCCCCATGTAGAATTCTTTTCCTGATCTTCTTCCTCCCCTTCGATCTCCCTTCCTGATTCAGCTTCCTACTGCGCCATTTCTCTACTATATCCACTTCCTCCTCTGGGATCTCTCTTCCCAACCACTTCATCCTGTGGTATCTCTCTTCCCTATCCACTTCCTCCTGTGGGATCTCTCTTCCCAACCACTTCCTCCTGTGGGATCTCTCTTCCCAATTCCTTCCTCATGTGTGATCTCTCTTCCAGATCCCCCTTTCTCCTGTGGGATCTCTCTTCCCCATCCCCCTTCCTCCTAGGGGATCTCACTTCCCGAACCCTTTCCTCCTGTGGTACCTCTCTTCTGCATCCCCTTCCTCCTGTCGGATCACTTTCCCCATCCCCTTCCTCCCAAGCGATCATTTTTCCCCATCCCCCTTCCTCCTATAGGATCTCTCTTCCCCATCCCCCTTCCTCCTATAGGATCTCTCTTCCCCATCCCCCTTCCTCCTGTGGGATCTCTCTTCCCAATCCCCTTCTTCCTGTGGGATCTCTCTTCCCCATCCCACTTCCTCCTGTAGGATCTCTCTTCCCCATCCCCCTTCCTCCTGTAGGATCTCTCTTCCCCATCCGCCTTCCTCCTGTGGGATCTCTCCTTCCCATTCCCCTTTCTCCCGTGGGATCTCTCTTTTCCATCTCCCTTCGACCTGTGGGAACTCTGTTCCCCATCCCCCTTCCGCCTGTGGGATCTCTCTTCCCCATCCCCCTTCCTCCTTTGGGATCTCTCTTCCCAATCCCCTTCCTCCTGTAGGATCTCCTTTACCCATCCCCCTTCCTCCTGTAGGATCTCTCTTCCCCATCCCCCTTCCTCCTGTAGGATCTCTCTTCCCCATCCGCCTTCCTCCTGTGGGATCTCTCCTTCCCATTCCCCTTTCTCCCGTGGGATCTCTCTTTTCCATCTCCCTTCGACCTGTGGGAACTCTGTTCCCCATCCCCCTTCCGCCTGTGGGATCTCTCTTCCCCATCCCTCTTCCTCCTGTTGGATCTCCCTTCACCATCCGCCTAACTCCTGTGGGATCTCTACTTCCCATTCCCTTTCTCCCGTAGGATCCCTCTTTTCTATCCCCCTTCGACCTGTGGGAACTCTGTTCCCCATCCCACTTCCTCCTGTGGGATCTGTCTTCCCTATCCCACTTCCTTCTGTGGGATTTCTCTTCCCCATCCCACTTCTTCCTGTGGCATCTCTCTTCCCCATCCGCTTCCCCATGTATAATTCTTTTCCTGATCTTCTTCCTCCCCTTCGATCTCCCTTCCTGATTCAGCTTCCTACTGCGCCATTTCTCTACTATATCCACTTCCTCCTCTGGGATCTCTCTTCCCAACCACTTCATCCTGTGGGATATCTCTTCCCTATCCACTTCCTCCTGTGGGATCTCTCTTCCCAACCACTTCCTCCTGTGGGATCTCTCTTCCCAACTCCTTCCTCCTGTGTGATCTCTCTTCCAGATTCCCCTTTCTCCTGTGGGATCTCTCTTCCCCATCCCCCTTCCTCCTAGGGGATCTCACTTCCCGAACCCGTTCCTCCTGTGGTATCTCTCTTCTGCATCCCCTTCCTCCTGTCGGATCACTTTCCCCATCCCCCTTCCTCCTGTGGGATCTCTCTTCCCCATCCCCCTGCCGTCTGTGTGATTTCTCTTCCCGATCCCTTTCCTCCTGTCGGATCACTTTCCCCATCCCCTTCCTCGCAAGCGATCATTTTTCCCCATCCCCCTTCCTCCTATAGGATCTCTCTTCCCCATCCCCCTTCCTCCTATAGGATCTCTCTTCCCCATCCCCCTTCCTCCTGTGGGATCTCTCTTCCCGATCCCCTTCTTCCTGTGGGATCTCTCTTCCCCATCCCACTTCCTCCTGTAGGATCTCTCTTCCCCATCCCCCTTCCTCCTATAGGATCTCTCTTCCCCATCCCCCTTCCTCCTGTGGGATCTCTCTTCCCAATCCCCTTCTTCCTGTGGGATCTCTCTTCCCCATCCCACTTCCTCCTGTAGGATCTCTCTTCCCCATCCCCCTTCCTCCTGTAGGATCTCTCTTCCCCATCCGCCTTCCTCCTGTGGGATCTCTCCTTCCCATTCCCCTTTCTCCCGTGGGATCTCTCTTTTCCATCTCCCTTCGACCTGTGGGAACTCTGTTCCCCATCCCCCTTCCGCCTGTGGGATCTCTCTTCCCCATCCCCCTTCCTCCTTTGGGATCTCTCTTCCCAATCCCCTTCCTCCTGTAGGATCTCCTTTACCCATCCCCCTTCCTCCTGTAGGATCTCTCTTCCCCATCCCCCTTCCTCCTGTAGGATCTCTCTTCCCCATCCGCCTTCCTCCTGTGGGATCTCTCCTTCCCATTCCCCTTTCTCCCGTGGGATCTCTCTTTTCCATCTCCCTTCGACCTGTGGGAACTCTGTTCCCCATCCCCCTTCCGCCTGTGGGATCTCTCTTCCCCATCCCTCTTCCTCCTGTTGGATCTCCCTTCACCATCCGCCTAACTCCTGTGGGATCTCTACTTCCCATTCCCTTTCTCCCGTAGGATCCCTCTTTTCTATCCCCCTTCGACCTGTGGGAACTCTGTTCCCCATCCCACTTCCTCCTGTGGGATCTGTCTTCCCTATCCCACTTCCTTCTGTGGGATTTCTCTTCCCCATCCCACTTCTTCCTGTGGCATCTCTCTTCCCCATCCGCTTCCCCATGTATAATTCTTTTCCTGATCTTCTTCCTCCACTTCGATCTCCCTTCCTGATTCAGCTTCCTACTGCGCCATTTCTCTACTATATCCACTTCCTCCTCTGGGATCTCTCTTCCCAACCACTTCATCCTGTGGGATATCTCTTCCCTATCCACTTCCTCCTGTGGGATCTCTCTTCCCAACCACTTCCTCCTGTGGGATCTCTCTTCCCAACTCCTTCCTCCTGTGTGATCTCTCTTCCAGATTCCCCTTTCTCCTGTGGGATCTCTCTTCCCCATCCCCCTTCCTCCTAGGGGATCTCACTTCCCGAACCCGTTCCTCCTGTGGTATCTCTCTTCTGCATCCCCTTCCTCCTGTCGGATCACTTTCCCCATCCCCCTTCCTCCTGTGGGATCTCTCTTCCCCATCCCCCTGCCGTCTGTGTGATTTCTCTTCCCGATCCCTTTCCTCCTGTCGGATCACTTTCCCCATCCCCTTCCTCGCAAGCGATCATTTTTCCCCATCCCCCTTCCTCCTATAGGATCTCTCTTCCCCATCCCCCTTCCTCCTATAGGATCTCTCTTCCCCATCCCCCTTCCTCCTGTGGGATCTCTCTTCCCGATCCCCTTCTTCCTGTGGGATCTCTCTTCCCCATCCCACTTCCTCCTGTAGGATCTCTCTTCCCCATCCCCCTTCCTCCTGTAGGATCTCTCTTCCCCATCCGCCTTCCTCCTGTGGGATCTCTCCTTCCCATTCCCCTTTCTCCCGTGGGATCTCTCTTTTCCATCCCCCTTCGACCTGTGGGAACTCTGTTCCCCATCCCCCTTCCTCCTTTGGGATCTCTCTTCCCAATCCCCTTCCTCGTGTAGGATCTCCTTTACCCATCCCCCTTCCTCCTATTGGATCTCTCTTCCCCATCCCTCTTCCTCCTGTTGGATCTCCCTTCACCATCCGCCTAACTCCTGTGGGATCTCTCCGTCCCATTCCCTTTCTCCCGTAGGATCCCTCTTTTCTATCCCCCTTCGACCTGTGGGAACTCTGTTCCCCATCCTACTTCCTCCTGTGGGATCTGACTTCCCTATCCCACTTCCTTCTGTGGGATTTCTCTTCCCCATCCCACTTCTTCCTGTGGCATCTCTCTTCCCCATCCGCTTCCCCATGTAGAATTCTTTTCCTGATCTTCTTCCTCCCCTCCGATCTCCTTTCCTGATTCAGCTTCCTACTGCGCCATTTCTCTACTATATCCACTTCCTCCTCTGGGATCTCTCTTCCCCATCCCTCTTCCTCCTGTGGGATCTCTCTTCCCCATCCCCTTCCTCCTGTGGGATCTCTCTTCCCCATCCCCCTTCCTCGTGTGGGATGTCCTTTACCCATCCCCCTTCCTACTGTGGGGTATCTCTACACTATCCCCTTCCTCGTGTGGAATCTCCTTTACCCATCCCCCTTCCTCCCAAGCGATCATTTTTCCCCATCCCACTTCCTCCAATAGGATCTCTCTTCCCCATCCCCCTTCCTCCTGTGGGATCTCTCTTCCCAACCCCTTCCTCCTGTGGGATCTCTCTTCCCAACCACTTCATCCTGTGGGATCTCTCTTCCCAACCCCTTCCTCCTGTGGGATCTCTCTTCCCTATACACTTCCTCCTGTGGGATCTCTCTTCCAGATCCCCCTTCCTCCTGTGGGATCTCTCTTCCCCATCCGCCTTCCTCCTGTGGGATCTCTCCTTCCCATTCCCCTTTCTCCCGTGGGATCTCTCTTTTCCATCTCCCTTCGACCTGTGGGAACTCTGTTCCCCATCCCCCTTCCGCCTGTGGGATCTCTCTTCCCCATCCCCCTTCCTCCTTTGGGATCTCTCTTCCCAATCCCCTTCCTCCTGTAGGATCTCCTTTACCCATCCCCCTTCCTCCTGTAGGATCTCTCTTCCCCATCCCCCTTCCTCCTGTAGGATCTCTCTTCCCCATCCGCCTTCCTCCTGTGGGATCTCTCCTTCCCATTCCCCTTTCTCCCGTGGGATCTCTCTTTTCCATCTCCCTTCGACCTGTGGGAACTCTGTTCCCCATCCCCCTTCCGCCTGTGGGATCTCTCTTCCCCATCCCTCTTCCTCCTGTTGGATCTCCCTTCACCATCCGCCTAACTCCTGTGGGATCTCTACTTCCCATTCCCTTTCTCCCGTAGGATCCCTCTTTTCTATCCCCCTTCGACCTGTGGGAACTCTGTTCCCCATCCCACTTCCTCCTGTGGGATCTGTCTTCCCTATCCCACTTCCTTCTGTGGGATTTCTCTTCCCCATCCCACTTCTTCCTGTGGCATCTCTCTTCCCCATCCGCTTCCCCATGTATAATTCTTTTCCTGATCTTCTTCCTCCCCTTCGATCTCCCTTCCTGATTCAGCTTCCTACTGCGCCATTTCTCTACTATATCCACTTCCTCCTCTGGGATCTCTCTTCCCAACCACTTCATCCTGTGGGATATCTCTTCCCTATCCACTTCCTCCTGTGGGATCTCTCTTCCCAACTCCTTCCTCCTGTGTGATCTCTCTTCCAGATTCCCCTTTCTCCTGTGGGATCTCTCTTCCCCATCCCCCTTCCTCCTAGGGGATCTCACTTCCCGAACCCGTTCCTCCTGTGGTATCTCTCTTCTGCATCCCCTTCCTCCTGTCGGATCACTTTCCCCATCCCCCTTCCTCCTGTGGGATCTCTCTTCCCCATCCCCCTGCCTTCTGTGTGATTTATCTTCCCGATCCCTTTCCTCCTGTCGGATCACTTTCCCCATCCCCTTCCTCGCAAGCGATCATTTTTCCCCATCCCCCTTCCTCCTATAGGATCTCTCTTCCCCATCCCCCTTCCTCCTATAGGATCTCTCTTCCCCATCCCCCTTCCTCCTGTGGGATCTCTCTTCCCGATCCCCTTCTTCCTGTGGGATCTCTCTTCCCCATCCCACTTCCTCCTGTAGGATCTCTCTTCCCCATCCCCCTTCCTCCTGTAGGATCTCTCTTCCCCATCCGCCTTCCTCCTGTGGGATCTCTCCTTCCCATTCCCCTTTCTCCCGTGGGATCTCTCTTTTCCATCCCCCTTCGACCTGTGGGAACTCTGTTCCCCATCCCCCTTCCTCCTTTGGGATCTCTCTTCCCAATCCCCTTCCTCGTGTAGGATCTCCTTTACCCATCCCCCTTCCTCCTATTGGATCTCTCTTCCCCATCCCTCTTCCTCCTGTTGGATCTCCCTTCACCATCCGCCTAACTCCTGTGGGATCTCTCCGTCCCATTCCCTTTCTCCCGTAGGATCCCTCTTTTCTATCCCCCTTCGACCTGTGGGAACTCTGTTCCCCATCCTACTTCCTCCTGTGGGATCTGACTTCCCTATCCCACTTCCTTCTGTGGGATTTCTCTTCCCCATCCCACTTCTTCCTGTGGCATCTCTCTTCCCCATCCGCTTCCCCATGTAGAATTCTTTTCCTGATCTTCTTCCTCCCCTCCGATCTCCTTTCCTGATTCAGCTTCCTACTGCGCCATTTCTCTACTATATCCACTTCCTCCTCTGGGATCTCTCTTCCCCATCCCTCTTCCTCCTGTGGGATCTCTCTTCCCCATCCCCTTCCTCCTGTGGGATCTCTCTTCCCCATCCCCCTTCCTCGTGTGGGATGTCCTTTACCCATCCCCCTTCCTACTGTGGGGTATCTCTACACTATCCCCTTCCTCGTGTGGAATCTCCTTTACCCATCCCCCTTCCTCCCAAGCGATCATTTTTCCCCATCCCACTTCCTCCAATAGGATCTCTCTTCCCCATCCCCCTTCCTCCTGTGGGATCTCTCTTCCCAACCCCTTCCTCCTGTGGGATCTCTCTTCCCAACCACTTCATCCTGTGGGATCTCTCTTCCCAACCCCTTCCTCCTGTGGGATCTCTCTTCCCTATACACTTCCTCCTGTGGGATCTCTCTTCCAGATCCCCCTTCCTCCTGTGGGATCTCTTTTCCCGATCCCCCTTCCTCCTGTGGGATCTCTCTTCCCCATCCCCCTTCCTCGTGTGGGATGTCCTTTACCCATCCCCCTTCCTACTGTGGGGTATCTCTACACTATCCCCTTCCTCGTGTGGAATCTCCTTTACCCATCCCCCTTCCTCCCAAGCGATCATTTTTCCCCATCCCACTTCCTCCAATAGGATCTCTCTTCCCCATCCCCCTTCCTCCTGTGGGATCTCTCTTCCCAACCCCTTCCTCCTGTGGGATCTCTCTTCCCAACCCCTTCCTCCTGTGGGATCTCTCTTCCCAACCACTTCATCCTGTGGGATCTCTCTTCCCAACCCCTTCCTCCTGTGGGATCTCTCTTCCCTATCCACTTCCTCCTGTGGGATCTCTCTTCCAGATCCCCCTTCCTCCTGTGGGATCTCTCTTCCCCATCCCCCTTCCTCCTGTCGGATCACTTTCCCCATCCCCCTTACTGTGGGATCTCTCATCCCCATCACTCTTCTTCCTGAGGGATCTCTCTTCCCCATCCCCTTCCTCCTCTGGGATCTCAATAACCCATCCCCTTCCTCCTGTGGAATCTCCCTTCCCCATCCCCCTTCCTCGTGTGGGATCTCCTTTACCCATCCCCCTTCGACCTGTGGGATCTCCCTTCCCCATCCTCGAGTGGGATGTCCTTTACCCATCCCCCTTCCTCCTGTGGGATATCTCTTCCCCATTCCCTTCCTCGTGTAGGATCTCCTTTACCCATCCCCCTTCCTCCTATAGGATCTCTCTTCCCCATCCCTCTTCCTCCTGTGGGATCTCTCTTCCCCATCCCCTTCCTCCTGTGGGATCTCTCCTTCCCATTCCCTTTCTCCCGTAGGATCTCTCTTTTCTATCCCCCTTCGACCTGTGGGAACTCTGTTCCCCATCCCACTTGCTCCTGTGGGATACGTCTTCCCCATCCGCTTCCCCATGTAGAATTCTTTTCCCGATCTTCTTCCTCCCCTTCGATCTCCCTTCCTGATTCAGCTTCCTACTGCAGGATTTCTCTACTATATCCACTTCCTCCTCTGGGATCTCTCTTCCCCATCCCTCTTCCTCCTGTGGGATCTCACTTCCCCATCCCCTTCCTCCTGTGGGATCTCTCTTCCCCATCCCCCTTCCTTGTGTGGGATGTCCTTTACCCATCCCCCTTCCTCCTGTGGGATATCTCTACCCTATCCACTTCCTCGTGTGGAATCTCCTTTACCCATCCCCCTTACTCCCAAGCGATCATTTTTCCCCATCCCACTTCCTCCTATAGGATCTCTCTTCCCCATCCCCTTCCTCGTGTAGGATCTCCTTTACCCATCCCCCTTCCTCCAATAGATAGATAGATAGATAGATACTTTATTCATCCCCATGGGGAAATTCAACTTTTTTTACAATGTCCCATACACTTGTTGTAGCAGAACTAATTACATACAATACTTAACTCAGTATAAAATATGATATGCATCTAAATCACTATCTCAAAAAGCATTAATAATAGCTTTTAAAAAGTTCTTAAGTCCTGGCGGTTGAATTGTAAAGCCTAATGGCATTGGGGAGTATTGACCTCTTCATCCTGTCTGAGGAGCATTGCATCGATAGTAACCTGTCGCTGAAACTGCTTCTCTGTCTCTGGATGGTGCTATGTAGAGGATGTTCAGAGTCTTCCATAATTGACCGTAGCCTACTCAGCGCCCTTCGCTCAGCTACCGATGTTAAACTCTCCAGTACTTTGCCCACGACAGAGCCCGCCTTCCTTACCAGCTTATTAAGACGTGAGGCGTCCCTCTTCTTAATGCTTCCTCCCCAACACGCCACCACAAAGAAGAGGGCGCTCTCCACAACTGACCTATAGAACATCTTCAGCATCTCACTACAGACATTGAATGACGCCAACCTTCTAAGGAAGTACAGTCGACTCTGTGCCTTCCTGCACAAGGATCTCTCTTCCCCATTGCTCTTCCTCCTGTGGGATCTCTCCTTCCCATTCCCTTTCTCCCGTAGGATCTCTCTTTTCTATCCCCCTTCAACCTGTGGGAACTCTGTTCCCCATCCCACTTCCTCCTGTGGGATCTGTCTTCCCTATCCCACTTCCTTCTGTGGGATTTCTCTTCCCCATCCCACTTCTTCCTGTGGCATCTCTCTTCCCCATCCGCTTCCCCATGTAGAATTCTCTTCCCGATCTTCTTCCTCCCCTTCGATCTCCCTTCCTGATTCAGCTTCCTACTGCGGGATTTCTCTACTATATCCACTTCCTCCTCTGGGATCTCTCTTCCCCATCCCTCTTCCTCCTGTGGGATCTCTCTTCCCCATCCCCTTCCTCCTGTGGGATCTCTCTTCCCCATCCCCCTTCCTCATGTGGGATGACCTTTACCCATCCCCCTTCCTCGTGTGGGATATCTCTACCCAGTCTCTCTAACCTTTCTGCGTAAGACAGTCCAGACATCCCAGGAATCAACCTCGTGAATCTACGCTGCACATCCTCTACAGCCAGGATGTCATTCCTTAACCCTGGAGACCAAAACTGTACACAATACTCCAGGTGTGGTCTCACCAGGGATCTGTACAAATGCAAGAAGATTTCCTTGCTCCTGTACTCAATTCCCTTTGTAATAAAGGCCAACATTCCATTAGCCTTCTTCACTGCCTGCTGTACTTGCTCATTCAATTTCAGTGACTGATGAACAAGGACTCCTAGATCTCTTTGTATTTCTCCCTTACCTAACACTACACCGTTCAGATAATTATCTGCCTTCCTGTTCTTACTCCCAAAGTGGATAACCTCACACTTATTCACATTAAACGTCACCTGCCAAGTATCTGCCCACTCACCCAGCCTATCCTAGTCACCCTGAATTCTCCTAACATCCTCATCACATGTCACACTGCCAGCAAGTTTAGCATCATCAGCAACCTTGCTGATGTTATTCTCAATGCCTTCATCTAAATCGTTGATGTAAATTGTAAACAGCTGTGCTCCCAATACCGAGCCCTGTGGCACCCCACTAGTCACTACCTGCCATTCCGAGAAACACCCATTCACCGCTACCCTTTGCTTTCTATCTGCCAAAAAGTTTTCTATCCATGTCAGTGTCTTCCCCCCGATGCCCTGAGCTTTGATTTTACCCACCAATCTCCTATGTGGGACCTTATCAAATGCCTTCTGAAAATCGAGGTACACTACATCCACTGGATCTCACCCGTCTAACTTCCTGGTTACATCCTCGAAAAACTCCAAAAGATTCGTCAAGCATGATTTACCCTTGGTAAATCCATGCTGGTCGGCCCAATCCTATCACTGCTACCTAGATATGCCACCATTTCATTCTTAATAATGGACTCTAGCATCTTCCCGACCACCGACGTCAGGCTAACAAGTCGATAGTTCTCTGTTTTCTCCCTCCCTCCTTTCTTAAAAAATGGGATAACATTAGCCATTCTCCAATCCTCAGGAACTGATCCTGAATCTAAGGAACATTAGAAAATGATTACCAATGCATCCGCAATTTCCAGGGCCACCTCCTTTAGTACCCTAGGATGCAGACCATCTGGACCTGGGGATTCGACAGCCTTCAGTCCCATCAGTCTACTCATCACCGTTTTCTTCCTAATGTCAATCTGTTTCATTTCCTCTGTTACCCTATGTCCTTGGCCCATCCATACATCTGGGAGATTGCTTGTGTCTTCCCTAGTGAAGACAGATCTAAAGTACTCATTAAATTTTTTTGCCATTTCTCTGTTTCACATAACAATTTCACCCAATTCATTCTTCAAGGGCCCAACATTGTTCTTAACTATCTTCTTTCTCTTCACATACCTAAAAAAGCTTTTGCTATCTTCCTTTATATTCCTGGCTAGCTTGCGTTCGTACCTCATTTTATTCTCCCCGTATTGCCTTTTAAGTTAAGTTCTGTTGTTCTTTAAAAACTTCCCAATCATCTGTCCTCCCACTTACCTTAGCTCTGTCATACTTCCTTTTTTTTTAATGTTCTGCAATCTCTGACTTCCTTTGTCAACCACTGTGGCCCCTTTCCCCCCTTTGAATCCTTCCTACTCTGGGGACAAACTGATTTTGCACCTTGCGCATTATTCCCAAGAATACCTGCCATTGCTGTTCCACTGTCTTTTCTGCTAGGATATCCGTCCAGTCAACTTTGGCCAGCTCCTCCCTCATGGCTCCATAGTTTCCCCTGTTCAACTGCAACACTGACACCTCCGAGCTGCCCTTATCCTTCTCAAACTGTAAATAAAAACATATCATGTTATGGACACTACCTCCTAATGGCTCCTTTACTTTAAGATCGCTTATCAAATCCTGTTCATTACACAGGACTAAATCCAGAACAGCCTTGTCCCTGGTCGGCTCTCGTACAAGCTGTTCCAAGAATGCATCCCGTAGGCACTCTACAAACCCCCTATTCTGAGGTCCAGCACCAAACTGTTTCTCCCAGTTCACCTGCATGTTGAAATTCCCCATCCTCCTACCTCCTGTGGGATCTCTTTTCCACATCCATTTCCTCCTGTGGGATCTCTCTTCCCCATCCCCTTCCTCCTGTGGGATCTCTCTTCCCCACCCCCCTTCCTCCTGTGGGATCTCTCTTCCCCATTCCCTTCCTCCTGTGGGATCTCTCTTCCCCATCCCCCTTCCTCCTGTAGGATCTCTCTTTTCCATCCCCCTTCGACCTGTGGGATCTCTCTTCCCCATCCCACTTCCTCCTGTGCGATCTCTCTTCCCCATCCCCCTTCCTCCTGTGGGATCTCTCTTCCCCATCCCCCTTCCTCCTATAGGATCTCTCTTCCCCATCCCCTTCCTCGTGTAGGATCTCCTTTACCCATCCCCCTTCCTCCTATAGGATCTCTCTTCCCCATCCCTCTTCCTCCTGTTGGATCTCCCTTCACCATCCGCCTTTCTCCTGTGGGATCTCTCCTTCCCATTCCCTTTCTCCCGTAGGATCTCTCTTTTCTATCCCCCTTCGACCTGTGGGAACTCTGTTCCCCATCCCACTTCTTCCTGTGGGATCTGTCTTCCCCAGCCCACTTCTTCCTGTGGGATCTGTCTTCCCCATCCCACTTCCTTCTGTGGGATTTCTCTTCCCCATCCACCTTCCTCGTGTGGGATCATTCCTTCCCATCCCCATTCGTCCCGTAGGATCACTCTTTCCTATCCCCCTTCCACCTGTGAGAACTCCCTTCCTAATCCCCCCATAACTGTAGTATCTCTTTTCCCCATTCCATTTCCTACTGCGGGATCACTTATCAACATCCAGCTTCCTCCTGTGGGATCTCTCTTCCCCATTCACCTTCCTCCTGAGGGATCTCTTTTCGCAATCTCCTTCCTCCTGTGGGATATCTCTTCCCCATTCCTTTCTTCCTGTGGGATCTCTCTTCCCCATCTGCTTCCCCATGTAGATTTCTTTTCCCGATCTCCTTCCTCCCCTTCGATCTCCCTTCCTACTGCGGGATCTCTCTACTATATCCACTTCCTCCTCTTGGGATCTCTCTTCCCCATCCCTCTTCCTCCTGTGGGATATCGCTTTCCCATCCTCTTCTTCCTGTAGGATCTCTCTTCCCCATCCCCCTTCCTCCTGTAGGATCTCTCTTCCCCATCCCCGTTCCTCCTGTGGGATCTCTCTTTCCCATCCCCTTCCTCCTGAAGGATCTCTCTTCCCCATCCCCCTTCCTCCTGTGGGATCTCTCTTCCCCTTTCTCCTTCCGCCTGTGGGATCTCTCATGCCCATCTCTTTTGTCCTGTGGGATATCTTCCCCATCCGCCTGTGGGATCTCTCTTCCCCATCCCCCATCCTCTTGTGGGATCTCTCTTCCCCATATCCCTTCCTTCTGTGGGAATTCTCTTCCGAATCCCCTTCCTCTGTGGTATCTCTCTTTCCCATCCCCCTACCACCTGTTGGATCTCTCTTCCTGATTCTGCTTCTTCCTGTGGGATCTCTCTTCCACATCCCCCATCCTCCTGTGGGATCTCTCTTCCCCAGCCCCCTTCCTCCTGTGGGACAATAGACAATAGGTGCAGAAGTAGACCATTCGGCCCTTCGAGCCTGCACCACCATTTTGAGATCATGGCTGATCATCTCCTATCAATACCCGGTTCCTGCATTGTCCCCATATCTCTTGATTCCCCTATCCATAAGATACCTATCTAGCTCCTTCTTGAAAGCATCCAGAGAATTGGCCTCCACTACCTTCCGAGGCAGTGCATTCCAGAACCCCACAACTCACTGGGAGAAGTTTTTCCTTAACACTGTCCTAAATGACCTACCCCTTATTCTCAAACCATGCCCTCTGCTACTGGACTCTCCCAGCATCTGGAACATATTTCCTGCCTCTATCTTGTCCAATCCCTTAATAATCTTATATGTTTCAATCAGATCCCCTCTCAATCTCCTTAATTCCAGTGTGTACAAGCCCAGTCTCTCTAACCTCTCTGCGGCAGACAGTCCAGACATCCCAGGAATCAACCTCGTGAATCTACGCTGCACTTCCTCTACAGCCAGGATGTCCTTCCTTAACCCTGGAGACCAAATCTGTACACAGTACTCCAGGTGTGGTCTTACCAGGGCTCTGTACAAATGCAAGAGGATTTCCTTGCTCTTGCACTCAATTCCCTTTGTAATAAAGGCGAACATTCCATTAGCCTTCTTCACTGCCTGCTGCACTTGCTCATTCACCTTCAGTGACTGATGAACAAGGACTCCTAGATCTCTTTGTATTTCTCCCTTACCTAACTCTACACCGTTCAGATAATAATCTGCCTTCCTGTTCTTACTCCCAAAGTGGATAACCTCACACTTATTCACATTAAACGTCATCTGCCAAGTATCTGCCCACTCACCCAGCCTATCCAAGTCACCCTGAATTCTCCTAACATCCTCATCACATGTCACACTGCCACCAAACTTAGTATCATCAGCAAATTTGCTGATGTTATTCTCATTGCCTTCATCTAAATCGTTGATGTAAATTGTAAACAGTTGTGGTCCCAATTCCGAGCCCTGTGGCACCCCACTGGTCACCACCTGCAATTCCGAGAAACACCCATTCACCGCTACCCTTAGCTTTCTAACTGCCAACCAGTTTTCTATCCATGTCAGTGTCTTCCCCCCGATCCCTTGAGCTTTGATTTTACCCACCAATCTCCTATGTGGTGATATTTTTTACTGAGTTAAGTATTGTATGTAATTAGTTTTGCTACAACAAGTGTATGGGACATTGGAAAAAAAGTTGAATTTCCCCATGGGGATGAATAAAGTATCTATCTATCTATCTATTAAATGCCTTCTGAAAATCGAGGTACACTACATCTACTGGATCTCACCCGTCTAACTTCCTGGTTACATCCTCCAAAAACTCCAACAGATTAGTCAAGCATGATTTACCCTTGGTAAATCCATGGTGGCTCGGCCCAATCCTATCACTGCTATCTAGATATGCCACTATTTCATCTTTAATAATGGACTCTAGCATCTTCCCCACCACTGATGTCAGGCTGACAGGTCGATAGTTCTCTGTTTTCTCCCTCCCTCTTTTCTTAAAAAATGGGATAACATTAGACATTCTCCAATCCTCAGGAACTGATCCTGAATCTAAGGAACATTGGAAAATGATTACCAATGCATCCGCAATTTCCAGGGCCACCTCCTTTAGTACCCTAGGATGCAGACCATCTGGACCTGGGGATTCGTCAGCCTTCAGTCCCATCAGTCTACTCATCACCGTTTCCTTCCTAATGTCAATCGGTTTCATTTCCTCTGTTACCCTATGTCCTTGGCCCATCCATACATCTGGGAGATTGCTTGTGTCTTCCCTAGTGAAGACAGATCTAAAGTACTCATTAAATTCTTCTGCCATTTCTCTGTTTCCCATAACAATTTCACCGAATTCATTCTTCAAGGGCCCAACATTGTTCTTAACTATCTTCTTTCTCTTCACATACCTAAAAAAGCTTTTGCTATCTTCCTTTATATTCCTGGCTAGCTTGCGTTCGTACCTCATTTTATTCTCCCCGTATTGCCTTTTAAGTTAAGTTCTGTTGTTCTTTAAAAACTTCCCAATCATCTGTCCTCCCACTTACCTTAGCTCTGTCATACTTCCTTTTTTTTAATGTTCTGCAATCTCTGACTTCCTTTGTCAACCACTGTGGCCCCTTTCCCCCCTTTGAATCCTTCCTTCTCTGGGGACAAACTGATTTTGCACCTTGCGCATTATTCCCAAGAATACCTGCCATTGCTGTTCCACTGTCTTTTCTGCTAGGATATCCGTCCAGTCAACTTTGGCCAGCTCCTCCCTCATGGCTCCATAGTTTCCCCTGTTCAACTGCAACACTGACACCTCCGAGCTGCCCTTATCCTTCTCAAACTGTAAATAAAAACATATCATGTTATGGACACTACCTCCTAATGGCTCCTTTACTTTAAGATCGCTTATCAAATCCTGTTCATTACACAGGACTAAATCCAGAACAGCCTTGTCCCTGGTCGGCTCTCGTACAAGCTGTTCCAAGAATGCATCCCGTAGGCACTCTACAAACCCCCTATTCTGAGGTCCAGCACCAAACTGTTTCTCCCAGTTCACCTGCATGTTGAAATTCCCCATCCTCCTACCTCCTGTGGGATCTCTTTTCCACATCCATTTCCTCCTGTGGGATCTCTCTTCCCCATCCCCCCTCCTTCTATGGGATCTCTCTTCCTCATCCCCTTCCTCCTGTCAGATCGCTCCTCCTCATCCCCTTCATTCTGTGGGATCTTGCTTCCCCATCCCCCTCCTTTTGTGGGATCTCTCTGTTCCCCATCTCCCTTCCTCCTGTGGGATCTCTCTTCCCAATCCCCTTCCTCCTGTGGTATCTCTCTTTCCCATCCCCCTACCTCCTGTTGGATCTCTCTTCCTGATTCTGCTTCCTATTGTGGGATCTCTCTTCCGCATCCAATAACTCCTGCCGGTAATTTCTTCCCAATCCTCCTTCCCTCTGTGGGATCTCTCTTCCACATCCCCCTTCCTCCTGTGGGATCTCTCTTCCCCATCTCCCTTCCTCCTGTGGGATTTCTCTTTCCCATCCCCCTACCTCCAGTGGGATCTCTCTTTCCCATTCTCCTTCCTCTTGTGGGATCTCTCTTCCCCATCTCCCTTCCTTCTGTGGGAATTCTCTTCCGGATCCCCTTCCTCCTGTGGTATCTCTCTTTCCCATCCCCCTACCACCTGTTGGATCACTCTTCCTGATGCTGCTTCCTACTGTGGGATCATTCTTCCCCATCCACTTCCTCCTGTGGGATCTCTCTTCCACATCCCCCATCCTCCTGTGGGATCTCTCTTCCCCATCCCCCTTCCTCCTGTGGGACAATAGACAATAGGTGCAGAAGTAGACCATTCGGCTCTTCGAGCCTGCACCGCCATTTTGAGATCATGGCTGATCATCTACTATCAATACCCAGTTCCTGCCTTGTCCCCATATCCCTTGATTCCCCTATCCATATGATAGCTATCTAGCTCCTTCTTGAAAGCATCCAGAGAATTGGCCTCCACTTCCTTCCGAGGCAGTACATTCCAGACACCCACAACTCTCTGGGAGAAATTTTTCCTTAACACTGTCCTAAATGACCTACCCCTTATTCTCAAACCATGCCCTCTGGTACTGGACTCTCCCAGCATCTGGAACATATTTCCGGCCTCTATCTTGTCCAATCCCTTAATAATCTTCTATGTTTCAATCAGATCCCTTCTCAATCTGCTTAATTCCAGCATGTACAAGCCCAGTCTCTCTAACCTCTCTGCGTAAGACAGTCCAGACATCCCAGGAATCAACCTCGTGAATCTACGCTGCACATCCATTCAGCCAGGATGTCATTCCTTAACCCTGGAGACCAAAACTGTACACAATACTCCAGCTGTGGTCTCACCAGGGATCTGTACAAATGCAAGAAGATTTCCTTGCTCTTGTACTCAATTCCCTTTGTAATAAAGGCCAACATTCCATTAGCCTTCTTCACTGCCTGCTGTACTTGCTCATTCAATTTCAGTGACTGATGAACAAGGACTCCAAGATCTCTTTGTATTTCTCCCTTACCCAACTCTACACCGTTCAGATAATAATCTGCCTTCCTGTTCTTACTCCCAAAGTGGATAACCTCACACTTATTCACATTAAACATCATCTGCCAAGTATCTGCCTACTCACCCAGCCTATCCAAGTCTCCCTGAATTCTCCTAACATCCTCATCACATGTCACACTGCCACCCAGCTTAGTATCATCAGCAAATTTGCTGATGTTATTCTCAATGCCTTCATCTAAATCGTTGATGTAAATTGTGAACAGCTGTGGTCCCAATACCGAGCCCTGTGGCACCCCATTAGTCACCACCTGCAATTCCGAGAAACACCCATTCACCGCTACCCTTTGCTTTCTATCTGCCAAAAAGTTTTCTATCCATGTCAATGTCTTCCCCCCGATGCCCTGAGCTTTGATTTTACCCACCAATCTCCTATGTGTGACCTTATCAAATGCCTTCTGAAAATCGAGGTACACTACATCCACTGGATCTCACCCGTCTAACTTCCTGGTTACATCCTCGAAAAACTCCAACAGATTAGTCAAGCATAATTTACCCTTGGTAAACCCATGCTGATCGGCCCAATCCTATCACTGCTATCTAGATATGCCACTATTTCATCCTTAATAGATAGATAGATAGATACTTTATTGATCCCCATGGGGAAATTCAACTTTTTTTTTTCAATGTCCCATACACTTGTTGTAGCAAAACTAATTACATACAATACTTAACTCAGTAAAAAAAAATATGATATGCATCTAAATCACTATCTCAAAAAGCATTAATAATAGCTTTTAAAAAGTTCTTAAGTCCTGGCGGTTGAATTGTAAAGCCTAATGGGATTGGGGAGTATTGACCTCTTCATCCTGTCTGAGGAGCATTGCATCGATAATAATGGACTCTAGCATCTTCCCCACCACCGATGTCAGGCTGACAGGTCGATAGTTCTCTGTTTTCTCCCTCCCTACTTTCTTAAAAAATGGGATAACATTAGCCATTCTCCAATCCTCAGGAACTGATCCTGAATCTAAGGAACATTGGAAAATGATTACCAATGCATCAGCAATTTCCAGGGCCACCTCCTTTAGTACCCAAGGATGCAGACCATCTGGACCTGGGGATTTGTCAGCCTTCAGCCCCATCAGTCTACTCATCACCGTTTCCTTCCAAATGTCAATCTGTTTCATTTCCTCTGTTACCCTATGTCCTTGGCCCATCCATACATCTGGGAGATTGCTTGTGTCTTCCCTAGTGAAGACAGATCTAAAGTGCTCATTAAATTCTTCTGCCATTTCTCTGTTTCCCATAACAATTTCACCCAATTCATTCTCCAAGGGCCCAACATTGTTCTTAACTATCTTCTTTCTCTTCACATACGTAAAAAGCTTTTGCTATCTTCCTTTATATTCCTGGCTAGCTTGCGTTCATACCTAATTTTATTCTCCCCGTATTGCCTTTTAAGTTAAGTTCTGTTGTTCTTTAAAAACTTCCCAATCATCTGTCCTCCCACTCACCTTAGCTCTGTCATACTTCCTTTTTTTTTAATGCTATGCAATCTCTGACTTCCTTTGTCAACCACTGTGGCCCCTTTCCCCCCTTTGAATCCTTCCTTCTCTGGGGATGAACTGATTTTGCACCTTGCGCATTATTCCCAAGAATACCTGCCATTGCTGTTCCACTGTCTTTTCTGCTAGGCTATCCGTCCAGTCAACTTTGGCCAGCTCCTCCGTCATGGCTCCATAGTTTCCCCTGTTCAACTGCAACACTGACACCTCCGAGCTGCCCTTATCCTTCTCAAACTGTAAATAAAAACATATCATGTTATGGACACTACCTCCTAATGGCTCCTTTACTTTAAGATCGCTTATCAAATCCTGTTCATTACACAGGACTAAATCCAGAACAGCCTTGTCCCTGGTCGGCTCTCGTACAAGCTGTTCCAAGAATGCATCCCGTAGGCACTCTACAAACCCCCTATTCTGAGGTCCAGCACCAAACTGTTTCTCCCAGTTCACCTGCATGTTGAAATTCCCCATCCTCCTACCTCCTGTGGGATCTCTTTTCCACATCCATTTCCTCCTGTGGGATCTCTCTTCCCCATCCCCCCTCCTTCTATGGGATCTCTCTTCCTCATCCCCTTCCTCCTGTCAGATCGCTCCTCCTCATCCCCTTCATTCTGTGGGATCTTGCTTCCCCATCCCCCTCCTTTTGTGGGATCTCTCTGTTCCCCATCTCCCTTCCTCCTGTGGGATCTCTCTTCCCAATCCCCTTCCTCCTGTGGTATCTCTCTTTCCCATCCCCCTACCTCCTGTTGGATCTCTCTTCCTGATTCTGCTTCCTATTGTGGGATCTCTCTTCCGCATCCAATAACTCCTGCCGGTAATTTCTTCCCAATCCTCCTTCCCTCTGTGGGATCTCTCTTCCACATCCCCCTTCCTCCTGTGGGATCTCTCTTCCCCATCTCCCTTCCTCCTGTGGGATTTCTCTTTCCCATCCCCCTACCTCCAGTGGGATCTCTCTTTCCCATTCTCCTTCCTCTTGTGGGATCTCTCTTCCCCATCTCCCTTCCTTCTGTGGGAATTCTCTTCCGGATCCCCTTCCTCCTGTGGTATCTCTCTTTCCCATCCCCCTACCACCTGTTGGATCACTCTTCCTGATGCTGCTTCCTACTGTGGGATCATTCTTCCCCATCCACTTCCTCCTGTGGGATCTCTCTTCCACATCCCCCATCCTCCTGTGGGATCTCTCTTCCCCATCCCCCTTCCTCCTGTGGGACAATAGACAATAGGTGCAGAAGTAGACCATTCGGCTCTTCGAGCCTGCACCGCCATTTTGAGATCATGGCTGATCATCTACTATCAATACCCAGTTCCTGCCTTGTCCCCATATCCCTTGATTCCCCTATCCATATGATAGCTATCTAGCTCCTTCTTGAAAGCATCCAGAGAATTGGCCTCCACTTCCTTCCGAGGCAGTACATTCCAGACACCCACAACTCTCTGGGAGAAATTTTTCCTTAACACTGTCCTAAATGACCTACCCCTTATTCTCAAACCATGCCCTCTGGTACTGGACTCTCCCAGCATCTGGAACATATTTCCGGCCTCTATCTTGTCCAATCCCTTAATAATCTTCTATGTTTCAATCAGATCCCTTCTCAATCTGCTTAATTCCAGCATGTACAAGCCCAGTCTCTCTAACCTCTCTGCGTAAGACAGTCCAGACATCCCAGGAATCAACCTCGTGAATCTACGCTGCACATCCATTCAGCCAGGATGTCATTCCTTAACCCTGGAGACCAAAACTGTACACAATACTCCAGCTGTGGTCTCACCAGGGATCTGTACAAATGCAAGAAGATTTCCTTGCTCTTGTACTCAATTCCCTTTGTAATAAAGGCCAACATTCCATTAGCCTTCTTCACTGCCTGCTGTACTTGCTCATTCAATTTCAGTGACTGATGAACAAGGACTCCAAGATCTCTTTGTATTTCTCCCTTACCCAACTCTACACCGTTCAGATAATAATCTGCCTTCCTGTTCTTACTCCCAAAGTGGATAACCTCACACTTATTCACATTAAACATCATCTGCCAAGTATCTGCCTACTCACCCAGCCTATCCAAGTCTCCCTGAATTCTCCTAACATCCTCATCACATGTCACACTGCCACCCAGCTTAGTATCATCAGCAAATTTGCTGATGTTATTCTCAATGCCTTCATCTAAATCGTTGATGTAAATTGTGAACAGCTGTGGTCCCAATACCGAGCCCTGTGGCACCCCATTAGTCACCACCTGCAATTCCGAGAAACACCCATTCACCGCTACCCTTTGCTTTCTATCTGCCAAAAAGTTTTCTATCCATGTCAATGTCTTCCCCCCGATGCCCTGAGCTTTGATTTTACCCACCAATCTCCTATGTGTGACCTTATCAAATGCCTTCTGAAAATCGAGGTACACTACATCCACTGGATCTCACCCGTCTAACTTCCTGGTTACATCCTCGAAAAACTCCAACAGATTAGTCAAGCATAATTTACCCTTGGTAAACCCATGCTGATCGGCCCAATCCTATCACTGCTATCTAGATATGCCACTATTTCATCCTTAATAGATAGATAGATAGATACTTTATTGATCCCCATGGGGAAATTCAACTTTTTTTTTTCAATGTCCCATACACTTGTTGTAGCAAAACTAATTACATACAATACTTAACTCAGTAAAAAAAAATATGATATGCATCTAAATCACTATCTCAAAAAGCATTAATAATAGCTTTTAAAAAGTTCTTAAGTCCTGGCGGTTGAATTGTAAAGCCTAATGGGATTGGGGAGTATTGACCTCTTCATCCTGTCTGAGGAGCATTGCATCGATAATAATGGACTCTAGCATCTTCCCCACCACCGATGTCAGGCTGACAGGTCGATAGTTCTCTGTTTTCTCCCTCCCTACTTTCTTAAAAAATGGGATAACATTAGCCATTCTCCAATCCTCAGGAACTGATCCTGAATCTAAGGAACATTGGAAAATGATTACCAATGCATCAGCAATTTCCAGGGCCACCTCCTTTAGTACCCAAGGATGCAGACCATCTGGACCTGGGGATTTGTCAGCCTTCAGCCCCATCAGTCTACTCATCACCGTTTCCTTCCAAATGTCAATCTGTTTCATTTCCTCTGTTACCCTATGTCCTTGGCCCATCCATACATCTGGGAGATTGCTTGTGTCTTCCCTAGTGAAGACAGATCTAAAGTGCTCATTAAATTCTTCTGCCATTTCTCTGTTTCCCATAACAATTTCACCCAATTCATTCTCCAAGGGCCCAACATTGTTCTTAACTATCTTCTTTCTCTTCACATACGTAAAAAGCTTTTGCTATCTTCCTTTATATTCCTGGCTAGCTTGCGTTCATACCTAATTTTATTCTCCCCGTATTGCCTTTTAAGTTAAGTTCTGTTGTTCTTTAAAAACTTCCCAATCATCTGTCCTCCCACTCACCTTAGCTCTGTCATACTTCCTTTTTTTTTAATGCTATGCAATCTCTGACTTCCTTTGTCAACCACTGTGGCCCCTTTCCCCCCTTTGAATCCTTCCTTCTCTGGGGATGAACTGATTTTGCACCTTGCGCATTATTCCCAAGAATACCTGCCATTGCTGTTCCACTGTCTTTTCTGCTAGGCTATCCGTCCAGTCAACTTTGGCCAGCTCCTCCGTCATGGCTCCATAGTTTCCCCTGTTCAACTGCAACACTGACACCTCCGAGCTGCCCTTATCCTTCTCAAACTGTAAATAAAAACATATCATGTTATGGACACTACCTCCTAATGGCTCCTTTACTTTAAGATCGCTTATCAAATCCTGTTCATTACACAGGACTAAATCCAGAACAGCCTTGTCCCTGGTCGGCTCTCGTACAAGCTGTTCCAAGAATGCATCCCGTAGGCACTCTACAAACCCCCTATTCTGAGGTCCAGCACCAAACTGTTTCTCCCAGTTCACCTGCATGTTGAAATTCCCCATCCTCCTACCTCCTGTGGGATCTCTTTTCCACATCCATTTCCTCCTGTGGGATCTCTCTTCCCCATCCCCCCTCCTTCTATGGGATCTCTCTTCCTCATCCCCTTCCTCCTGTCAGATCGCTCCTCCTCATCCCCTTCATTCTGTGGGATCTTGCTTCCCCATCCCCCTCCTTTTGTGGGATCTCTCTGTTCCCCATCTCCCTTCCTCCTGTGGGATCTCTCTTCCCAATCCCCTTCCTCCTGTGGTATCTCTCTTTCCCATCCCCCTACCTCCTGTTGGATCTCTCTTCCTGATTCTGCTTCCTATTGTGGGATCTCTCTTCCGCATCCAATAACTCCTGCCGGTAATTTCTTCCCAATCCTCCTTCCCTCTGTGGGATCTCTCTTCCACATCCCCCTTCCTCCTGTGGGATCTCTCTTCCCCATCTCCCTTCCTCCTGTGGGATTTCTCTTTCCCATCCCCCTACCTCCAGTGGGATCTCTCTTTCCCATTCTCCTTCCTCTTGTGGGATCTCTCTTCCCCATCTCCCTTCCTTCTGTGGGAATTCTCTTCCGGATCCCCTTCCTCCTGTGGTATCTCTCTTTCCCATCCCCCTACCACCTGTTGGATCACTCTTCCTGATGCTGCTTCCTACTGTGGGATCATTCTTCCCCATCCACTTCCTCCTGTGGGATCTCTCTTCCACATCCCCCATCCTCCTGTGGGATCTCTCTTCCCCATCCCCCTTCCTCCTGTGGGACAATAGACAATAGGTGCAGAAGTAGACCATTCGGCTCTTCGAGCCTGCACCGCCATTTTGAGATCATGGCTGATCATCTACTATCAATACCCAGTTCCTGCCTTGTCCCCATATCCCTTGATTCCCCTATCCATATGATAGCTATCTAGCTCCTTCTTGAAAGCATCCAGAGAATTGGCCTCCACTTCCTTCCGAGGCAGTACATTCCAGACACCCACAACTCTCTGGGAGAAATTTTTCCTTAACACTGTCCTAAATGACCTACCCCTTATTCTCAAACCATGCCCTCTGGTACTGGACTCTCCCAGCATCTGGAACATATTTCCGGCCTCTATCTTGTCCAATCCCTTAATAATCTTCTATGTTTCAATCAGATCCCTTCTCAATCTGCTTAATTCCAGCATGTACAAGCCCAGTCTCTCTAACCTCTCTGCGTAAGACAGTCCAGACATCCCAGGAATCAACCTCGTGAATCTACGCTGCACATCCATTCAGCCAGGATGTCATTCCTTAACCCTGGAGACCAAAACTGTACACAATACTCCAGCTGTGGTCTCACCAGGGATCTGTACAAATGCAAGAAGATTTCCTTGCTCTTGTACTCAATTCCCTTTGTAATAAAGGCCAACATTCCATTAGCCTTCTTCACTGCCTGCTGTACTTGCTCATTCAATTTCAGTGACTGATGAACAAGGACTCCAAGATCTCTTTGTATTTCTCCCTTACCCAACTCTACACCGTTCAGATAATAATCTGCCTTCCTGTTCTTACTCCCAAAGTGGATAACCTCACACTTATTCACATTAAACATCATCTGCCAAGTATCTGCCTACTCACCCAGCCTATCCAAGTCTCCCTGAATTCTCCTAACATCCTCATCACATGTCACACTGCCACCCAGCTTAGTATCATCAGCAAATTTGCTGATGTTATTCTCAATGCCTTCATCTAAATCGTTGATGTAAATTGTGAACAGCTGTGGTCCCAATACCGAGCCCTGTGGCACCCCATTAGTCACCACCTGCAATTCCGAGAAACACCCATTCACCGCTACCCTTTGCTTTCTATCTGCCAAAAAGTTTTCTATCCATGTCAATGTCTTCCCCCCGATGCCCTGAGCTTTGATTTTACCCACCAATCTCCTATGTGTGACCTTATCAAATGCCTTCTGAAAATCGAGGTACACTACATCCACTGGATCTCACCCGTCTAACTTCCTGGATACATCCTCGAAAAACTCCAACAGATTAGTCAAGCATAATTTACCCTTGGTAAACCCATGCTGATCGGCCCAATCCTATCACTGCTATCTAGATATGCCACTATTTCATCCTTAATAGATAGATAGATAGATACTTTATTGATCCCCATGGGGAAATTCAACTTTTTTTTTTCAATGTCCCATACACTTGTTGTAGCAAAACTAATTACATACAATACTTAACTCAGTAAAAAAAAATATGATATGCATCTAAATCACTATCTCAAAAAGCATTAATAATAGCTTTTAAAAAGTTCTTAAGTCCTGGCGGTTGAATTGTAAAGCCTAATGGGATTGGGGAGTATTGACCTCTTCATCCTGTCTGAGGAGCATTGCATCGATAATAATGGACTCTAGCATCTTCCCCACCACCGATGTCAGGCTGACAGGTCGATAGTTCTCTGTTTTCTCCCTCCCTACTTTCTTAAAAAATGGGATAACATTAGCCATTCTCCAATCCTCAGGAACTGATCCTGAATCTAAGGAACATTGGAAAATGATTACCAATGCATCAGCAATTTCCAGGGCCACCTCCTTTAGTACCCAAGGATGCAGACCATCTGGACCTGGGGATTTGTCAGCCTTCAGCCCCATCAGTCTACTCATCACCGTTTCCTTCCAAATGTCAATCTGTTTCATTTCCTCTGTTACCCTATGTCCTTGGCCCATCCATACATCTGGGAGATTGCTTGTGTCTTCCCTAGTGAAGACAGATCTAAAGTGCTCATTAAATTCTTCTGCCATTTCTCTGTTTCCCATAACAATTTCACCCAATTCATTCTCCAAGGGCCCAACATTGTTCTTAACTATCTTCTTTCTCTTCACATACGTAAAAAGCTTTTGCTATCTTCCTTTATATTCCTGGCTAGCTTGCGTTCATACCTAATTTTATTCTCCCCGTATTGCCTTTTAAGTTAAGTTCTGTTGTTCTTTAAAAACTTCCCAATCATCTGTCCTCCCACTCACCTTAGCTCTGTCATACTTCCTTTTTTTTTAATGCTATGCAATCTCTGACTTCCTTTGTCAACCACTGTGGCCCCTTTCCCCCCTTTGAATCCTTCCTTCTCTGGGGATGAACTGATTTTGCACCTTGTTCGTTATTCCCAAGAATACCTGCCATTGCTGTTCCACTGTCTTTTCTGCTAGGCTATCCGTCCAGTCAACTTTGGCCAGCTCCTCCGTCATGGCTCCATAGTTTCCCCTGTTCAACTGCAACACTGACACCTCCGAGCTGCCCTTATCCTTCTCAAACTGTGGATAAAAACATACCATGTTATGGTCACTACCTCCTAATGGCTCCTTTACTTCAAGATAGCTTATCAAATCCTGTTCATTACACAAGACTAAATCCAGAACAGCCTTGTCCCGGGTCGGCTCTCGTACAAGCTGTTCCAAGAATGCATCCCGTAGGCACTCTACAAACCCCCTATCCTGAGGTCCAGCACCAAACTGTTTCTCCCAGTTCACCTGCATGTTGAAATTCCCCATCCTCCTACCTCCTGTGGGATCTCTTTTCCACATCCATTTCCTCCTGTGGGATCTCTCTTCCCCATCCCCCCTCCTTCTATGGGATCTCTCTTCCTCATCCCCTTCCTCCTGTCAGATCGCTCTTCCTCATCCCCTTCATCCTGTGGGATCTTGCTTCCCCATCCCCCTCCTTTTGTGGGATCTCTCTGTTCCCCATCTCCCTTCCTCCTGTGGGATCTCTCTTCCCAATCCGCTTCCTCCTGTGGTATCTCTCTTTCCCATCCCCCTACCTTCTGTTGGATCTCTCTTCCTGATTCTGCTTCCTATTGTGGGATCTCTCTTCCGCATCCAATAACTCCTGCCGGAAATTTCTTCCCAATCCTCCTTCCCTCTGTGGGATCTCTCTTCCACATCCCCCTTCCTCCTGTGGGATCTCTCTTCCCCATCTCCCATCCTCCTGTGGGATCTCTCTTCCCCAGCCCCCTTCCTCCTGTGGGATCTCTCTTCCCCATCTCCCATCCTCCTGTGGGATCTCTCTTCCCCAGCCCCCTTCCTCCTGTGGGATCTCTCTTCCCCATCTCCAATCCTCCTGTGGGATCTCTCTTCCCCAGCCCCATTCCTCCTGTGGGATCTCTCTTCCCCATCTCCCATCCTCCTGTGGGATCTCTCTTCCCCAGCCCCCTACCTCCAGTGGGATCTCTCTTTCCCATTCTCCTTCCTCTTGTGGGATCTCTCTTCCCCATCTCCCGTCCTCCTGTGGGATCTCTATTCCACATCCCCCATCCTCCTGTGAGATCTCTCTTCCCCATCTCCCTTCCTCCTGTGGGATCTCTCTTCCCAATCCCCTTCCTCCTGTGGTATCTCTCTTTCCCATTCCCCTACCTCCTGTTGGATGTCTCTTCCTGATTCTGCTTCCTATTGTGGGATCTCTCTTCCGCATCCAATAACTCCTGCCGGAAATTTCTTCCCAATCCTCCTTCCCTCTGTGGGATCTCTCTTCCACATCCCCCTTCCTCCTGTGGGATCTCTCTTCACCATCTCCCATCGTCCTGTGGGATCTCTCTTCCCCAGCCCCCTTCCTCCTGTGGGATCTCTCTTCCCCATCTCCCATCCTCCTGTGGGATCTCTCTTCCCCAGCGCCCTACCTCCAGTAGGATCTCTCTTTCCCAATCCTCCTTCCCTCTGTGGGATCTCTCTTCCACATCCCCCTTCCTCCTGTGCGATCTGTCTTCCCCATCTCCCATCCTCCTGTGGGATCTCTCTTCCCCAGCCCCCTTCCTCCTGTGGGATCTCTCTTCCCCATCTCCCATCCTCCTGTGGGATCTCTCTTCCCCAGCCCCCTTCCTCCTGTGGGATCTTTCTTCCTCATCTCCCTTCCTCCTGTGGGATCTCTCTTCCCCATCTCCCGTCCTCCTGTGGGATCTCTCTTCCCCAGCCCCCTACCTCCAGTGGGATCTCTCTTTCCCATTCTCCTTCCTCTTGTGGGATCTCTCTTCCCCATCTACCATCCTGCTGTAGGATCTCTCTTCCCCATCTCCCATCCTCCTGTGGGATCTCTCTTCCCCATCTCCCATTCTCCTGTGGGATCTCTCTTCCCCAGCCCCATTCCTCCTCTGGGATCTCTCTTCCCCATCTCCCATCCTCCTGTGGGATCTCTCTTCCCCAGCCCCCTACCTTCCGTGGGATCTCTCTTTCCCATTCTCCTTCCTCTTGTGGGATCTCTCTTCCCCATATCCCTTCCTTCTGTGGGAATTCTCTTCCGAATCCCCTTCCTCTGTGGTATCTCTCTTTCCCATCCCCCTACCACCTGTTGGATCTCTCTTCCTGATGCTGCTTCCTACTGTGGGATCACTCTTCCCCATCCACCTCCTCCTGCTGGAAATTTCCTCCCCATCCACCTCCTCCTGCTGGAAATTTCCTCCCCATCCCCCGTCCTCCTGTGGGATCTCTATTCCACATCCCCCTTCCTCCTGTGGGACAATAGACAATAGGTGCAGAAGTAGACCATTCGGCCCTTCGAGCCTGCACCGCCATTTTGAGATCATGGCTGATCATCTACTATCAATACCCGGTTCCTGCCTTGTCCCGATATCCCTTGATTCCCCTATCCATAAGATAGCTATCTAGCTTCTTCTTGAAAGCATCCAGAGAAGTGGCCTCCACTTCCTTCCAAGGCAGTGCATTCCAGACCCCCACAACTCTCTGGGAGAAGAAGTTTTTCCTTAACTCTGTCCTAAATGACCTACCCCTTATTCTCAAACCATGCCCTCTGCTACTGGACTCTCCCAGCATCTGGAACATATTTCCTGCCTCTATCTTGTCCAGTCCCTTAAACCTCTATGTTTCAATCAGATCCCTTCTCAGTCTCCTTAATTCCAGTGTGTACAAGCCCAGTCTCTCTAACCTCTCTGCGTAAGACAGTCCAGACATCCCAGGAATTAACCTCGTAAATCTACGCTGCGCTTCCTCTACAGCCAGGATGTCCTTCCTTAACCCTGGAGACCAAAACTGTACACAATACTCCAGCTGTGGTCTCACCAGGGCTCTGTACAAATGCAAGAGGATTTCCTTGCTCTTGTACTCAATTCCCTTTGTAATAGAGGCCAACATTCCATTAGCCTTCTGCACTGCCTGCTGCACTTGCTCATTCACCTTCAGTGACTGATGAACAAGGACTCCTAGATCTCTCTGTATTTCTCCCTTACCTAACTCTACACCGTTCAGATAATAATCTGCCTTCCTGTGCTTACTCCCAATGTGGATAACCTCACACCAAGTCATCTGCCAAGTATCTGCCCACTCACCCAGCTTATCCAAGTCACCCTGAATTCTCCTAACATCCTCATCACATGTCACACTGCCACCCAGCTTAGTATCATCAGCAAATTTGCTGATGTTATTCTCAATGCCTTTATCTAAATCGTTGATGTAAATTGTAAACAGCTGTGCTCCCAATACCGAGCCCTGTGGCACCCCACTGGTCACCACCTGCCATTCCGAGAAACACCCATTCACCGCTACCCTTTGCTTTCTATCTGCCAACCAGTTTTCTATCCATGTCAATGTCTTCCCCCCGATGCCCTGAGCTTTGATTTTACCCACCAATCTCCTATGTGGGACCTTATCAAATACCTTCTGAAAATCGAGGTACACTACATCCACTGGATCTCACCCGTCTAACTTCCTGGTTACATCCTCGAAAAACTCCAACAGATTAGTCAAGCATGATTTACCCTTGGTAAATCCATGCTGGCTCGGCCCAATCCTATCACTGCTACCTAGATATGCCACCATTTCATTCTTAATAATGGACTCTAGCATCTTCCCCACCACTGATGTCAGGATGACAGGTCGTTAGTTCTCTGTTTTCTCCCTCCCTCCTTTCTTAAAAAATGGGATAACATTAGCCATTCTCCAATCCTCAGGAACTGATCCTGAATCTAAGGAACATTGGAAAATGATTACCAATGCATCCGCAATTTTCAGGGCCACCTCCTTTAGTACCCTAGGATGCAGACCATCTGGACCTGGGGATTTGTCAGCCTTCAGACCCATCAGTCTGCTCATCACCGTTTCCTTCCGAATGTCAATCTGTTTCATTTCCTCTGTTACCCTGTGTCCTTGGCCCATCCATACATCTGGGAGATTGCTTGTGTCTTCCTCAGTGAAAACAGATCTAAAGTACTCATTAAATTTTTCTGCCATTTCTCTGTTTCCCATAACAATTTCACCCAATTCATTCTTCAAGGGCCCAACATTGTTCTTAATTATCTTCTTTCTCTTCACATACCTAAAAAAGCTCTTGCTATCTTCCTTTATATTCCTGGCTAGCTTGCGTTCGTACCTCATTTTTTCTCCCCGTATTTCCTTTTTAGTTAAGTTCTGTTGTTCCTTAAAAACTTCCCAATCATCCGTCCTTCCACTCACCTTAGTTGTCATACTTCCTTTTTTTTTAATGCTATGCAATCTCTGACTTCCTTTGTCAACCACTGTGGCCCCTTTCCCCCCTTTGAATCCTTCCTTCTCTGGGGATGAACTGATTTTGCACCTTGTGCGTTATTCCCAAGAATACCTGCCATTGCTGTTCCACTGTCTTTTCTGCTAGGCTATCCGTCCAGTCAACTTTGGCCAGCTCCTCCCTCATGGCTCCATAGTTTCCCCTGTTCAACTGCAACACTGACACCTCCGAGCTGCCCTTATCCTTCTCAAACTGTAGATAAAAACATATCATGTTATGGACACTACCTCCTAATGGCTCCTTTGCTTCAAGATCACTTATCAAACCCTGTTCATTACACAAGACTAAATCCAGAATAGCCTTGTCCCTGGTCGGCTCTCGTACAAGCTGTTCCAAGAATGCATCCCGTAGGCACTCTACAAACTCCCTATCCTGGGGTCCAGCACCAAACTGTTTCTCCCAGTTCACCTGTATGTTGAAATTACCCATCCCCCTTCCTCCTGTGGGATCTCTTTTTCACCATCCATTTCCTCCTGTGGGATCTCACCTTCCCATTCCCTTCCTCCTGTCGGATCTCTCTTCCCCATCCCCTTCCTCCTGAGGGATCTCTCTTCCCCATCCCCCCTCCTTCTATGGGATCTCTCTTCCTCATCCCCTTCCTCCTGTGAGATATCTCTTCCCCATCCCCCTCCTTTTGTGGGATCTCTCTTCCCCATCTCCCTTCCTCCTGTGGGATCTCTCTTCCGGATCCCCTTCCTCCTGTGGTATCTCTTTCCCATCCCCCTACCTCCTGTGGGATCTCTCTTCCCCATCCCCCTTCCTCCTGTGGTATCTCTTTTTCCCATCACCCTACCTCCTGTTGGATCTCTCTTCCTGATTCTGCTTCCTATTGTGGGATCTCTCTTCCCCATCCAATTCCTCCTGCCGGAAATTTCTTCCCCATCCCCCCTCCTTCTATGGGATCTCTCTTCCTCATCCCCTTCCTCCTGTCAGATCGCTCTTCCTCATCCCCTTCATCCTGTGGGATCTTGCTTCCCCATCCCCCTCCTTTTGTGGGATCTCTCTTCCCAATCCGCTTCCTCCTGTGGTATCTCTCTTTCCCATCCCCCTACCTCCTGTTGGATCTCTCTTCCTGATTCTGCTTCCTATTGTGGGATCTCTCTTCCGCATCCAATAACTCCTGCCGGAAATTTCTTCCCAATCCTCCTTCCCTCTGTGGGATCTCTCTTCCACATCCCCCTTCCTCCTGTGGGATCTCTCTTCCCCATCTCCCATCCTCCTGTGGGATCTCTCTTCCCCAGCCCCCTTCCTCCTGTGGGATCTCTCTTCCCCATCTCCCATCCTCCTGTGGGATCTCTCTTCCCCAGCCCCCTTCCTCCTGTGGGATCTCTCTTCCCCATCTCCAATCCTCCTGTGGGATCTCTCTTCCCCAGCCCCATTCCTCCTGTGGGATCTCTCTTCCCCATCTCCCATCCTCCTGTGGGATCTCTCTTCCCCAGCCCCCTACCTCCAGTGGGATCTCTCTTTCCCATTCTCCTTCCTCTTGTGGGATCTCTCTTCCCCATCTCCCTTCCTCCTGTGGGATCTCTCTTCCCAATCCCCTTCCTCCTGTGGTATCTCTCTTTCCCATTCCCCTACCTCCTGTTGGATGTCTCTTCCTGAGTCTGCTTCCTATTGTGGGATCTCTCTTCCGCATCAAATAACTCCTGCCGGAAATTTCTTCCCAATCCTCCTTCCCTCTGTGGGATCTCACTTCCACATCCCCCTTCCTCCTGTGGGATCTCTCTTCCCCATCTCCCATCCTCCTGTGGGATCTCTCTTCCCCAGCCCCCTTCCTCCTGTGGGATCTCTCTTCCCCATCTCCCATCCTCCTGTGGGATCTCTCTTCCCCAGCCCCCTTCCTCCTGTGGGATCTCTCTTCCCCAGCGCCCTACCTCCAGTAGGATCTCTCTTTCCCATTCTCCTTCCTCCTGTGGGATCTCTCTTCCCCAGCCCCATTCCTCCTGTGGGATCTCTCTTCCCCATCTCCCATCCTCCTGTGGGATCTCTCTTCCCCAGCCCCCTTCCTCCTGTGGTATCTCTCTTTCCCATCCCCCTACCTCCTGTTGGATCTCTCTTCCTGATTCTGCTTCCTATTGTGGGATCTCTCTTCCACATCCAATATCTCCTGCCGGAAATTTCTTCCCAATCCTCCTTCCCTCTGTGGGATCTCTCTTCCACATCCCCCTTCCTCCTGTGGGATCTTTCTTCCCCATCTCCCTTCCTCCTGTGGGATCTCACTTCCCCATCTCCCGTCCTCCTGTGGGAACTCTCTTCCCCAGCCCCCTACCTCCAGTGGGATCTCTCTTTCCCATTCTCCTTCCTCTTGTGGGATCTCTCTTCCCCATCTCCCATCCTGCTGTAGGATATCTCTTCCCCATCTCCCATCCCCCTGTGGGATCTCTCTTCCCCATCTCCCATCCTCCTGTGGGATCTCTCTTCCCCATCTCCCATCCTCCTGTGGGATCTCTCTTCCCCAGCCCCCTTCCTCCTGTGGGATCTCTCTTCCCCATCTCCCATCCTCCTGTTGGATCTCTCTTCCCCAGCGCCCTACCTCCAGTAGGATCTCTCTTTCCCATTCTCCTTCCTCCTGTGGGATCTCTCTTCCCCAGCCCCATTCCTCCTGTGGGATCTCTCTTCCCCATCTCCCATCCTCCTGTGGGATCTCTCTTCCCCAGCCCCCTACCTCCAGTGGGATCTCTCTTTCCCAATCCCCTTCCTCCTGTGGTATCTCTCTTTCCCATCCCCCTACCTCCAGTTGGATCTCTCTTCCTGATTCTGCTTCCTATTGTGGGATCTCTCTTCCACATCCAATATCTCCTGCCGGAAATTTCTTCCCAATCCTCCTTCCCTCTGTGGGATCTCTCTTCCACATCCCCCTTCCTCCTGTGGGATCTTTCTTCCCCATCTCCCTTCCTCCTGTGGGATCTCACTTCCCCATCTCCCGTCCTCCTGTGGGATCTCTCTTCCCCAGCCCCCTACCTCCAGTGGGATCTCTCTTTCCCATTCTCCTTCCTCTTGTGGGATCTCTCTTCCCCATCTCCCATCCTGCTGTAGGATCTCTCTTCCCCATCTCCCATCCTCCTGTGGGATCTCTCTTCCCCATCTCCCATCCTCCTGTGGGATCTCTCTTCCCCAGCCCCCTACCTTCCGTGGGATCTCTCTTTCCCATTCTCCTTCCTCTTGTGGGATCTCTCTTCCCCATCTCCCTTCCTTCTGTGGGAATTCTCTTCCGGATCCCCTTCCTCCTGTGGTATCTCTCTTCCCATCCCCCTACCACCTGTTGGATCTCTCTTCCTGATGCTGCTTCCTACTGTGGGATCACTCTTCCCCATCCACCTCCTCCTGCTGGAAATTTCCTCCCCATCCCCCGTCCTCCTGTGGGATCTCTATTCCACATCCCCCATCCTCCTGTGGGATCTCTCTTCCCCATCCCCCTTCCTCCTGTGGGACAATAGACAATAGGTGCAGAAGTAGACCATTCGGCCCTTCGAGCCTGCACCGCCATTTTGAGATCATGGCTGATCATCTACTATCAATACCCGGTTCCTGCCTTGTCCCGATATCCCTTGATTCCCCTATCCATAAGATAGCTATCTAGCTTCTTCTTGAAAGCATCCAGAGAATTGGCCTCCACTTCCTTCCAAGGCAGTGCATTCCAGACCCCCACAACTCTCTGGGAGAAGAAGTTTTTCCTTAACTCTGTCCTAAATGACCTACCCCTTATTCTCAAACCATGCCCTCTGCTACTGGACTCTCCCAGCATCTGGAACATATTTCCTGCCTCTATCTTGTCCAGTCCCTTAAACCTCTATGTTTCAATCAGATCCCTTCTCAGTCTCCTTAATTCCAGTGTGTACAAGCCCAGTCTCTCTAACCTCTCTGCGTAAGACAGTCCAGACATCCCAGGAATTAACCTCGTAAATCTACGCTGCGCTTCCTCTACAGCCAGGATGTCCTTCCTTAACCCTGGAGACCAAAACTGTACACAATACTCCAGCTGTGGTCTCACCAGGGCTCTGTACAAATGCAAGAGGATTTCCTTGCTCTTGTACTCAATTCCCTTTGTAATAGAGGCCAACATTCCATTAGCCTTCTGCACTGCCTGCTGCACTTGCTCATTCACCTTCAGTGACTGATGAACAAGGACTCCTAGATCTCTCTGTATTTCTCCCTTACCTAACTACACCGTTCAGATAATAATCTGCCTTCCTGTGCTTACTCCCAATGTGGATAACCTCACACCAAGTCATCTGCCAAGTATCTGCCCACTCACCCAGCTTATCCAAGTCACCCTGAATTCTCCTAACATCCTCATCACATGTCACACTGCCACCCAGCTTAGTATCATCAGCAAATTTGCTGATGTTATTCTCAATGCCTTTATCTAAATCGTTGATGTAAATTGTAAACAGCTGTGCTCCCAATACCGAGCCCTGTGGCACCCCACTGGTCACCACCTGCCATTCCGAGAAACACCCATTCACCGCTACCCTTTGCTTTCTATCTGCCAACAAGTTTTCTATCGATGTCAATGTCTTCCCCCCCGATGCCGTGAGCTTTGATTTTACCCACCAATCTCCTATGTGGGACCTTATCAAATGCCTTCTGAAAATCGAGGTACACTACATCCACTGGATCTCACCCGTCTAACTTCCTGGTTACATCCTCGAAAAACTCCAACAGATTAGTCAAGCATGATTTACCCTTGGTAAATCCATGCTGGCTCGGCCCAATCCTATCACTGCTATCTAGATATGCCACTATTTCATCCTTAATAATGGACTCTAGCATCTTCCCCACCACTGATGTCAGGATGACAGGTCGTTAGTTCTCTGTTTTCTCCCTCCCTCCTTTCTTAAAAAATGGGATAACATTAGCCATTCTCCAATCCTCAGGAACTGATCCTGAATCTAAGGAACATTGGAAAATGATTACCAATGCATCCGCAATTTTCAGGGCCACCTCCTTTAGTACCCTAGGATGCAGACCATCCGGACCTGGGGATTTGTCAGCCTTCAGACCCATCAGTCTGCTCATCACCGTTTCCTTCCGAATGTCAATCTGTTTCATTTCCTCTGTTACCCTGTGTCCTTGGCCCATCCATACATCTGGGAGATTGCTTGTGTCTTCCTTAGTGAAAACAGATCTAAAGTACTCATTAAATTTTTCTGCCATTTCTCTGTTTCCCATAACAATTTCACCCAATTCATTCTTCAAGGGCCCAACATTGTTCTTAATTATCTTCTTTCTCTTCACATACCTAAAAAAAGCTCTTGCTATCTTCCTTTATATTCCTGGCTAGCTTGCGTTCGTACCTCATTTTTTCTCTCCGTATTGCCTTTTTAGTTAAGTTCTGTTGTTCCTTAAAAACTTCCCAATCATCCGTCCTTCCACTCACCTTAGTTGTCATACTTCCTTTTTTTTTAATGCTATGCAATCTCTGACTTCCTTTGTCAACCACTGTGGCCCCTTTCCCCCCTTTGAATCCTTCCTTCTCTGGGGATGAACTGATTTTGCACCTTGTGCGTTATTCCCAAGAATACCTGCCATTGCTGTTCCACTGTCTTTTCTGCTAGGCTATCCGTCCAGTCAACTTTGGCCAGCTCCTCCCTCATGGCTCCATAGTTTCCCATGTTCAACTGCAACACTGACACCTCCGAGCTGCCCTTATCCTTCTCAAACTGTAGATAAAAACATATCATGTTATGGACACTACCTCCTAATGGCTCCTTTGCTTCAAGATCACTTATCAAACCCTGTTCATTACACAAGACTAAAACCAGAATAGCCTTGTCCCTGGTCGGCTCTCGTACAAGCTGTTCCAAGAATGCATCCCGTAGGCACTCTACAAACTCCCTATCCTGGGGTCCAGCACCAAACTGTTTCTCCCAGTTCACCTGTATGTTGAAATTACCCATCCCCCTTCCTCCTGTGGGATCTCTTTTTCACCATCCATTTCCTCCTGTGGGATCTCACCTTCCCATTCCCTTCCTCCTGTCGGATCTCTCTTCCCCATCCCCTTCCTCCTGAGGGATCTCTCTTCCCCATCCCCCCTCCTTCTATGGGATCTCTCTTCCTCATCCCCTTCCTCCTGTGAGATATCTCTTCCCCCATCCCCCTCCTTTAGTGGGATCTCTCTTCCCCATCTCCCTTCCTCCTGTGGGATCTCTCTTCCGGATCCCCTTCCTCCTGTGGTATCTCTTTCCCATCCCCCTACCTCCTGCGGGATCTCTCTTCCCCATCCCCCTTCCTCCTATGGTATCTCTTTTTCCCATCACCCTACCTCCTGTTGGATCTCTCTTCCTGATTCTGCTTCCTATTGTGGGATCTCTCTTCCCCATCCAATTCCTCCTGCCGGAAATTTCTTCCCCATCCCCTTCCTCCTGTGGGATCTCTCTTCCCCATCCCCCTTCCTCCAGAGAGATCACTGTTCCCCAACGTCCTTCCTTCTGTGGGATATCTCTTCCCCATCCGCCTTCCTCCTGTGGGTTCTCTCTTCCACATCCCCTTCCTCCTGTGGGATCTCCCTGCCCCATCCGACTTCCCCCTGTGGGGTCTCTCCGTCCCATTGCCCTTCCTCCCGTAGGATCTCTTTCCTAACCCCCGCCCTCCTGTAGGATGTTTCTTCCCCATTCTCCTTCCTCCTGTCGGATCTCTCTTCCCCATCCCCTTCCTCCTGTGGGATCTCTGTTCCCCATCCACCTCTTCTTGTGGGATCTCTCTACCCCCATCGCCCTTCCTCATGTGGGATCTCTCTTCCCTATCCCCCTTTCCTCCGGAGGGATCTCATTTTCCCCATCCATTTCCACCTGTGGGATCTCTCTTCCCCATCTCCTTCTTCCTGTGGGATCTCTCTTCCCCATCCCCCCTTCCTCCTGTGGCATCTCTCTTCCCCATCATCCTTCATCCTGTGGGATCTCACTTCCCCATCATCCTTCATCCTGTGGGATCTCTCTTCCCTATCCCCCTTTCCTCCTGTGGGATCTCTCTTCCCTATCCCCCTTTCCTCCGGAGGGATCTCTTTTTCCCCATCCATTTCCACCTGTGGGATCTCTCTTCCACATCCCCCTTCCTACTGTGGGATCTCTCTTCCCCATCACCTTTCCACCTGTGGGATCTCTACCCCATCCCTCTTCCTCCTGTGGGATCTCACTTACCCATCCCCCTTCCTCCTGTGGGATCTCTCGTCCCCATCCCCCATCCTCCTGTGGGATCTCTCTTCCCCATCCCCCTACCTCTTGTTGGATCTCTCTTCCTGATTCTGCTTCCTACTGTGGGATCACTCTTCCCCATCCACTTCCTCCTGCTGGAAATTTCTTCCCCATCCCCCTTTCTCCGGAGGGATCTCTCATTGCCTTCCCCTTCTCCCGTGGGATCTCTCCTGCTGATTCCGTTTCCGACTGTGGGATCTTTCTTCCCAATCTCTTTCACCCTGTGGGATCTCTTCCCCATCCTCCTTCCTCCTGTGGGATCTCTTCCCCATCCTCCTGTTGGATCTCTCTTCCCCATCTCCTTCCTCCTATGGGACCTCTTCCCCATTCCCCTTCCTCCTGTGGGATCTCTCTTCCCCATCCACCTTCCTCCTGTGGGATCTCTCCTTCCCATTCCCTCTCCTCCCATAGGATCTCTCTTTCCTAACCCCTTCCACCTGTGGGAACTCTCTTCCCCATCCCCTTCTTCCTGTGGGATCTCCCTTCCCCATCCCACTTCTTCCTGCCGGATCTAATTTCCTCATCCCCTCCCTCCTGTGTGATATCTCTTCCCCATCCCCCATCCTCCTGTGGGATCTCTCTTCCCCATCCCCCTACCTCCTGTTGGATCTCTCTTCCTGATTCTGCTTCCTACTGTGGGATCACTCTTCCCCATCCACTTCATCCTGCTGGAAATTTCTTCCCCATCCCCCTTTCTCCGGAGGGATCTCTCATTGCCTTCCCCTTCTCCCGTGGGATCTCTCCTGCTGATTCCGTTTCCGACTGTGGGATCTTTCTTCCCAATCTATTTCACCCTGTGGGATCTCTTCCCCATCCTCCTTCCTCCTGTGGGATCTCTTCCCCATCCTCCTGTTGGATCTCTCTTCCCCATCTCCTTCCTCCTATGGGACCTCTTCCCCATTCCCCTTCCTCCTGTGGGATCTCTCTTCCCCATCCACCTTCCTCCTGTGGGATCTCTCCTTCCCATTCCCTTTCCTCCCATAGGATCTCTCTTCCCCAGCCCCCTTCTTCCTGTGGGATCTCCCTTCCCCATCCCCTTCCTCCTGTAGATCTCTTTTCCCAATCTCCTTTCTCCTGTGGGATCTCTTTTCCTGATTCAGCTTCCTACTGTGGGATCTCTCTTCCCCATCCACTTCCTCCTCTAGGATCTCTCTTCCCCTTTCCTCTTCCTCCTGTGGGATATCTCTTTCCCATCCTCTTCCTCCTGTGGGATCTCTCATCCCCATCCCCCTTCCTCCTGTGGGATCTCTCATCCTCATCCCCCTTTCTCCTGTGGGATCTCTCTTCCCCGTCCCCCGGTGGGATCTCTCTTCCCCGTCCCCTGGTGGGATCTCTCCTTCCCCATCCCCCCATAACTGTGGTATCTCTTTTCCCCATCCCACTTCCTCCTGTGGGAACTCTTTCCCCCATCCCTTTCCTCTTGCGTCTTTCCATCCGTTCCCTCAGGTGGGGTCTCTTCCTCCATCTCCCATCGACATTTCCCGATTCACAAAGCTTCCTCACTGTGGGGCTATATCACCCCCATCCCTGCCCCTTCTGACACTCTGTGGTCAGTAACACTTTTCTAGCCAACGGAGAACGAGACAGAAAATGTGGAGTTCACAGGGTCACAGCAACAGACTAAAGGACTGACATTGGGTGAATACCCTGGAGCTGGGCAGTGAGGGACATTGACAGTGATGGGAACTCCGATCAGTGATTTACGGAAGGGTTTAATGTTTCCTGAAATATCCGCGTGAGAGAATTACCTTCAGACCCACGGTTTGTATCACTTTGTTCATCAATTTGTCTGTTTGTGTTTAGACTTGGGAACAATGAACTGGGAGATTCAGGAGTGAAACTGGTGTTGTCGGCTCTGGGGAACCCGGAGTGTAAAATACAGAAACTGTGGTAAGTACCAGACTGTGGGAGATTGTGTTTACAGTCACTGGGTGTCTGACACTGAACATTAATGTGATCAGTAATAGTGTTACTGATAAACACTGGGGATCTGTACCTTCTCCTGTCTCTCTGTGTCCTTCACCCCTCACTCTCTCTCATCTCCAGGCTGATCAAAGTCGGTCTCACAGATTCTGGTGCCGAGGATCTCGCCTCCGCTCTCAGTACAACATCACTGACGGAGCTGGACCTGAATTATAATGAACTGGGAGATTCAGGAGTGAAACTGGTGTTTGCGGCTCTGAGAAACCCGGAGTGTAAAATACAGAAACTGGGGTAAGTACGAGACTGTGGGAGATTGTGTTTACAGTCACTGGGTGTCTGACACTGAACATTAATGTGATCAGTAATAGTGTTACTGATAAACACTGGGGATCTGTACCGTCTCCTGTCTCTCTGTGTCCTTCACCCTCACTCTCTCTCATCTCCAGGATGACCCGTGTCGGTCTCACAAATTCTGGGGCCGAGGATCTCGCCTCCGCTCTCAGTACAAATCGATCACTGACGGAGCTGTACCTGAGTGGTATTAAACTGCGAGATTCAAAACTGAAACTTGCCTCTGCAGCTCTGAGGAACCCGGAGTGTAAAATACAGAAACTGGGGTAAGTACCAGACTGTGGGAGATTGTGTTTACAGTCACTGGGTGTCTGACACTGAACATTAATGTGATCAGTAATAGTGTTACTGATAAACACTGGGGATTTGTACCATCTCCTGTCTCTCTGTGTCCTTCACCCTCACTCTCTCTCTCATCTCCAGGCTGGGGTATGTCGGTCTCACAGATTCTGGGGCCGAGGATCTCGCTTCTGCTCTCAGTACAAAACCATCACTGACGGAGCTGGACCTGAGTGGTAATGAACTGGGAGATTCAGGAGTGAAACTGGTGTCTGTGGCTCTGGTGAACTCGGAGTGTAAAATACAGAAACTGGAGTAAGTACCAGACTGTGGGAGATTGTGTTTACAGTCACTGGGTGTCTGACACTGAACATTAATGTGATCAGTAATAGTGTTACTGATAAACACTGGGGATTTGTACCGTCTCCTGTCTCTCTGTGTCCTTCACCCTCACTCTCTCTCATCTCCAGGCTGGACAATGTCGGTATCACAGATTCTGGGGCCGAGGATCTCGTCTCCGCTCTCAGTACAAAACCATCACTGATGGGGCTGGGCCTGACATTCAACTCTCTGACAGACGGATCTGTCCCCGGTCTCCGCCGCCTCATACTGACCCTCCCGAGTCTGGAGCTGATCCTGTGAGTGTTTGTGTTAATGTTCAATGTGATAAAATGTCAGCGGATCCGCGGGTTTTCTGGTGATATTTGTCTGTGAGTGTTGTTGAAACATTAACCCCGGTCCCCTGTTACTGACACTGTTGTGTAAACTGTTTATTTCATCTTCATTCCCCCATCTGTTTCAGGCTGTGGGGGAATCGGTTCAGTGAGACCGGGATGAAGGAACTGAGATCTCTGCAGGAAGTCAAACCCGGACTGACTGTGTGGATCTGAACATCTGAATGTGTGAACATCCCCGCCCGCCGGATGGAGCCGATTCCCCGCCCTCCCCTTTAACTGCCCCCTCCCCTTTAACTCCCCCTCCTCTTTAAATCCCCTCCCCTTTAACTCCCCTCCCCTTTAACTCCCCCCTCCCCTTTAACCCCCCCCTCCCCTCTAACTCCCCCCCTCCCCCTTTAACCCCCCCCTCCCCTTTAACCCCCCCCTCCCCTCTAACTCCCCCCTCCCCTTTAACATCCTCCCCTTTAACTACCCCCCTCCCCTTTAACTCCCGCCCCTTACCTTTAACGGCCGCGCGCCGGGGCTGATTCCCAACGGTTTTAACGGAACTGGCTCCGGTCTCGAGCTCGGTGATATCGGAAGCGCTCCCGCGGTGACGCATTTCCGCCCGTTGTCCGGCGGCGCCACTTCCGCCGGATGTGCGTGTACGAGACTCTCCCGCGTGACCCCCCCTCGGGGAATTACCCGGACAGGAGGAGACCGGGAGGGGGGGGCCGGGGCTCAGTCTGGGACACCGGTGTCCCGGGGGGGGGGGGTCCGGGGCTCAGTCTGGGACACCGGTGTCCCGGGAGGGGCCGGGGCTCAGTCTGGGACACCGGTGTCCCGGGAGAGAATCCTTTTGCTCCCGTTGCCGAGGACGGTGCATTCGGCTGTCTGGCCGATACAATGGTGTTAAATTGACAAATCCCTCGATCCCGGACACGGCCCTGAAGTGTGATTGGATGCAGAGAGACGGTGAGGAACGGGACTGATTAATCTACCAGTCACCCGTTGTTACCGGTCAGTTAATTGTGAGTGAGTCGGGAACAGTGTGGCGACCCACTTTCTGCGCAGGCGCATGGACTCACAAATAGCCAGCGCGGTGAGCACCTCTGACGTCATTTCCGCTCGGAGAGGGCGGGCGCTCGGGATTAAATGCGCAGGCGCACCGGCTCACAAATACCCCAGGATTAAATACCAGCGCCGCGAAGTTTGAATAAACTAGTCTGGAAGAGACTCACCGACTGCGTGTCATTGTCTCTAACTCTGTACATAGTACATCGCTACAACAGTGTATTTATTCCCGCAAGTCAGCAGCTCACATACTGTTTAATTTGCATTTATCATGATGAAATCAATAAACCGCTGTAACTTCCTGCCTTGGTGTCGGACTTGAGTTTTGTTTGAGGTTTCCGCTGCCCCCCGCACCCTGTGCACTGTAACAGTGGGTCGGAGCTCCTCACACCGACACAGTAGCTTCTCAGCTCCAGGCTGAGGGAGGTCGGACTGGCAGAGTCTGGGTGCCCAGGATCTCGTCTCAAATTAACCCCCTTCCTGGCTAACCGTCCCCCCTCCTGTACCCCGCAGACAGTTAATATCGGCTCGAATATCAGACGTGAGTCACTGAGGTCCCGAGTACGAGACGGATGGAGGATGGAATACCGGCGTGAAACACAGAGTGAAGCTCCCTCCACACCGGCCCATCACACACCCCCGGGGCCAGACACAGAGTGAAGCTCCCTCCACACCATCCCATCACACACTCCCGGGATCAGACACAGAGTGAATCTCCCTCCACACCGACCCATCACACACTCCCGGGGTGAGACACAGAGTGAATCTCCCTCCACACCGTCCCATCACACACTCCCGGGGTCAGACACAGAGTGAATCTCCCTCCACACCGTCCCATCACACACTCCAGGGGCCAGACACAGAGTGAATCTCCCTCCTCACCGTCCCATCACACACTCCCGGGGTCAGACACAGAGTGAATCTCCCTCCACACCGTCCCATCACACACTCCCGGGGTCAGACACAGAGTGAATCTCCCTGCGCACCGTCCCATCACACACTCCCGGGCTCAGACACAGAGTGAATCTCCCTCCGCACCGTCCCATCACACACTCCCGGGGCCAGACTCAGAGTGAATCTGCCTCCACACCGTCCCATCACACACTCCCGGGGCCAGACACTGAGTGAATCTCCCTCCGCACCGTCCCATCACACACTCCCGGGGCCAGACACAGAGTGAATCTCCCTCCGCACCGTCCCATCACACACTCCCGGGGTCAGACACAGAGTGAATCTCCCTCCACACCGTCCCATCACACTCTCCCGGGGTCAGACACAGAGTGAATCTCCCTCCACACCGTCTCATCACACACTCCCAGGGTCAGACACAGAGTGAATCTCCCTCCACACCGTCCCATCACACTCTCCCGGAATCAGACACAGAGTGAATCTCCCTCCACACTGTCTCATCACACACTCCCGGGGTCAGACACAGAGTGAATCTCCCTCCACACCGTCCCATCACACACTCCCGGGGTCAGACACAGAGTGAATCTCCCTCAACACCATCCCATCACACTCTCCCGGGGCCAGACACAGAGTGAATCTCCCTCCCCACCGTCCCATCACATACTCCCGGGGCCAGACTCAGAGTGAATCTCCCTCCACTCCGTCCCATCACACACTCCCGGGGCCAGACACTGAGTGAATCTCCCTCCGCACCGTCCCATCACACACTCCCGGGGTCAGACACAGAGTGAATCTCCCTCCACACCGTCCCATCACACATTCCCGGGGTCAGACACAGAGTGAATCACCCTCCACACCGTCCCATCACACTCACTCCCGGGGTCAGACACAGAGTGAATCTACTTCCACACCGTCCCATCACACACTCCCGGGGCCAGACACTGTGTGAATCTCCCTCCGCACCGTCCCATCACACACTCCCGGGGTCAGACACAGAGTGAATCTCCCTCCACACCGTCCCATCACACTCACACCCGGGGTCGGACACAGTGTGAATCTCCCTCCACACCGTGCCATCACACACTCCCGGGGTCGGACACAGTGTGAATCTCCCTCCACACCGTCCCATCACACACTCCCGGGGACAGACACAGAGTGAATCTCCCTCCACACCGTCCCATCACACACACCCGGGGTCGGACACAGTGTGAATCTCCCTCCACACCGTCCCATCACACACTCCCGGGGACAGACACAGTGTGAATCTCCCTCCACACCGTCCCATCACACACTCCCGGGGACAGACACAGAGTGAATCTCCCTCCACACCGTCCCATCACACACTCCCGGGGTCAGACACAGAGTGAATCTCCCTCCGCACCGTCCCATCACACACTCCCGGGGTCAGACACAGTGTGAAGCTCCCTCCACACCGTCCCATCACACTCACACCCGGGGTCAGACACAGAGTGAATCTCCCTCCGCACCGTCCCGTCACACACTCCCGGGGTCAGACACAGAGTGAATCCCCCTCCACACCGTCCCATCACACACTCCCGGGGTCAGACACAGAGTGAATCTCCCTCCACACCGTCCCATCACACACTCCCGGGTTCAGACACAGAGTGCAGCTCCTTCTGCACGGTCCGATTACACAGTGAGGTATTATGAAACAGCGAATCTCTCTCTCTGCCCACTGTCCCCTCTGACCATTCAGAATAGGCTCAGAACTGAGAGATTGATTTGCGGTTGAAGAGGGGAGTCTAACTCCAGAATTCAACTCTCCACCATTCTCTCCACAAATCCCTGTCAACACAGAAAGGGAGGTGTTTGGGGAGGGAGGGGGGTGTGACAGAGACGAGGGGGCTGTGGTGGGTATCGGGGAGGGAGGGGGTATGACAGAGACGAGGGGGCTGTGGTGGGTATCGGGGAGGGAGGGGGTGTGACAAGACGAGGGGGCTGTGGTGGGTATCGGGGAGGGAGGCGTTTGGGGAGGGAGGGGGTGTGACAGAGACGAGGGGGCTGTGGTGGGTATCGGGGAGGGAGGGGGTGTGACAGAGACGAGGGGGCTGTGGTGGGTATCGGGGAGGGAGGCGTTTGGGGAGGGAGGGGGTTTGACAGAGACGAGGGGGCTGTGGTGGGTATTGGGGAGGGAGGCGTTTGGGGAGGGAGGGGGTGTGACAGAGACGAGGGGGCTGTGGTGGGTATCGGGGAGGGAGGCGTTTGGGGAGGGAGGGGGTTTGACAGAGACGAGGGGGCTGTGGTGGGTATTGGGGAGGGAGGCGTTTTGGGAGAGAGGGGGTGTGACAGAGACGAGGGGGCTGTGGGGTATCGGGGAGGGAGGCGTTTGGGGAGGGAGGGGGTGTGACAGAGACGAGGGGGCTGTGGTGGGTATCGGGGAGGGAGGGGGGTGTGACAGATACGAGGGGGCTGTGGTGGGTATCGGGGAGGGAGGGGGTGTGACAGAGACGAGGGGGCTGTGGTGGGTATCGGGGAGGGAGGGGGTGTGACAGATACGAGGGGGCTGTGGTGGGTATCGGGGAGGGAGGGGGTGTGACAGAGACGAGGGGGCTGTGGTGGGTATCGGGGAGGGAGGCGTTTGGGGAGAGAGGGGGTTGTGACAGAGACGAGTGGGCTGTGGTGGGTATCGGGGAGGGAGGCGTTTGGGGAGGGAGGGGGTGTGACAGAGACGAGGGGGCTGTGGTGGGTATCGGGGAGGGAGGCGTTTGGGGAGAGAGGGGGTGTGACAGAGACGAGGGGGCTGTGGTGGGTATCGGGGAGGGAGGGGGTGTGACAGAGATGAGGGGGCTGTGGTGGGTATCGGGGAGGGAGGCGTTTGGGGAGGGAGGGGGTGTGACAGAGACGAGGGGGCTGTGGTGGGTATCGGGGGAGGGAGGCGTTTGGGGAGGGAGGGGGTTTGACAGAGACGAGGGGGCTGTGGTGGGTATTGGGGAGGGAGGGGGTGTGACAGATACGAGGGGGCTGTGGTGGGTATCGGGGAGGGAGGGGGTGTGACAGAGACGAGGGGGCTGTGGTGGGTATCGGGGAGGGAGGGGGTGTGACAGATACGAGGGGGCTGTGGTGGGTATCGGGGAGGGAGGGGGTGTGACAGAGACGAGGGGCTGTGGTGGGTATCGGGGAGGGAGGCGTTTGGGGAGAGAGGGGGTGTGACAGAGACGAGTGGGCTGTGGTGGGTATCGGGGAGGGAGGCGTTTGGGGAGGGAGGGGGGTGTGACAGAGACGAGGGGGCTGTGGTGGGTATCGGGGAGGGAGGGGTGTGACAGAGACGAGTGGGCTGTGGTGGGTATCGGGGAGGGAGGCGTTTGGGGAGGGAGGGGGTGTGACAGAGACGAGGGGGCTGTGGTGGGTATCGGGGAGGGAGGCGTTTGGGGAGGGAGGGGGTGTGACAGAGACGAGGGGGCTGTGGTGTGTATCGGGGAGGGAGGGGGTGTGACAGAGACGAGGGGGCTGTGGTGGGTATCGGGGAGGGAGGCGTTTGGGGAGGGAGGGGGTGTGACAGAGACGAGGGGGCTGTGGTGGGTATCGGGGAGGGAGGCGTTTGGGGAGGGAGGGGGTGTGACAGAGACGAGGGGGCTGTGGTGGGTATCGGGGAGGGAGGCGTTTGGGGAGGGAGGGGGTGTGACAGAGACGAGGGGGCTGTGGTGGGTATCGGGGAGGGAGGCGTTTGGGGAGAGATGGGGTGTGACAGAGACGAGGGGGCTCTGGTGGGTATTGGGGGAGGGAGGCGTTTGGGGAGGGAGGGGGTGTGACAGAGACGAGGGGGCTGTGGTGGGTATCGGGGAGGGAGGCTTTTGGGGAGAGAGGGGGTGTGACAGAGACGAGGGGGCTGTGGTGGGTATCGGGGAGGGAGGCGTTTGGGGAGAGATGGGGTTTGACAGAGACGAGTGGGCTGTGGTGGGTATCGGGGAGGGAGGCGTTTGGGGAGAGAGGGGGTGTGACAGAGACGAGGGTGCTGTGGTGGGTATCGGGATGGGAGGCGTTTGGGGAGGGAGGGGGTGTGACAGAGACGAGGAGGCTGTGGTGGGTATCGGGGAGGGAGGCGTTTGGGGAGGGAGGGGGTGTGACAGAGACGAGGAGGCTGTGGTGGGTATCGGGGAGGGAGGTGGTGTGACGGAGACGAGGGGGCTGTGGTGGGTATCGGGGAGGGAGGCGTTTGGGGAGAGAGGGGGGTGTGACAGAGACGAGGGGGCTGTGGTGGGTATCGGGGAGGGAGGCGTTTGGGGAGGGAGGGGGTTTGACAGAGACGAGGGGGCTGTGGTGGGTATCGGGGAGGGAGGCGTTTGGGGAGAGAGGGGGTTTGACAGAGACGAGGGGGCTGTGGTGGGTATCGGGGAGGGAGGGGGTATGACAGAGACGAGGGGGCTGTGGTGGGTATCGGGGAGGGAGGGGGTGTGACAAGACGAGGGGGCTGTGGTGGGTATCGGGGAGGGAGGCGTTTGGGGAGGGAGGGGGTGTGACAGAGACGAGGGGGCTGTGGTGGGTATCGGGGAGGGAGGGGGTGTGACAGAGACGAGGGGGCTGTGGTGGGTATCGGGGAGGGAGGCGTTTGGGGAGGGAGGGGGTTTGACAGAGACGAGGGGGCTGTGGTGGGTATTGGGGAGGGAGGCGTTTGGGGAGGGAGGCGTTTGGGGAGGGAGGGGGTGTGACAGAGACGAGGGGGCTGTGGTGGGTATCGGGGAGGGAGGCGTTTGGGGAGGGAGGGGGTTTGACAGAGACGAGGGGGCTGTGGTGGGTATTGGGGAGGGAGGCGTTTTGGGAGAGAGGGGGTGTGACAGAGACGAGGGGGCTGTGGGGTATCGGGGAGGGAGGCGTTTGGGGAGGGAGGGGGTGTGACAGAGACGAGGGGGCTGTGGTGGGTATCGGGGAGGGAGGGGGTGTGACAGATACGAGGGGGCTGTGGTGGGTATCGGGGAGGGAGGGGGTGTGACAGAGACGAGGGGGCTGTGGTGGGTATCGGGGAGGGAGGGGGTGTGACAGATACGAGGGGGCTGTGGTGGGTATCGGGGAGGGAGGGGGTGTGACAGAGACGAGGGGGCTGTGGTGGGTATCGGGGAGGGAGGCGTTTGGGGAGAGAGGGGGTGTGACAGAGACGAGTGGGCTGTGGTGGGTATCGGGGAGGGAGGCGTTTGGGGAGGGAGGGGGTGTGACAGAGACGAGGGGGTTGTGGTGGTGTATCGGGGAGGGAGGCGTTTAGGGAGAGAGGGGGTGTGACAGAGACGAGGGGGCTGTGGTGGGTATCGGGGAGGGAGGGGGTGTGACAGAGATGAGGGGGCTGTGGTGGGTATCGGGGAGGGAGGCGTTTGGGGAGGGAGGGGGTGTGACAGAGACGAGGGGGCTGTGGTGGGTATCGGGGAGGGAGGCGTTTGGGGAGGGAGGGGGTTTGACAGAGACGAGGGGGCTGTGGTGGGTATTGCGGAGGGAGGGGGTGTGACAGAGACGAGGGGGCTGTGGTGGGTATCGGGGAGGGAGGCGTTTGGGGAGGGAGGGGGTGTGACAGAGACGAGGGGGCTGTGGTGGGTATCGGGGAGGGAGGCGTTTGGGGAGGGAGGGGGTTTGACAGAGACGAGGGGGCTGTGGTGGGTATTGGGGAGGGAGGCGTTTTGGGAGAGAGGGGGGTGTGACAGAGACGAGGGGGCTGTGGGGTATCGGGGAGGGAGGCGTTTGGGGAGGGAGGGGGTGTGACAGAGACGAGGGGGGCTGTGGTGGGTATCGGGGAGGGAGGGGGTGTGACAGATACGAGGGGGCTGTGGTGGGTATCGGGGAGGGAGGGGGTCTGACAGAGACGAGGGGGCTGTGGTGGGTATCGGGGAGGGAGGGGGTGTGACAGATACGAGGGGGCTGAGGTGGGTATCGGGGAGGGAGGGGGTGTGACAGAGACGAGGGGCTGTGGTGGGTATCGGGGAGGGAGGCGTTTGGGGAGAGAGGGGGTGTGACAGAGACGAGTGGGCTGTGGTGGGTATCGGGGAGGGAGGCGTTTGGGGAGGGAGGGGGTGTGACAGAGACGAGGGGGCTGTGGTGGGTATCGGGGAGGGAGGCGTTTGGGGAGGGAGGGGGTGTGACAGAGACGAGGGGGCTGTGGTGGGTATCGGGGAGGGAGGGGGTGTGACAGAGACGAGGGGGCTGTGGTGGGTATCGGGGAGGGAGGCGTTTGGGGAGGGAGGGGTGTGACAGAGACGAGGGGGCTGTGGTGGGTATCGGGGAGGGAGGCGTTTGGGGAGGGAGGGGGTGTGACAGAGACGAGGGGGCTGTGGTGGGTATCGGGGAGGGAGGCGTTTGGGGAGGGAGGGGGTGTGACAGAGACGAGGGGGCTGTGGTGGGTATCGGGGAGGGAGGCGTTTGGGGAGAGATAGGGTGTGACAGAGACGAGGGGGCTGTGGTGGGTATTGGGGGAGGGAGGCGTTTGGGGAGGGAGGGGGTGTGACAGAGACGAGGGGGCTGTGGTGGGTATCGGGGAGGGAGGCTTTTGGGGAGAGAGGGGGTGTGACAGAGACGAGGGGGCTGTGGTGGGTATCGGGGAGGGAGGCGTTTGGGGAGAGATGGGGTTTGACAGAGACGAGTGGGCTGTGGTGGGTATCGGGGAGGGAGGCGTTTGGGGAGAGAGGGGGGTGTGACAGAGACGAGGGGGCTGTGGTGGGTATCTGGGAGGGAGGCGTTTGGGGAGGGAGGTGGTGTGACAGAGACGAGGAGGCTGTGGTGGGTATCGGGGAGGGAGGCGTTTGGGGAGGGAGGGGGTGTGACAGAGACGAGGAGGCTGTGGTGGGTATCGGGGAGGGAGGGGGTGTGACAGAGACGAGGAGGCTGTGGTGGGTATCGGGGAGGGAGGGGGTTTGACAGAGACGAGGGGGCTGTGGTGGGTATCGGGGAGGGAGGCGTTTGGGGAGGGAGGGGGTTTGACAGAGACGAGGGGGCTGTGGTGGGTATCGGGGAGGGAGGCGTTTGGGGAGGGAGGGGGTGTGACAGAGACGAGGAGGCTGTGGTGGGTATCGGGGAGGGAGGGGGTGTGACAGAGACGAGGAGGCTGTGGTGGGTATCGGGGAGGGAGGGGGTTTGACAGAGACGAGGGGGCTGTGGTGGGTATCGGGGAGGGAGGCGTTTGGGGAGGGAGGGGGTTTGACAGAGACGAGGGGGCTGTGGTGGGTATCGGGGAGGGAGGCGTTTGGGGAGGGAGGGGGTGTGACAGAGACGAGGAGGCTGTGGTGGGTATCGGGGAGGGAGGTGGTGTGACGGAGACGAGGGGGCTGTGGTGGGTATCGGGGAGGGAGGCGTTTGGGGAGAGAGGGGGTGTGACAGAGACGAGGGGGCTGTGGTGGGTATCGGGGAGGGAGGCGTTTGGGGAGGGAGGGGGTTTGACAGAGACGAGGGGGCTGTGGTGGGTATCGGGGAGGGAGGCGTTTGGGGAGAGAGGGGGTTTGACAGAGACGAGGGGGCTCTGGTGGGTATCGGGGAGGGAGGGGGTATGACAGAGACGAGGGGGCTGTGGTGGGTATCGGGGAGGGAGGGGGGTGTGACAAGACGAGGGGGCTGTGGTGGGTATCGGGGAGGGAGGCGTTTGGGGAGGGAGGGGGTGTGACAGAGACGAGGGGGCTGTGGTGGGTATCGGGGAGGGAGCGGGTGTGACAGAGACGAGGGGGCTGTGGTGGGTATCGGGGAGGGAGGCGTTTGGGGAGGGAGGGGGTTTGACAGAGACGAGGGGGCTGTGGTGGGTATTGGGGAGGGAGGCGTTTGGGGAGGGAGGCGTTTGGGGAGAGATGGGGTGTGACAGAGACGAGGGTGCTGTGGTGGGTATCGGGATGGGAGGCGTTTGGGGAGGGAGGGGGTGTGACAGAGACGAGGAGGCTGTGGTGGGTATCGGGGAGGGAGGCGTTTGGGGAGGGAGGGGGTGTGACAGAGACGAGGAGGCTGTGGTGGGTATCGGGGAGGGAGGTGGTGTGACGGAGACGAGGGGGCTGTGGTGGGTATCGGGGAGGGAGGCGTTTGGGGAGAGAGGGGGTGTGACAGAGACGAGGGGGCTGTGGTGGGTATCGGGGAGGGAGGCGTTTGGGGAGGGAGGGGGTTTGACAGAGACGAGGGGGCTGTGGTGGGTATCGGGGAGGGAGGCGTTTGGGGAGAGAGGGGGTTTGACAGAGACGAGGGGGCTGTGGTGGGTATCGGGGAGGGAGGGGGTATGACAGAGACGAGGGGGCTGTGGTGTGTATCGGGGAGGGAGGGGGTGTGACAAGACGAGGGGGCTGTGGTGGGTATCGGGGAGGGAGGCGTTTGGGGAGGGAGGGGGTGTGACAGAGACGAGGGGGCTGTGGTGGGTATCGGGGAGGGAGGGGGTGTGACAGAGACGAGGGGGCTGTGGTGGGTATCGGGGAGGGAGGCGTTTGGGGAGGGAGGGGGTTTGACAGAGACGAGGGGGCTGTGGTGGGTATTGGGGAGGGAGGCGTTTGGGGAGGGAGGGGGTTTGACAGAGACGAGGGGGCTGTGGTGGGTATCGGGGAGGGAGGCGTTTGGGGAGGGAGGGGGTTTGACAGAGACGAGGGGGCTGTGGTGGGTATCGGGGAGGGAGGCGTTTGGGGAGGGAGGGGGTTTGACAGAGACGAGGGGGCTGTGGTGGGTATCGGGGAGGGAGGCGTTTGGGGAGGGAGGGGGTTTGACAGAGACGAGGGGGCTGTGGTGGGTATCGGGGAGGGAGGCGTTTGGGGAGGGAGGGGGTGTGACAGAGACGAGGGGGCTGTGGTGGGTATCGGGGAGGGAGGGGGTGTGACAGAGACGAGGGGGCTGTGGTGGGTATCGGGGAGGGAGGCGTTTGGGGAGAGAGGGGGTGTGACAGAGACGAGGGGGCTGTGGTGGGTATCGGGGAGGGAGGCGTTTGGGGAGGGAGGGGGTTTGACAGAGACGAGGGGGCTGTGGTGGGTATTGGGGAGGGAGGCGTTTTGGGAGAGAGGGGGTGTGACAGAGACGAGGGGGCTGTGGGGTATCGGGGAGGGAGGCGTTTGGGGAGGGAGGGGTTGTGACAGAGACGAGGGGGCTGTGGTGGGTATCGGGGAGGGAGGGGGTGTGACAGTTACGAGGGGGCTGTGGTGGGTATCGGGGGAGGGAGGGGGTGTGACAGAGACGAGGGGGCTGTGGTGGGTATCGGGGAGGGAGGGGGGTGTGACAGATACGAGGGGGCTGTGGTGGGTATCGGGGAGGGAGGGGGGTGTGACAGAGACGAGGGGGCTGTGGTGGGTATCGGGGAGGGAGGCGTTTGGGGAGAGAGGGGGTGTGACAGAGACGAGGGGGCTGTGGTGGGTATCGGGGAGGGAGGCGTTTGGGGAGGGAGGGGGTGTGACAGAGACGAGGGGGCTGTGGTGGGTATCGGGGAGGGAGGCTTTTGGGGAGAGAGGGGGTGTGACAGAGACGAGTGGGCTGTGGTGGGTATCGGGGAGGGAGGCGTTTGGGGAGGGAGGGGGTGTGACAGAGACGAGGGGGCTGTGGTGGTGTATCGGGGAGGGAGGCGTTTGGGGAGAGAGGGGGTGTGACAGAGACGAGGGGGCTGTGGTGGGTATCGGGGAGGGAGGCGTTTGGGGAGGGAGGGGGTGTGACAGAGACGAGGGGGGCTGTGGTGGGTATCGGGGAGGGAGGCGTTTGGGGAGGGAGGGGGTGTGACAGAGACGAGGGGGTTGTGGTGGTGTATCGGGGAGGGAGGCGTTTGGGGAGAGAGGGGGTGTGACAGAGACGAGGGGGCTGTGGTGGTGTATCGGGGAGGGAGGCGTTTGGGGAGAGAGGGGGTGTGACAGAGACGAGGGGGCTGTGGTGGGTGTCGGGGAGGGAGGGGGTGTGACAGAGATGAGGGGGCTGTGGTGGGTATCGGGGAGGGAGGCGTTTGGGGAGGGAGGGGGGTGTGACAGAGACGAGGGGGCTGTGGTGGGTATCGGGGAGGGAGGCGTTTGGGGAGGGAGGGGGTTTGACAGAGACGTGGGGGCTGTGGTGGGTATTGCGGAGGGAGGGGGTGTGACAGAGACGAGGGGGCTGTGGTGGGTATCGGGGAGGGAGGCGTTTGGGGAGGGAGGGTGGTTGTGACAGAGACGAGGGGGCTGTGGTGGGTATCGGGGAGGGAGGCGTTTGGGGAGGGAGGGGGTTTGACAGAGACGAGGGGGCTGTGGTGGGTATTGGGGAGGGAGGCGTTTTGGGAGAGAGGGGGTGTGACAGAGACGAGGGGGCTGTGGGGTATCGGGAGGGAGGGGGTGTGACAGATACGAGGGGGCTGTGGTGGGTATCGGGGAGGGAGGGGGTCTGACAGAGACGAGGGGGCTGTGGGGTATCGGGGAGGGAGGGGGTGTGACAGATACGAGGGGGCTGTGGTGGGTATCGGGGAGGGAGGGGGTCTGACAGAGACGAGGGGGCTGTGGTGGGTATCGGGGAGGGAGGGGGTGTGACAGATACGAGGGGGCTGAGGTGGGTATCGGGGAGGGAGGGGGTGTGGACAGAGACGAGGGGCTGTGGTGGGTATCGGGGAGGGAGGCGTTTGGGGAGAGAGGGGGGTGTGACAGAGACGAGTGGGCTGTGGTGGGTATCGGGGAGGGAGGCGTTTGGGGAGGGAGGGGGTGTGACAGAGACGAGGGGGCTGTGGGTGGGTATCGGGGAGGGAGGCGTTTGGGGAGGGAGGGGGTGTGACAGAGCCGAGGGGGCTGTGGTGGGTATCGGGGAGGGAGGGGGTGTGACAGAGACGAGGGGGCTGTGGTGGGTATCGGGGAGGGAGGCGTTTGGGGAGGGAGGGGGTGTGACAGAGACGAGGGGGCTGTGGTGGGTATCGGGGAGGGAGGCGTTTGGGGAGGGAGGGGGGTGTGACAGAGACGAGGGGGCTGTGGTGGGTATCGGGGAGGGAGGCGTTTGGGGAGGGAGGGGGTGTGACAGAGACGAGGGGGCTGTGGTGGGTATCGGGGAGGGAGGCGTTTGGGGAGAGATGGGGTGTGACAGAGACGAGGGGGCTGTGGTGGGTATTGGAGGAGGGAGGCGTTTGGGGAGGGAGGGGGTGTGACAGAGACGAGGGGGCTGTGGTGGGTATCGGGGAGGGAGGCTTTTGGGGAGAGAGGGGGTGTGACAGAGACGAGGGGGCTGTGGTGGGTATCGGGGAGGGAGGCGTTTGGGGAGAGATGGGGTTTGACAGAGACGAGTGGGCTGTGGTGGGTATCGGGGAGGGAGGCGTTTGGGGAGAGAGGGGGTGTGACAGAGACGAGGGGGCTGTGGTGGGTATCTGGGAGGGAGGCGTTTGGGGAGGGAGGTGGTGTGACAGAGACGAGGAGGCTGTGGTGGGTATCGGGATGGGAGGCGTTTGGGGAGGGAGGGGGTGTGACAGAGACGAGGAGGCTGTGGTGGGTATCGGGGAGGGAGGCGTTTGGGGAGGGAGGGGGTGTGACAGAGACGAGGAGGCTGTGGTGGGTATCGGGGAGGGAGGTGGTGTGACGGAGACGAGGGGGCTGTGGTGGGTATCGGGGAGGGAGGCGTTTGGGGAGAGAGGGGGGTGTGACAGAGACGAGGGGGCTGTGGTGGGTATCGGGGAGGGAGGCGTTTGGGGAGGGAGGGGGTTTGACAGAGACGAGGGGGCTGTGGTGGGTATCGGGGAGGGAGGCGTTTGGGGAGAGAGGGGGGTTTGACAGAGACGAGGGGGCTCTGGTGGGTATCGGGGAGGGAGGGGGTATGACAGAGACGAGGGGGCTGTGGTGGGTATCGGGGAGGGAGGGGGTGTGACAAGACGAGGGGGCTGTGGTGGGTATCGGGGAGGGAGGCGTTTGGGGAGGGAGGGGGTGTGACAGAGACGAGGGGGCTGTGGTGGGTATCGGGGAGGGAGGGGGTGTGACAGAGACGAGGGGGCTGTGGTGGGTATCGGGGAGGGAGGCGTTTGGGGAGGGAGGGGGTTTGACAGAGACGAGGGGGCTGTGGTGGGTATTGGGGAGGGAGGCGTTTGGGGAGGGAGGCGTTTGGGGAGAGATGGGGTGTGACAGAGACGAGGGTGCTGTGGTGGGTATCGGGATGGGAGGCGTTTGGGGAGGGAGGGGGTGTGACAGAGACGAGGAGGCTGTGGTGGGTATCGGGGAGGGAGGCGTTTGGGGAGGGAGGGGGTGTGACAGAGACGAGGAGGCTGTGGTGGGTATCGGGGAGGGAGGTGGTGTGACGGAGACGAGGGGGCTGTGGTGGTTATCGGGGAGGGAGGCGTTTGGGGAGAGAGGGGGTGTGACAGAGACGAGGGGGCTGTGGTGGGTATCGGGGAGGGAGGCGTTTGGGGAGGGAGGGGGTTTGACAGAGACGAGGGGGCTGTGGTGGGTATCGGGGAGGGAGGCGTTTGGGGAGAGAGGGGGTTTGACAGAGACGAGGGGGCTGTGGTGGGTATCGGGGAGGGAGGGGGTATGACAGAGACGAGGTGGCTGTGGTGTGTATCGGGGAGGGAGGGGGTGTGACAAGACGAGGGGGCTGTGGTGGGTATCGGGGAGGGAGGCGTTTGGGGAGGGAGGGGGTGTGACAGAGACGAGGGGGCTGTGGTGGGTATCGGGGAGGGAGGGGGTGTGACAGAGACGAGGGGGCTGTGGTGGGTATCGGGGAGGGAGGCGTTTGGGGAGGGAGGGGGTTTGACAGAGACGAGGGGGCTGTGGTGGGTATTGGGGAGGGAGGCGTTTGGGGAGGGAGGGGGTTTGACAGAGACGAGGGGGCTGTGGTGGGTATCGGGGAGGGAGGCGTTTGGGGAGGGAGGGGGTTTGACAGAGACGAGGGGGCTGTGGTGGGTGTCGGGGAGGGAGGCGTTTGGGGAGGGAGGGGGTTTGACAGAGACGAGGGGGCTGTGGTGGGTATCGGGGAGGGAGGCGTTGGAGGCGTTTGGGGAGGGAGGGGGGTTTGACAGAGACGAGGGGGCTGTGGTGGTATCGGGGAGGGAGGCGTTTGGGGAGGGGAGGGGGGTGTGACAGAGACGAGGGGGCTGTGGGTGGGTGATCGGGGGGAGGGGGAGGGGGTGTGACAGAGACGAGGGGGCTGTGGTGGGTATCGGGGAGGGAGGCGTTGGGGAGAGAGGGGGTGTGACAGAGACGAGGGGGCTGTGGTGGGTATCGGGGAGGGAGGCGTTTTGGGGAGGGAGGGGGTTTGACAGAGACGAGGGGGCTGTGGTGGGTATCGGGGAGGGAGGCGTTTGGGGAGGGAGGGGGTGTGACAGAGGACGAGGGGGCTGTGGTGGGTATCGGGGAGGAGGCGTTTTGAGAGAGGGGGTGACAGACAGGGGCGGGGTATGCTTGAGGAGGGTTGTGACAGAGACGAGGGGGGCTGTGGGTGGGGTATCGGGGAGGGGGGTGACAGACGAGGGCTGGGTGGTATCGAGGAGGGGGTGTGACAGAGACGAGGGGGCTGTGGTGGGTATCGGGGAGGGAGGGGGGTGTGGACAGATACGAGGGGGGCTGTGGTGGGTATCGGGGAGGGAGGGGGTGTGACAGAGACGAGGGGGCTGTGGTGGGTATCGGGGGAGGGAGGCGTTTGGGGAGAGAGGGGGTGTGACAGAGACGAGGGGGCTGTGGTGGGTATCGGGGAGGGAGGCGTTTGGGGAGGGAGGGGGTGTGTGACAGAGACGAGGGGGGTTGTGGTGGTGTATCGGGGAGGGAGGCGTTTGGGGAGAGAGGGGGGTGTGACAGAGACGAGGGGTCTGTGGTGGGTATCGGGGAGGGAGGCGTTTGGGGAGGGAGGGGGGTGTGACAGAGACGAGGGGGCTGTGGTGGGTATCGGGGAGGGAGGCGTTTGGGGAGGGAGGGGGTGTGACAGAGACGAGGGGGTTGTGGTGGTGTATCGGGGAGGGAGGCGTTTGGGGGAGAGAGGGGGTGTGACAGAGACGAGGGGGCTGTGGTGGGTATCGGGGAGGGAGGGGGTGTGACAGAGATGAGGGGGCTGTGGTGGGTATCGGGGAGGGAGGCGTTTGGTGAGGGAGGGGGGTGTGACAGAGACGAGGGGGCTGTGGTGGGTATCGGGGAGGGAGGCGTTTGGGGAGGGAGGGGGTTTGACAGAGACGAGGGGGCTGTGGTGGGTATCGGGGAGGGGAGGCGTTTGGGGAGGGAGTGGGGTGTGACAGAGACGAGGGGGCTGTGGTGGGTATCGGGGAGGGAGGCGTTTGGGGAGGGAGGGGGTTTGACAGAGACGAGGGGGCTGTGGTGGGTATCGGGGAGGGAGGCGTTTGGGGAGGGAGTGGGTGTGTGACAGAGACGAGGGGGGCTGTGGTGGGTATCGGGGAGGGAGGCGTTTGGGGAGAGATGGGGTGTGACAGAGACGAGGGGGCTGTGGTGGGTATTGGGGGGAGGGAGGCGTTTTGGGGAGGGAGGGGGTGTGACAGAGACGAGGGGGCTGTGGTGGGGTATCGGGGGAGGGAGGCTTTTGGGGAGAGAGGGGGTGTGACAGAGACGAGGGGGCTGTGGTGGGTATCGGGGAGGGAGGCGTTTGGGGAGAGATGGGGTTTGACAGAGACGAGTGGGCTGTGGTGGGGTATCGGGGAGGGAGGCGTTTGGGGAGAGAGGGGGTGTGACAGAGACGAGGGTGCTGTGGTGGGTATCGGGATGGGAGGCGTTTGGGGAGGGAGGGGGTGTGACAGAGACGAGGAGGCTGTGGTGGGTATCGGGGAGGGAGGCGTTTGGGGAGGGAGGGGGTGTGACAGAGACGAGGAGGCTGTGGTGGGTATCGGGGAGGGAGGTGGTGTGACGGAGACGAGGGGCTGTGGTGGGTATCGGGGAGGGAGGCGTTTGGGGAGAGAGGGGGGTGTGACAGAGACGAGGGGGCTGTGGTGGGTATCGGGGAGGGAGGGCGTTTGGGGAGTGAGGGGGTTTGACAGAGACGAGGGGGCTCTGGTGGGTATCGGGGAGGGAGGCGTTTGGGGAGGGAGGGTGTTTGACAGAGACGAGGGGGCTGTGGTGGGTATCGGGGAGGGAGGCGTTTGGGGAGGGAGGGGGTGTGACAGAGACGAGGGGGCTGTGGTGGGTATCGCGGAGGGAGGCGTTTGGGGAGAGAGGGGGGTGTGACAGAGACGAGGGGGCTGTGGTGGGTATCGCGGAGGGAGGCGTTTGGGGAGAGAGGGGGTGTGACAGAGACGAGGGGGCTGTGGTGGGGTATCGGGGAGGGAGGCGTTTGGGGAGGGAGGGGGGTGTGACAGAGACGATGGGGCTGTGGTGGGTATCGGGAAGGGAGGCATTTGGGGAGGGGAGTGGGTTGTGACAGAACGAGGGGGCTGCATGGCTGTGGTGGGTATCGGGGAGGGAGGGGGTGTGACAGAGACGATGGGGCTGTGGTGGGTATCGGGACGGGAGGCATTTGGGGGGAGGGAGTGGGTGTGACAGAGACGAGGGGGCTGCATGGCTGTGGTGGGTATCGGGGAGGGAGGGGGTGTGACAGAGACGATGGGGCTGTGCTGGGTATCGGAAGGGAGGCATTTGGGGAGGGAGTGGGTGTGACAGAGACGAGGGGGCTGCATGGCTGTGGTGGGTATCGGGGAGGGAGGCGTTTGGGGATGTGAGGGGGTGTGACAGAGACGAGGGGGCTGTGGTGGGTCACGGGGAGGGAGGCGATGACGGAGAAGGGGATTGTGGTAGATGTTGAAGGGGTCGAAGGAGACGGAGAGGCGTGCAGGTGAGGGATGTGTCGACTGATGTGAGGAGAACAGCAGCGGAGGTTGGAGTATCCGAGGACGTGTCTCTCCGCTGCAGTCTGAATTTTCCCCTCTGCTTCAAAAGTCGACAATCACAGCAGTGCCGGAGAAGAGTAGGGAGAGCTGTCTCGACAACAATCGCCCAGTGACACTCACAGCTATTGGGATTAACTGCTTTGACAATAGACAATAGGTGCAGGAGTAGGTCATTCGGCCCTTCTAGCCAGCACCGCCATTCACTGTGATCGTGGCTGATTATACACAATCAGTACCCCGTTCCTGCCCTCTCCCCATATCCCTTGACCCCGCTATCTATAAGAGATCTATCTAACTCTCTCTTGAATGCATCCAGTGAATTGGCCTCCACTGGCTTCTGGTACAGAGCATTCCACACTTCCACCACTCTCTGGGTGAAAAAGATTTTCCACATCTCAGTTCTAAATGGCCTACCCCTTATTCTTAAACTGTGGCCTTTAGTTCTGGACTCACCCATCAGCGGGAACATGCTTCCTGCCTCCAGCGTGTCCAATCCCTTAATAATCTTATATGTTTCAATCAGATCCCCTCTCATCCTTCTAAACTCCAGTGTATACAAGCCCAGTCGATCCAATCTTTCAACATATGACAGTCCCGCCATTCCGGGAATTAACCTTGTGAACCTACGCTGCACTCCCTCAATAGCAAGAATGTCCTTCCTCAAATCGGGAGACCAAAACTGCACACAATACTCCAGGTGGGGTCTCACCAGGGCCTTGTACAGCTGCAGAAGGACCTCTTTACTCCTATACTCAATTCCTCTTGTTATAAAGGCCAGCATGCCATTAGCTTTCTTCACTGCATGCTGTACCTGCATGCTTGCTTTCATTGACTGATGTACAAGAACACCGAGATCTCGCTGTACTTCCCCTTTTCCTAACTTGACTCCATTTACATAGTAATCTGCCTTCCTGTTCTTGCCACCAAAGCGGATAACCTCACATTTACCCACATTAAACTGCATCTGCCATACATTTGCCCACTCACCCAACCTGTCCAAGTCACCCTGCATTCTCATAACATCTTCCATACATTTCACACTGCCACCCAGTTGGTGTCGTGACTTGGAGCAAGGTTCCTCTCTCTCTGAGAGTCGACCAACAATCCGGCAAGGGCTGACCGGAGCTGTCGGAGTCTTATCCTCTGGTGGCTAATGCAAACCAGGTGCTGGTGACTGAGAGGAATTGGGAACGATTGGGAATCAAGTGCGGGGATCTGGTTGAGAGGCTGGTCATACCCAGAGCCGACCCCTTCTCCAGCGAGGACGTGGGCCCGCTGTGATTTGGGGAAACTCGACGAAAGGTCTACCGCGGATACGATCTCACTCGCTCTCCCCTGGTCCCTGGGCATTACAACACCGACGCCAGGCTGCTGATGACTGGCGTTCAGCATCATCCTCCCCTCCGTTCTGATCCACAGGCTCCGGATCCTGGGCCAGCGAACCTCCCTCTGGAACTGGATGATGGAGATCCTCAGCACCGTGACTCCCTCAGCACCGGAACAGGCTCCCGGCTCACTGCCACCATCGGGGAAGGGAGAGGAGCCTGAAAACTCGACAATTCAGCAACACCTTCTTCCCCTCCGCCATCAGGTGTTTGGATGCGTCAGAGCACCCCCGACATTTCTGCCGTATTTATTATATATATATATTTGTAATTTACATTAACCTTACATCCTTTAAAATAGGAAAGGGGGATATAAAGACAAGAGATATAGAGAGGGAGAGAGAGAAGGAGGGATAGAGGGGGAAGAGAGAGAGAGACTGAGGAGTTGTTCATTTCACTCGGAGGGAGGGAGAGAGAGAGACTGAGCAGTTGTTCACTTCAAGGAGGGACGGGGGAGTGAGGGGAGAGAGAGAGAAGGAGGGAGGGAGGGGAGAGATATTAGGGAAGAGAGAGAGACTGAGGAGTTCATTTCACTCGGAGGGAGTGGGAGGGGGACAGAAGGAGGGAGAGGGAGGGTGAGAGATATTAGGGAAGAGAGAGTGAGGAGTTGTTCATTTCACTCGGAGGGACGGGGGGAGAGAGAGAAGGAGGGATGGAGAGGGAGGGAGGGAGAGAGAGGGAGGGGGAGAGATATTAGGGAAGAGAGAGAGAGAGAGACTGAGTTGTTCATTTCACTCGGAGGAAGGGGAGTGAGAGAGAGAAGGAGGGAGGGAGAGAAAGTAAGGGGGAGGGATATTAGGGAAGACAGAGAGACTGAGGAGTTGTTCATTTCACTCGGAGGAAGGGGAGTGAGAGAGAGAAGGAGGGAGGGAGAGAAAGGGAGGGGGAGGGATATTAGGGAAGAGAGAGAGACTGAGGAGTTGTTCATTTCACTCGGAGGGACGGGGGAGTGAGAGAGAAGGAGGGAGGGAGGGAGAGATTCGAGAAGGGAGAGAAAGACTGAGGAATTGTTCATTTCACTCGGAGGGAGGGGGAGAGAAGGAGGATGGAGCGGGAGGGAGGGAGAGAGAAGGAGGGAGGGAGAAAGAGGGAGGGGGAGAGATATTAGGGAAGAGAGAGACTGTGAGGAGTTGTTCATTTCATTCGGAGGGAGGGGGCTTGCTTGCTTCGGTGGGTGTCGGGTGTTTGTCCCCGGGGTCGTGGTTTCCCCCGCACAGAGGGTCTGAATCCCCGGCGATGAGCAGAGCAGTGGGTGGGTTGGGGGGGTGGTGTCGATGGGACACAGTTCCCCAGGACAACAAGGCTCAGCATGAGTGATACACACCCCTTTGTATTTCACTCCTTCTCTAATCCCCTTCTTCCACTCCTTTCCCCCTCCCTTCTCTTTATATCCCCCCTCCGTCCATTAACTTTACATCATTTTTGCTTTACCGGTTGCGCAAAAGAACAAATCTCAGGTCGTGTAAATCACCGATGGTAAATCGGACCGTGAATCCGGCAGAAGAGATGCGATACAGGGGGACGGGACATTCGACACGCGGGCCTCCGTCAGTCGGGACACTGAGTACGGGAGTCGGGGGTCACGTCCCAGTTGTACAAGACGTCGGTGAGGCCGCGCTGGGAGTCCGGTGTTCGGTTTTGGTCGCCCTGCTGGGGGAAAGATGCCCCCGAGCTGGGAGGAGTCCGGGGGAAGATTTGCGAGGAACTCGGGGGACTGGGATACGGAGAGAGCTCGGGAATGTTGAGGATCTGTTCTGTGACATTTCAGAGACGTATGAAAGCACGAGGGGGGCACAGATCAGGCGAATGCGTGCGCTTTATTTCCCCCGGGACTGGGGTATCGAGAGCAACAGCGCACGTGATTGAGGTGCCAGCAGCTGAAGAGGGGAGAGGAAAAGCGAGAGGGGCTGGATAAAAGGGAGAGCGGGGTCGAGAGGGAGTAGAGAATGGGGAGAGAGATTGATCGGAAGGGGGAAGAGTTGGGGGAAAGGGAGGCAAGGTAGCGAGAGGAAGGGAAGTGAGGATGTAACAGCGAAGGTCGGAGGGGTGGAGGATGAGAAAGAGAGAGAGTTCAGAGGGACGAGGGTAAAGAGAAAGCAAGATGGCGAGTGAGAGCGATAGAAGGAGGGAGGTTAGGGACGAGGGGCAGAGAGGATGGGTTAGTGAGAGTCGGAGAGAGAGATGGGGAGAACGAGGGTGTTGTCATGTGATTGGAGTCGGACCCACGGGCTGTTGACAGAGATCCCGGATCTTTTCAGAAATATCCGGGCACAGAGGTGCAGGCTTCTCACAGATGAAACGATGGCGAACCTGACTGCAGCGGGAGAGATGAGTGTACCATGTACATCCTTTACATTCGAACTCTCCAGCGTTCTTCCCGTACACGACCTGAGAGGCCACTTTTCCGTCAAGGAGGGGAAAACCACCTCAAATGACAACTCCAGCAGACAGCCCTGTGTCAGTCCCCAAAGTCACTGACACCCTCCCTCACCACTGACCTGTAGCAGACCCCAACATCTCCCACTTCCCCAACACAGCCCTGTGTCAGTCCCCAAAGTCACTGACACCCTCCCTCACCACTGACCTGTAGCAGAGCCCAACATCTCCCACTTCCCCAGCACAGCCCTGTGTCAGTCCCCAAAGTCACAGACACCCTCCCTCACCACTGACCTGTAGCAGAGCCCAACATCTCCCACTTCCCCAACACAGCTCTGTGTCAGTCCCCAAAGTCACTGACACCCTCCCTCACCAATGACCTGTAGCAGACCCCAACATCTCCCACTTCCCCAACACAGCCCTGTGTCAGCCCCCAAAGTCACTGACACCCACCCTCACCACTGACCTGTAGCAGGCACCAACATCTCCCACTTCCCCAACACAGCTCTGTGTCAGTCCCCAAAGTCACTGACACCCTCCCTCACCAATGACCTGTAGCAGACCCCAACATCTCCCACTTCCCCAACACAGCCCTGTGTCAGTCCCCAAAGTCACTGACACCCTCCCTCACCACTGACCTGTAGCAGAGCCCAACATCTCCCACTTCCCCAACACAGCCGTGTGTCAGCCTCCGGAATACACCCACTGACCCACACTCTCCCTCAGGCTTATGTCAGTCCCCAAACTAATCGCTTACCCCACAGTCCCGTGTCCCATTATGTTCCCACTGACACACCATAGAACAGTACAGGCCCTTCAGCCCTCCATGTTGTGCTGACCCATATAATCGTTAAAAAGTACTAAACCCACACTACCCCATAACCCTCCATTTTCCTTTCATCCATGTGCCTGTCCAAGACGTTCTTAAACACCCCTAATGTTTTAGCCTCTATCACCATCCCTGGCAAGTCATTCCAGGCACTCCCAGCCCTCTGTGTAAAAATTTTACCCCCGATGTCTCCCCTAAACTTCCCTCCCTTAATTTTGTGCCTATGCCCTCTGGTGTTTGCTATTGGTGCCCTGGGAAACGGGTACTGGCTATCCATCCTATCTATGCCTCTCATAAACTTGTAGACCTCTATCAAGTCCCCTCTCATTCTTCTACGCTCCAAATAGAAAAGTCCCAGCTCTGCTAACCTTGCTTCACATGACTTGTTCTCCAAACCAGACAACATCCTGGTAAATCTCCTCTGTACCCTCTCCATAGCTGCGGAGACGTGTTATCCTGTAAGGCATATATGTCAAACTCAAGGCCCGCGGGCCAAATCCGGCCCGCGGTGGAATTATCTTTGGCCCGCGAGATAATATCTAATTGTAGCGGTGTGCTACACGCAGCGCTAAAATAACGACATGGAGTCGGTAAACTGCAGTCAGAGATAAAGTTTATTCCAACTTCACAGTCTTGCTTTAAAGACTCGCTCACCCACAGGATGCCTCTACTGGCACGTACTGAAACCCCCTCAGGCTTTCTCCTTTGTGCCTGCACGCTGGCTAATTGTCAGCCGGTTCGAGTATGCTAGTAATTGGGTCGCCACATAAACCCCACCCCCCCCCCCCCCGCGGGTCGGCCTCTGCGCCGCGGTGCCGGAAACTCGACCGGTTGCGCCAAGTCCACATGGGCCGGTTTGAGTCGGTCCACCGTGAAAACCTCCTCTCTCCATCCAACGTCCAGCACGAACGTGGACCCGTTGTTCATGATCACCGTAAACGGCCCCTCGTAGGGCCGTTGCAGCGGCGGCCGATGCCCGCCCCGGCGTACAAACACAAACTTACAGTTTTGCAGGTCTTTGGGTACGCAAGTCGGGTGCTGCCCATGCTGTGAAGTGGGTATGGGGGCCAGGTTACCGAGCCTCTCGCGTAGCCTGCCCAGGACTGCCGCGGGTTCTTCCTCTCGCCCCCTTGGGACTGGTATGAACTCCCCGGGAACGACCAGGGGTGCGCCGTACACCAACTCGGCCGACGAAGCGCGCAGATCGTCTTTTGGCGCCGTGCGGATGCCGAGTAGGACCCAGGGAAGCTCGTCCGCCCAGTTAGCTCTTCGCAGGCGGGCCATGAGAGCCGACTTTAGGTGACGGTGGAAACACTCCACTAGTCCGTTCGACTGTGGGTGGTAGGCAGTGGTGTGGTGCAGCTGAGTCCCCAACAGGCTGGCCATCGCTGACCACAGGCTGGAGGTGAACTGGGCGCCTCTGTCGGAGGTAATGTGGGCCGGTACACCAAAGCGGGACACCCAGTTGGCGAGCAGTGCCCGGGCGCAAGATTCGGAGGTGGTGTCGGTGAGCGGGATCGCCTCTGGCCATCTGGTGAACCGGTCCACGATAGTCAGGAGGTGCCGCGCTCCGTGCGACACGGGCAGGGGGCCCACGATATCCACATGAATGTGGTCGAAACGCCGGTGGGTGGGGTGGAACTGCTGCGGCGGGGCCTTGGTGTGTCGCTGCACCTTGGCCGTCTGGCAGGGCAGGCACGTTCTGGCCCATTCACGGACCTGCTTGCGGAGTCCGTGTCACACGAATCTGCTGGAGACCATCCGGCCTGTAGTGCGGATGGAGGGGTGCGCCAAGTTATGAATGGAGTCGAAAACGCGCCGCCGCCAGGCTGCCGGGACGACGGGGCGGGGCTGGCCGGTGGTGACGTCACAGAGTAGGGTCCTCTCACCTGGCCCTACGGGGAGGTCCTTGAGCTGCAAACCGGAGACTGCAGTCCTGTAACTCGGGATCTCCTCATCTGCCTGCTGCGCTTCTGCCAGCGCCTCAAAGTCTACCCCTTGGGAAAGGGCATGAATGTTAGGGCGAGAGAGCGCGTCCGCCACGACATTGTCCTTATGCCGGACATCCGTCGTGTATTCGGAGATGTAGGACAGATGTCGCTGCTGGCGGGACGGCCAGGGGTCGGATGCTTTCGTGAACGCAAAGGTAAGCGGTTTGTGGTCCGTGAACGCGGTGAAGGGCCTACCTTCTAAGAAGTACCTGAAATGCCGGATTGCCAGGTATAGCACCAACACTTCCCGGTCGAAAGCACTGCATTTGAGCTCGGGTGGTCGCAGGTGTTTGCTGAAAAACGCCAGGGGTTGCCAGCGACCCTCGATGAGTTGTTCCAGCACCCCACCGACTGCCGTGTTAGATGCGTCCACTGTGAGGGCGGTAGGGACGTCCGTTCTGGGGTGCACTAGCTTCGCGGCGTTTGCTAAGGCTTCTTTGGTTTTAATGAAAGCGGCGGCGGATTCCTCGTCCCAGGTAATGTCCTTGCCCTTACCTGACATCAGGGCGAACAGGGGGCGCATGATCCGGGCAGCTGAAGGGAGGAAGCGGTGGTTGAAATTTACCATATCCACGAATTCCTGAAGGCCTTTGATTGTGTTAGGTCGGGGGAAATGGTGGACTGCGTCTACCTTGGCGGGCAGAGGGGTTGCCCCGTCTTTAGTAATCCTGTGGCCCAGGAAGTCGATGGTGTCGAGCCCGAACTGGCATTTGGCCGGGTTGATTGTCAGGCCGTATTCACTCAGTGGGGTGTAGAGTTGATGGAGGTGGGACAGATGCTCCTGATGACTGCTGCTGGCTATGAGGATGTCGGCCAAATAGATGAAAGCGAAGTCCAGGTCGCGTCCCACCGCGTCCATTAACCGCTGAAACTTCTGTGCGGCATTCGTTAGGCCGAACGGCATGCGGAGGAACTCGAAAAGGCCGAACGGGGTGATGAGTGCCGTTTTGGGGACGTCGTCCGGATGCATCGGGATTTGATGGTATCCCCGGACGGGGTCCACCTTGGAGAAGATCCGTGTGCCGTGCAGGTTTGCTGCAAAATCCTGTATTAGCGGCACAGGGTAGCGGTCCAGTGTTGTAGCCTCGTTCAGCCTGCGGTAGTCGCCGCACGGTCTCCAGCCCCCTGTCGCTTTGGGCACCATCTGCAGGGGGGAGGCCCATGGGCTGTCGGACCGCCGGATGATCCCCAATTCCTCCATCCTCTTGAACTCCTCCTTCGCCAGTCGGAGCTTTTCCGGGGGAAGCCTTCGAGCACGGGCGTGGAGGGGTGGTCCTTGGCTCGGGATGTGGTGCTGTACACCGTGTCTGGGCATGGCTGCCGTGAACTGCGGTTCCAGAACCTATGGGAAATCCGCCAGGATACTGGTGAAGTCGTTGTCGGACAGCGTGATGGAGTCTAGGCGTAGGGCCGGCAACTGGGCTTCACCCAGGGAGAACGTTTGAAAGGTCTCGGCGTGGACCAATCTCTTCCCTTGCAGGTTGACCAGTCGGCTATGAACCCGTAAAAAGTCCACGCCCAGGAGTGGTTGGGCTACGGCGGCCAGTGTGAAGTCCCAAGTGAACAGGCTGCAGCCGAACTGTAGCCGCACCGTACGGGTGCCGTAGGTCCTTACAGTGCTGCCGTTCGCGGCCCGCAGGGTGGGACCCGGCGCCCTGTTGCGAGTGTCATAACTCGTCGGAGGTAAGACGCCCATCTCGGCCCCGGTGTCGACCAAAAAGCGGCGTCCCGACCACTTGTCCTAGACATACAGTAGTCTATCCCGATGGCCAGCCGCCGTAGCCATCAGCGGCAGCTGGCCCTGGCGTTTCGCGGGAACTTGCAGGGCGGGCAACAGAAGCGGGCTTCTGCGCCGCACCGCTGGTGGTAGAAGCACCATTGTTCGTTGGCCTCCTCACCCCTGCCTCTGGGGTTAGCGGGCTCTGCGGCCGGGCCTGGTCTGGTTTGCTGCTGGGTGCGTGGTCTGGTGATCTGTGCGACGGACGCCCCACTCTCCTTCTTGGCTTTCCAGAGCACGTCCGCCCGGGCTGCCACCCTCCGGGGTTCGCTGAAATTCGTGTCGGACAGCAGCCGGCGTATGTCCTCGGGCAGCTGCTCCAGGAATGCCTGCTCAATCATCAGGCAGGGCTTGTGTCCTCCGGTCAGGGAGAGCATCTCGTTCATCAAAGCCGAAGGCGCCTTGTCATCAAACCATCCAGGTGCAGTAAGCTGGCAGCTCGATCGCGCCGTGAGAGTCCGAAAGTCCTTATGAGCAGGGCTTTGAATTCCGTGTATTTGCCGTCCGCTGGGGGCGACTGTATGAACTCCTCACCCTGGGCGGCTGTCTCCTGGTCGAGGGAGCTCACCACGTAGTAGTAACGTGTGGCATGAGAGGTTATCTGTCGAATGTGGCATTGGGCTTCTGCTTGCTGGAACCATCGGTGAGGTCGCAGCGTCCAGAAGCTTGGCAGTTTTATCGAAACTGCATGAACAGTTGCAGCGTCGTTCGTTTTCGGCCCAAACGATATTTGTCGGGGTCACCAATTGCAGCGGTGTGCTACACGCAGCGCTACAATAACGACACGCAGTCAGTGAGCTGCAGTTGCAAAAGAGGCTTATTCAAACTTCGCGGCCTCGCTTTAAAGCCTTCCTGATCCCGCCCTCCCCGGTCGGGAATGCTGTAGGGGGCGCGTATTCACAGTCCCGTCCCGCGCGCGGGCTTTTCCCCTTGCAGGGGAAGCAGGCTTGGCGACCTCTTTGGGACCGGCCTCAATGCCGGCGCGGGCCGCTTTGTGAGCCGGTTCGAGTGCGCTGGGAAGTGGGTCGCCGCAGTACCTCAGTTTTACCTTCGCCGGCTTCACCTTTACCTTGTCGCCTATCCTTAACCAGCCTACCTTTCGTTTCCCTATTCTGTTTTCCCTTATTCGTATCATATTCCTCACACAGTCCTTTTAGTGTCTCCCGCGATTTCAAATTTCCTTCATTATCACATACACTAATCCATCTTCGACCTGCTTTACCAACTGTTTTGGCTCGATCTATTATTTAATTTTTCGGCCTTTTTTTCACCAATTGGACATTAAACCTTCCATTTTTGTCCGGCATTACGTTTCCAAATTGCTTCCTCTGCCTTCAGACATTTATCTAAGACCCAGCTCCCACCCAAAGGCTAAATTCCACTACCCAATTTCTTATTTAGCCATGCCGATAAGATAACCTCGGCTAATCATTTGCTCTTTCAGGGTCAACTCTGCATAGTCTAAATAATGGCCTGGTATTCCCGGACTTATCTAATGTATGCCCCATGCTTCTTAACCGAGTGGATCAGCCGCCTCCTTTTCACACATCCACTTCACATCCTGACCTTCGGGTGTGTGATTTCCCCTCTTAACAACCGGTCTAATGCTGGAGGCTGATACATCAGAGTGAGGTTTTACCACCAGATACCCTACTGCCCCTGTTCCCCGTTAATCTTATGCCGTGTCTCTCTGCATCCACTTTAAGATCCTGACCTTTGCTTGGGGGATTTCCCCTCTAAACCACCGGTCTAAGGCTGGAGGCTGATACCTCAGAGTGAGGTTTTACCACCAGATATCCTACAGCCCCTGTTCCCCGTTAATCTTGTACCGTGTCTCTCTGCATCCACTTCAAGATCCTGACCTTCTCGTGGGGGATTTCCCCTCTTAACCACCGGTCTAAAACTGGAGGCTGAGACAGGCGAATGATTATAAGCGTACTCCATTGCGTATTTATAACATCCGGATAGATTGTAGGAGAGAACCACTTCCCCTGTGTTTGGCCAAACTTCTGTTCTGTCCCGTGCTGGTCAGCTTACCGCGCGACGCACCCCGGCAACCGCACCCCTCGCAAATTAAGGTGCTCACCATCTTCGGGTTACTCCCACTAACCCGCTGCCCAATTCGCGGCGACGCACCCGAAGATAAATGTAATAGATCACTGTTAATTATCCGCTGCCCAAATCTTCAGCACACACAGACTTTAATTCATACAATACCTCACAAACTTAAATACTCGCAATATCTCGTCGGGTCCTCTGTTACCCCGATACCTCATAAACTTTATTACCCACAATACCACGTCGGGTCCTCCGTTACTCCGAATCTACTGCCCTGTGGTAGTCGGACGATCCTCAGCTCAGGTTTCGGAAGGAGTCGGTCAGACGTTACCCGCCAGACGAATGGGTCGTCAACGTGGACAATGAATGAGAGAGCTCAAGGTCAATCTTACCTTGTGGGGCCATCCAACACAAGTCACGGCCACCGACGCGACCACTGACGCCGTCTGTCGGGAATACCTCGTCTTGGACTCCTGTCTGGCTCGCCAAATTCTCAAAGGCGGATCGACCTGATGCAGTTACGCAAGGTAACAGGAATTCAATAAAACCATAAAACAAGCGGTAATTCATCAAACTTCACTCTTTATTCATAGCAAGCTCCGTGAGAGTTACAGGCTGATCACCCAAAGCGACAGTCCGGACACTGCCCACCCCCCGAACACAATCCCACACAATTTACAACATTGATCATTACAGGAAATATTATAATAACGCGAGTAAATACAGTTTTAGAATAGTTTCGATCACATGCTAAGATACAATTAGGTGTAATATCATTATTGGACAGTTATAATTATTTCTGCCGAGACCAGCATGGATACAATCTCAGTTCCTCATGCCGACACCTGCGCCTACTCTCCAACATTCTACCACCCCACCCCCGCACTGTCCTTCCACTATTTGGTTATGTTATACCTCAAAAATGCTTTGTGCGACCAGATATAGACAATGTCTGGTCCATCATTTGTTGATGTGTAAGGTTCCCTATTTTTGCTGTACAGCAACTAACATGAGGTACCTAGAAGGTAAATAAACTAATCAAACCCCTTAATCCATTCCCCCATTTACCTATCCCTCTACCTAAGTTTATCGTTCCCTTCATCACTAGAACACTTAAACATCCCCTTGTTATTCACCGTTTTTGCAGTATTGATTATTTTTCCTAATTTACGTTAATTTTGCATCTTTGAGCGTGCTGACGTTGTACAAGGCGTCGGTGAGGCCGCGCTTGGAGGGCGGTGTTCAGTTCTGGTCGTCCTGCTGAAGGAAAGATGCTACTGAGCTGAAAAGAGTGCAGAGGAATATTTACGAGGTTGTTGCCGGGTCTCGAGGTTCTGAGTTATGGAGAGAAGGCAAGAAGGATGGGACTTTGTTCCTTAGAGCGTGGGTATGAAGCCAGGAGGGGCACAGATAGGGTGAATGTGCACAGTCTTTTTCCCCTGGGTTGGGGAATTGAGAGCCAGCGTGCACAGAATTGAGGTGAGAGTGTGTGGAGAGAACGGAGAGAGGAGAAGCAGAAAGTGGGGTCCGAGGGGGAGAGGAGGGGGCGGAACGGAATAAGTTGGTGAGAAGGGGAGTAAATGGGGGAGAGGGGAGAGCGGGACAGGGAGCGGAGAAGAGTGGACAAGATGGGGAAAATGGTGGGGGAGAATGGGGATGCGAGTAGAGGAGGAAATTGGGGTAGGTAGAAGTGGCAGAGAGGGTGGGAGTGGCAGAGAGGGGAGGTGTGGATCAGAGGGGAAGTGACAGTAGTGGGGGAGAATGGGGATGCGATTAGAGGAGGAAATTGGGGTAGGAAAGAAGGGATGAGGGTGTGAAGGGGTGAAATGATGGGGGAGTACTGGGGTGTAGTCACTTGATTGAAGTCGGCCCGACAGCCTGTTGACAGATACCTCGGATCTCTTCAGCAATATCCGGGTATAATTTTGCCGACTTCTCACAGATGAATCTGTGTTTCCTTTTGCAATTGTAATTGTAACTGTACGAGTCACACTTACTGCAGCTGGGCGATCCATAGAACATCTTGTACAGAAGATCAGAGGCCACATTCCTATCAAAGATGTTCAGACAATTTCAACAGAGAGAAAACAGATCCAGCAGACAACAGGAGATCATCGCCAAACCAATCCCAGTAACCTGAACTCTCTCCACAGCCCCGGGGTCCTGGACGTACGAATCCCATTACACCGCTATCCCCTACAGTCCCGAGTCAGTTCCCAGATTACTGCCACTTGCCCACTCTCTCTCGACAACCCTGCATCAGTCAACAAAATAATCCCACTGTCCCACTCTCCTGATTGACCTGTGTCAGTCTGCAAACTAACCCCACTTCCCGACTCTCCTGACCGCCCTGTGTCAGTCTGAAAACCAATCCCACTGACCCACTCTCTCTCCACGGCCTCGTGTCACTCTCAAAGCACGGACCTGTAACAGTCCAAACCTCACCCGTCTCTGCATCTTCCAATCCAGTAAGTTCTGTATACATCGCCGACAGAGGTGGAAACAAATTCCTGTGAAATGAAATACCTTCCATTAATATGCATGCAACGCCCTGGGAAATGTGTCACTGCTAATGTAATGGTTTCTCTGTAGCAGCAGTGTGTTTGTGTTATGACGAGAGATAACGGGGGCTTTGGAATGGGTGGCGTCCCCTGATGGGAGGGGTTTTCTTTCCTGTGAGCCCGAGAGCGAGGGACTCGCGGGCTTTTGTTCGGCAGAAGATGGAGAGAGAAGATGCCAGAACGGGGTAATCGTAGACTGCAGGCCTGAGCGGACTTGGAATGGTGTCGGGAGTCTATCACACCCGGGGGAAATCGATGGAGAACGGACGGACGGGAAAACAGTGAGCTCCAAGGAGCGCATTAGACTGTTTCGTTAAAATGGGCCCGACCCCCAGACAAACGCATGCTGGTTGAAACGGATGTTAACATGTAGCCTCTGTCCATGCCTGACAACAGGAAAACGTGAAGAGATGGGGTCACCCAGTGATGCTCCCAGGAATGTGTTATGGGACGTTGTGGAGTGAGGTCCACTCTCTGTCTGACCCTAGGTGTGTGTGAGATGGGATGGCGTGGAGGAGGTTCACTCTGTGTCTATCCCCGGGAGTGTGTGATGGGACGGTGTGGAGGGGGATTCACTGTGTCTCTGAGCCCGGAAATGTTTGATGGGTCGGTGTGGAGGGAGATTGACTCTGTGTCTATCCCCGGGAGTGTGTGATGGGACGGTGTGGAGGGAGATTCACTCTTTGTCTGACCCCGGGAGTGTGTGATGGGAAGGTGTAGAGGGAGATTCGCTCTGTGTCTGACCCCGGGAGTGTGTGATGGGACGGTGTGGAGGGAGATTCACTCTGTGTCTGTCCGCAGGGGTGTGTGATGGGACGGTGTGGAGGGAGTTTCACTCTGTGTCTATCCCCAGGGGTGTGTGATGGGACGGTGTGGAGGGAGTTTCACTCTGTGTCTATCCCCAGGGGTGTGTGATGGGACGGTGTGGAATTACTTGATCCAGGTTAGACCCCGGGAGTCACTTACATCTTCCTCGTTTGTTTTTATTTCGAGAAGCCTTGCATCAAATTTTGAACAAACCTCCCTCGCTCCATCATAAGGTTTCTCCAAGGTGGATATGAAATAACACCGATCTTCGTTTTTGATCCAGTTCTGAGGACACGTTTGTACTGCAAATCAGGAAAAAAAAAACTAAATCTCCCTCTATACCTGCCATTGCACCGACCTGGATCAGAAAATGTCAACCTCCCTCCACAACGTCCCATCCCGGTTTCAGACAGCAGGTGTCGCTGCTTTCTCACCTTCCCATCACGCACTCCTACAGCCAGACTCAGAGTGAACCTTCCTCCATACCGTCCCATCACACAATCCCGGGGGCAGACACAGAGTGAAGGTCCCTCCGCATTGTCCTATCATGCACTCCAGGAGTCAGATACAGACAAAGTGAATCTCCCTCCACACCGGCCCATCACACATTTCCGTCGTCAGACACAGAGTGAAGTTCCCTCCAGCCTGTCCCATCACAGTCTCCCGGGATAAGAGACGGAGTAAAGCTCTCCACCTCCTCCCTCCCCCTCTCTCACCTCCCCCCCCCACGTGATGAGAAGCAGGAGAAGAGGGAGATGTTCTTTCACCTCTTCTCCTGGTGAGGTATTGGCACATCTGAGCTTGTCTTTCGGTGATGATTCTCTCCTTCATTTCGAGCTGTTTGAATTGATGGCGGAGATCGGTGTGCGTTTTATTCAGCTCTGAGAGACCGGAGTTGAGGACGGAAATGTTGTTTTCGAGAATGGAGATGTTATCGTTGAGGATTGCAAGATTCTTCAGACAAATCCTTTGGGAGAGATCCAGGCGGAAATTTTCAGATATCCTGGAATCTAGGTTTGAGTTCAACTCATGGACTCGCTGTTGACATTGGCTCTGGGTCCTGTTCATCTCCTGATGTTCTTCCCAAAGTCTCTGATAGTTTCGGTGGGAGGTTATCAGAGACCGACGAGTCTGTGATACTGAGAGTGATAGAAAAGGGTGTCAGTGACACGGTGTGAGGATAGTCGGTGTCACAGTGTGGGGATTGTCGGCGTCAGGTGAGTGGTGTGTCGGTTTCACGGTGTGGGGTATGTCGGTGTCACAGTGTGGGGATTGTTGGTGTCACGCAGAGGGCTGTATCAGTGTCACGAAGAAGGTTGTGTCGTTGTCACAGTAAGGGAAGTGTCGGAGTCAGGGTGAAGGGAGTGTGAATATTACGGTATTGGGTGTGTAAGTTTCACGGTCAGGAGACACTCGGTGTCACCGTGACGGGAGTGTCGGTGTCACAGTGTGGAGCCTGCCGTAGTCATGGTGAGGGGCGTGACGCTGTCACTATGAGGCTCGTGTCACTGTTTCGGTGTGGGGTGTGTAAGCGTCACGTTAAAGGGCGCGCTGGTTTAACAGTGCGGGCTTCACAGTGTCACGGCGAGGGAGGTGTGCCGGTGCCAATGTGTTCGCAGTCTCGGTGTCAAGCTGAGAGGAATATCGGTGTCACAGTGAACGAAAAGTCATTGTCACGGTATGGAGCGTGTCGGGATCACGGTGTTGAGAGTGTCGGTGTCGAAGTGAGGGGTGCGTTGGTGTCACGGAGGGGTATTTGCCGTTGTCACAGTGATGGGAGTTTCAGTATCACGCAGAGGGGTGTCAGTGTTACAGTGAAGGCTATGTTATATCACAGTGAGCCTTGTATCAGTACGACAGAGAGGGAGGTGTCGCTGTCACAGTGAGGGGGAGATTCCATGTCACCGTGACGGGGCGTTTCCGTGTCACGGTGAGGGACGATGTCGCGGTGTGGGGACTGTCGGTGTCACGGTCAGGGGCGTGACAGCGTCTCTGTAAGGGCACTGTCACTCTTACGGTGTGGGGTGTGTAAGTGTCAGGGTGAGTGGAGTATTGGTGTAACTGTGTGGCCTGGACGGTGTCACGGTGTTGCGAGTATCGATGCTACAGTGTGGGGAATGTTGGTGTCATGGAGATTGGAGTGTCGGTTTCACAGTGAGGGACGTGTCTGTGTCTCGGCGATAGAGTGTCGGAGTCACGGTGAAGTGTGTGTCCGTGTCACGCTAAGCTGTTGCGCTAACATTTCATTCCACTCTGCCTGTTTACGGCCGGACTCCACTATGAGCCAGTTCGACTTACCATAGATCGACAGCCCGACAACTATCGCGACGAGGGCGAACGTAACCAGGCAGAGTAGACAAATCTTACGGTAAGGTCTATTTCCGATGTTCTGTTTCGTTTCCTGTTTATTCTGACCTATAGAGAGACCATTCAGCGAGTGTGTGAATTCAGGCGTTTCGCCCACGGGACACCCTCCCGCCCACCATCCGCGCTCTCTCCTGCCACCACGATCACCCCCTCCGTCTCCCAATCTCATCGACTTTCAGCCGTCGTCGCCGAGAGTCCAAATTCCTTGACTTGGCAAAGGCTGACAGGCGTCTGACGGATTCCAGAGATCAGTCAGATCTCCCCTGAGCCTCCTCCGCTCCAGAGGAAGCGACCCAGGTGTCCGACCTCTCGTTTTAACACATGCCATCGAATCCCGGCAGAGTCCTGTTAAAACCCTCCGGAGGCTCCCCAACGCCCCGACATCCTTCCGATAATGGGGTGACCAGAACTGTTTACAGTTCTGTTTCAGCCTAACTAGTGATTTTATAATGTTGTAACATAACTCCATGACATTTGTACTCAATGCCCCGAATAATAAAGGCAAGAATGCCATAGACCTGCTTAACAATCCCACCAAACTCTACAGCCACGTTCAGGGAGGTATGAACGTAGAGTGCAAGATCTTCTGCTCATCGAGACTGTTTCGGGACTAATTTACAGAGAGAAGTCAGGCAGGTTGGGACATTGTTCCTTGGAGCGGAGGGGTGACTTGCAACGGCGTATGAAATCACGAGCGGTGAATGCGTACAGTTATTGTCCCGAGACTTGGAGAACTGAGGAGCAGAGAGCAGAGGTCCAAGTTGAGATAGGAAAGGGATTTAATAGGGGAGCGAGTGACAAGCTTTCTTTACCCAGATTGTGATTAGTCTATGGAACGAGCTGACAGAGGAAGTGGTCGAGACAGATGCATTTTAAACCTGGACACCTGGGAGCATGACATGTGACCGCTCCAGAATGACGTAATCACTGTGAACTCTGAACTGTTTGTCCAGTGAGAGTGGGGAGGGATATGGGAGGGAGTCGGGGAGAGAGAGAGGGGTGGGGAAGAGAAAGAGGGGCATAGGTGAGGGGGAGAGAAGGGGTGAGACAGCAAGAGAGAGGGTAATGGAGAAGGAGGAGGAGAGGACAGACGTGGAGACAGAGAGAAGGCTATAATCATTGACAGAGGGGAGAGAGTGATGTGGGCATTGGGCAGGAAAAGGTGAGAGAAAGAATGGGGAGAGAGAACCGGGAGGGAATGGGGAGAGGGAGCAGACCGTGTCGGGGGGAGAAACGAGTGAGTGGAGTGAGAGAAGGAGAGCGGGTTGAAAAGTGAGTCGGAGGGAGGGGAGAAGTGGAAGACGGATGGGAAAGAGACAACAAGAGAATTTCAGAGACAGAGAGGGGAATGAGCGAGGGGGGAGAGCGTCGGGGAGCGGGAGAGGGGTAAATGGAGAGGAGAAGGCGTGGAGGGGAGATGAGCGGCAAACTGAGGGACAGAGAAAGGTGGTAGCAGCGGGAGGGGTGGTGGACGAGGTGTATGAGAGTGAGCAGAGAGAGAGGGAAAGAGTGCAAGGGAGAGACCGAGAGTGGTAGAGACGGTGACTGTGATAGAGTGGAGGCGGGAGAAATGCGACTGGGCGAAGAGAACGGGACAGGGGAGCCAGCTTTGGAAATAGAGTGAGGCAGGGACAGGGGACAGAGGGAGAGAGGAGACGGGGTGAGAGAAGGGGAAAGAAGGAAAATAGTGTGGGGATAGAAAAGAGAGAGAGGGGTAAAGGTTTTATACCGCGCTCCCTCCTCACCGTCTCTCCCACTGTCCACCCTCCAAACCACAACAATACGGCGCTAACATCTCTACAACCCCGCCGCAGGGCGTTCGCACCCCATCACTCCCTCCTCCACACGGCCCAACCCAAACGATCTCGACTCACCGATCTTTCCCACAACACTCCATCCTCACCACATCCCACTGCGTTCCCTCTATTCCGCCACTCCCAGGGCGCAACACACCACACCGACCATCAAAGAGAGTTCCCTCCTCTTCGCATCTCTCACGCGTTCTCTCCCTGTTATTCTCAAACAGGGAATCATTAGGGTCAACTGTACGTTTGCGATGAGATCTCTCAACAGGATTGGACACGTCACCTTAACAGGGCCAAAGCAGCATAGATGAAACTAACCTCGATCAGTCCGGACTCGGGGCTCAGAGATGGTCTTTAAATTGATTTCCAATTGCGATACATCAACTTCAGCTGCGGACCGCACAGTGAGAGTCAGACACAGAGTGAAGTTCCCTCCACATCGTCCCATCACACACTCCCGCGGTCAGACACGGAGTGAATCTCCCTCCACACCGTCCCATCACACACTCCCGGGGTCAGACACAGGGTGAATATCCCTCCACACCGTCCCATCTCACACTCCCAAGGTCAGACACAGAGTGAAGTTCCCTCCACACCGTCCCATCACACATTCCCGGGGTCAGACACAGAGTGAAACTCCCTCCACACCGTCCCATCACACACTCCCGCGGTCAGACACGGAGTGAATCTCCCTCCACACTGTCCTATCACACACTCCCGGGGTCAGACACGGAGTGAATCTCCCTCCACACCGTCCCATCACACACTCCCGGGGTCAGACACAGAGTGAATCTCACTCCACACCGTCCCATCACACACTCCCGGGGTCAGACACAGAGTGAATCTCACTCCACACCGTCCCATCACACACACCCGTGGACAGACACAGAGTCAAATTCCTCCACACCGTCCCAACGCACACTCCTGGGGTTAGACACAGAGTGAATCTCCCTCCAGATCGTCCCATCGCACAATCCCGGGGTCAGAAACAGAGTGAATCTTCATCCACACCGTCCCATCACACACGCCCAGGGTCAGGCACAGAGTGAAACTCCCTCCACACCGTCCCATCACACACTGCCGGGGTCAGACACAGAGTGAATCTCCATCCACACCGTCCGATCACACACTCCCGGGGTCAGACACAGAGCGAATCTCCCTCCACACCGTCCAATCACACACAACCCGGGTCAGACACAGACAGTGAATCTATTTCCACACCGTCGCATCGCACACTCCTGGGGTCAGACTCAGAGCGAATCCCCCTCCACACCGTCCCATCACACACTCTCGGGGTCAGACACAGAGTGAATCTTCCTCCGCACCGTCCCATCACACACTGCCGGGGTCAGACACAGAGTGAATCTCCATCCACACCGTCCCAGCACCCTCTCCCGGGGTCAGACACAAAGTGAATTTACCTCCACACCGTCCCATCACACACTCTCGGGGTCAGACACAGAGTGAATGTTCCTCCGCACCGTCCCATCACACACTCCCGCGGTCAGACACGGAGTGAATCTCTCTCCACACCGTCCTATCTCACACTCCCAGGGTCAGACACGGAGTGAATCTCCCTCCTCACCGTCCCATCACACACTCCCGGGGTCAGACACCGAGGGAATCTCCCTTCACACCGTCCCATCGCAAACTCCCGTGGTCAGACACAGAGCGAATCTCCCTCCACACCGTACAATCACACACTCCCGGGGTCAGACACAGAGTGAATCTCCCTCCACACCGTCCCATCACACCCTCCCGGTGTCAGACACAGAGGGAATCTCCCTCCACATCTTCCCGTCACACACACCCGGGGACAGACACAGAGCGAATCCCCCTCTACACCGTGCCATCACACACTCCCGTGGTCATACACAGAGTGAATCTCCCTTCACATCTTCCCATCACACACACCCGGGGTCAGACGCAGAGTGAATCTCCCTCCACGCCGTCCCATCACACACACCCCTGGTCAGACACAGAGCGAATCTCCCTCCATACCGTTCCATCATATACTCCTGTGCTCAGACACAGAGTGAATCTCCCCCCACACCGTCGCATCACACACACCCCGGGTCAGACACAGAGTGAATCTCCCTCCACACCGTTCCATCATATACTCCTGTGCTCAGACACAGAGCGAATCTCCCTCCACACAGTCTCATCACACACACCCCAGGTCAGACACAGAGCGAATCTCCCTCCATACCGTTCCATCATATACTCCTGTGCTCAGACACAGAGTGAATCTCCCCCCACACCGTCGCATCACACACACCCCGGGTCAGACACAGAGTGAATCTCCCTCCACACCGTTCCATCATATACTCCTGTGCTCAGACACAGAGTGAATCTCCCTCCACACAGTCTCATCACACACACCCCGGTTCAGACACAGAGCGAATCTCCCACCATACCGTTCTATCATATACTCCTCTGCACAGACACAGAGTGAATCTCACCCCACACCGTCCCATCACATACTCCCGGGGTCAGTCACAACTTGAATCTCTCTCCGTACATCTTTCTACCCCCTTACCTTGGGAAGGAGACCATGAATCCGTTTTTGTAAACTTCACATTCATGCAAGTCTCGCTGTCGTCCATTCTGTCGAGTATTTTCTGCGTTTCTGAGCTCAGAAAGAGGAAGCAGCTGTTACTAAAGGAAGTCTGTGTTTACAGGAGAGTTGGACAGACACAAACAAACAGCAGATCAAGGACCGATAAAGGGAGAGGCCGAGAGCAGGGGAGGAGGTGCCGGGCAGGAGGGGTAATGAGGTTGTGAAAGTGCGTGCTTTCGAGAGATGAGAGTGGCGGGGGGAGGAGTTGCGACAGTAAGGAGAAAGAGGGGGAGTGGAGAATGAGGGAAGAATGGGGGGGGGGGGTTCGGAGAGAGAGACCTGTGTGACAGGGGCAAAGAGGGACGATAGGAGATAAAGAAGGATCACGGTCAGATGTAGAAGAGAATGGACATACGGTGCAGGAAACGGCGGGGGATATTTGTAGAAAATTTAGGTGTGAGGGAGAGAAAGCAGAGGTATGAGGGCGAGCTGATGAGGAATTGAGAGATAGAAAGAGAGAGAGGGACATGGAGGTGTGAAAGAGTATGAGAGGGAGAAGAGAGTGTGCTACAGAGAGGGAGGAGGGATGCAGGGGAGGAACGATGGAGGGGGAAATGAGTGGAAGATGCATTGAGTCGAGAAGAAGTGAAATACCGAGGGGTATGTATCACACATGCCGAGCCTTGTTGTCCGGGGGAATTGTGTCCCTTACCACCCATCCACCCGCGGTTGGTTCCTGGTTTGATCGTCGGACCCACCCACTGCTCTGCTCATCGCCGGGGATTCAGACCCTCGGTGCGCGGGAAACCACGGCCCCAGGGACAAACACCCAACACCCACCGAAGCAAGCGAGCCCCCTCCCTCCGAGAGAAATGAACATTTTCCATTGTCTCTCTCTATCTCTGTCAATCTACACCAAATTGCTATGTTTAGACTGTGCGGTGTTTAGCAAACAAAATGGCTGTCTCGGTATTAAAGTTTACAGGAAACGGACGGACGCTGATCGGTATCTACGGTAACACTCTCATCTCCAATTAGAACTTAAGTTGGGGGTTATCAGTATTTGAGACAAGTCTTGAAAGCCTTCGTCTACACTGACTGGTTCGTCATCAAAACAACAAAAACAAAACAAAATAGCAGGAACGTCAGCCCAAAAGATGGAGTTCAGGAGCTCTCTGAAACACCCTCCTTTACCTTCTGTCCAATCTGAATAAGTCACTGACTCCCTTTCTCTCCCCATGAATGTACCAATCCCGCTTCAGGTTCGCACCGCTCTCCAGCTCGCTCCCTCTCTCTACCCCCTCTCACAGTGAGCCTTTCCCATGTCACACCGCTCCTCACTGAGCCTTCTCTTTCTGTCCCTACACTCTCTCTACCCCACTTTCTCACTTCCCATTCTCTCCCGCTCACACTGTGCTTTCACCTCACGGAAATGTGACAGGGACGTTTCCAGGAAGGGCGCCGCCTACTGGACAGGCGGGATCGGTTAAATTATCCATGGTGAGTCAGGGCGGAGACGAAAGGAGAAATGGGGTTTGGAACTCAGGGTGGGGGCAGCAGATTGCGAAGAGGGGGGTGGTGTGCGTGGCGTTGTGCTGGATGCTGGAGCGTGTGTGTGTGTGTGTGTGTGTGTGTGTGTGTGTGTGTGTGTGTGTGTGTGTGTGTGTGTGTGTGTGTGTGTGTGTGTGTGTGTGTGTGTGTGTGTGTGTGTGTGTGTGTGTGTGTGTGTGTGTGTGGTGTGGTGTGTGTGTGTGTGTGTGTGTGAGAGAGAGAGAGAGAGAGAGAGAGAGAGGGAGAGAGAGAGAGAGAGTGGGGGGAGAGAGAGAGAGAGAGAGAGAGCCCCGGAATCGGCGAAACAAACACACCCGGAGTCGGACACAGAGTGAATCTCCTTCCACACCGTCCAACACACACTCCCGGGGATAGACACAGAGTGAATCTCCATCCACACCGTCCCATCACACACTCCCGTGGTCAGACACAGAGTGAATCTCCATCCACACCGTCCCATCACACACTCCCGTGGTCAGACACAGAGTGAATCTCCATCCACACCGTCCCATCACACACTCCCGGGGTCAGACACAGAGTGAATCTCCCTCCATAAAGTCCCATCACTCACTCCCAGGGTCAGACACAGAGTGAATCTCCCTCCACACCGTCCCATCACACAATCCCGGAGTCGGACACAGAGTGAATCTTCCTCCTCACCGTCCATCACACACTCCCGGGGATAGACACAGAGTTAATCTCCCTCCACACCGTCCCATTACTCGTTCCCAGGGTCAGACACAGAGGGCAGCTCCTTCTGCACGGTCCGGTAACACAGTGAGGTATTATGAAACAGCGAATCTCCCTCTCTGCCCACTGTCCCCTCTGACCATTCTGTATAGGCTCAGAATTGAGAGATTGATTTGTAGCTGAAGGGGGGATTCTAACTCCAGACGTCAGCTCTTCCCCGTTCTCTGCACAAACCCCTGTGAACACAGAGAGGGAGGCGTTTGGGGAGAGAGGGATGTGACAGAGACGACGGGGGCTACATGGCTGTGGTGGGTCACGGGGAATGATTATCGGGGAGGGAGGCGATGACGGAGAGGGTGATTGTTTTATATGTCGAAGGGGATCGAAGGAGACGGAGAGGCGTGCAGATGAGGGTTAAGGTGACGGAGGTGGGGAGAACTGCAGCGGAGTTTGGAGTGTCCGAGGACATCTTCAGTCTCTCTATGCTGCAGTCGGAATTTCCCCCCGCTTCAAAAGGGCGACAATCACACCAGTGCCTGAGAAAAGCAGGGTGACCTGCCTCAACAACAATCGCCCAGTGACACTCACACCTACCGGGATTAAGTGCTTGACAGCCTGGTCATACCCAAAATCAACCCCTTCTCCAGCGAGGACGCGGACCCTCTGTAATTTGAGGAACTCCGCAAAAGGTCCACAGCGAATACAATCTAATTTGCTCTCCTCTGGACCCTGGACCACCTGGACAATACAACACCAACGGCAGGCTGCTGTTGACTGACAACAGCTCGGCGTTCAGCATAATCCTCCCCTCAGATCCGGGGCCAGTGAACCTCCCTCTGTAACTGGATGATGGACATCCTCATCGGGAAACCTCAGTCAGCGCAGACCGGCAGTGACGTCACCGATCTACAGATGGTGCTGAGGAAGCAGGGGGGGTTCAGAGAGACGGGACGAATGGTCAGTGAAGCGGCGGGTGGATCGCTGTGTCGGGAGTTGTTTGGCCATGCAATGTGGTCGAGGAAATAGAGGCTTCTTAAAGCACCGGTGAGACCTTACGGAGTATTGTAAGCGGTTCCGGGTCCCTTATCTATTCCGGCCAGGCGTTCTTGCATTGGGAAGGGTTGAAAGGAAGTTCACGGGAATGATTCCGGGATTGAAACGCTTATCAGATCAGGAGCGTTTGATGGCTGGAACTCAGAAGAATGAGGGGGGCGATGGAAGGGTTGCTGTTGTTGAAACCGTTAGCAAGTTTAAAGGCCCCGATAAAGTCGATGTGGAGAGAAGGTTCCCCGTGGTGGGACAGACGAGGACCAGTGGACCCAAATCGAAATGGAGGTCCGTCCTTTCAGAACGGAGATTGGGAGGAATGTATTCAGCCAGAGTATGGTAAATGTGTAGAATGAGTTTCACGGGCGGCTGTGGATTCTGATATTGTGTATATTGACGTCAGAGGTGGACAGATTGTTGATTACTCAGGGCGTGAAGGAATACGGTGAAAAGGCAGGAGATTGGGGCTGAGGGGGACCTGGAACAGACATGATGAAATGGCGCAGCAGACTCGATGGCCTAATTCTGCTCCAACATCTCATGGTCTGATTTTATGTTCCTGTGTTGCCGGGTGTCAGCATCTCAGTGGATCTGTCCTGGTGGGACCAACACATTCATGCAAACACGAAGAGGGTGTGATGTTCCCGACTGAACAGCGCCAGGCAACCAAGTGTCGGCACGTCCATTCCTCGGAGTTTGATGAAATGTCACTTGCTCTTTAAGGGTCAGACTGACAATGATTGCCCGTCAGCATTGCTCCATGGAAAGTCTGTCGTTGACGTCCCCGTGCTGAGCACTCAGTGCTCAACCTAGGAGATCCATTTCGAGAACTGTTCTTTGTGATAGAATCTTTAGATGTCTTTACTGACGTCTTGTTTATTTCGACTCTGAGTTTCACTGTATTCCAGACCATACTCTACAATTCCCATGACCACCATAGATCTCTCGTTATAGAAGGAATTACAACGTTAGCAGTTTGAGAGGATTCTGTCTTTCATTGAAAACCAGCTAGTGATCGCTGGGAATTATTGCATCGCCGCCTGGTACGGAGGCTGCAAATCACAAGGTAGCCAAAGGCGGCAGAGTGGTGTTGACTCAACCAGCTCCATCACGGGCACAACCCTCCCCAACATCAGGGGCATCGACAACATGCGATGCCTTGACAGGGCGACATCCAACACTGAGGCCCCTCACCCAGGGAATATCACCCTGTTCTTTTCTACCATTGTGGAAGAGGCACAGGAAAAATAAATCTGAAAGATTCAGGAACACCATCTGCCCCTCCGGTATCATAGTTTATGAATGTAGGAACACTGCATCGACATTTTTGCGGGATTTTTGTTTTTATCTTTTTGCTCACAGATAAGTCACAGATAATGATTCAGGTGGTAAACATCCTATACAGTCCTTTGATACTGGGAGCGGGAGGCCTGATAGTGAGGGGAAGGAAAATGGGGATGAAATAGGGGGAGACGACAGGGGAGAAGTTATGAGAGAGAGCGAATTTGGAGGCTCGAGGGAAAAGAGAGAGCGAGGTGCCGAGTAAGAGTGCTATAGGTAAAGAGTGGAGAATAGGTTAAGGGCCAGGGGCACAGGGGATGGGGTTGCCAGAGTCAGTGAGAGAGTTGCGGTGGGGGGGGGGGGGGAGTTTGTTGACACTAGATTTAAGTCGGCCTCACGGGCTTTTGACAGAGATCCCGGATCTTTTCAGGAATATCCGGGCACAAAGGTGCAGGCTTCTCACAGATGAAACGGTGAAGGTCATCTTTGCAAATGCTGTTCCGAGGAGATTTACATTCACCGCATTCGAACTTTCCAGAGTTCACCTTGTACACGACATTAGAGGCCACTTCCCTGTCAAGGAGGTAGAAGCAATGTCAAAAGTGACAACAGAACTCCAGCAGACAGTCAGGTGTCTGTACCCAAAATACTCCAATTGACTCAATCTCTCCTCACCGACCGGTGACCGTCCCCAAAATACTCCCACTGACTCCATCTCTCCCCACATAGCTGTACCAGTTCGAAAAACACTCTCACTGACACATACTCTGCAGCCCTGTCACCCCAGATTAATCCCTGGCCCAACGCCCTCTCCACAGAGTTGTGACAGTTTCCGAAATAGCCGCACGATCCCTCTTTCTCCCCACGGCCACGTGTCAGACCCCATGGTACTCCCACACACCGACTGTTTCTCCAGGGCTGCGTGTCTGTCCCAAAATACTTGTACACCCCCCCCCCCCCACTCACTCTCACCCAACAGCCCCGTGCCTTTAACTAAAATAATCCCACTGTCCACTCCCTTGTCGCATCCCGTATCAGTCCCCAAATAGAACCCAGGGCCCGTTCTCTCTTCAAAGACTTATATGCCAACAAATCTCACCCGACTTTGCATTTTCCAACCCAGAATGCACTGTCTTGGTCACCGACAGCTTTTGTAACAAATTTCTGTGAAATTAAATTGCTATCGTTAATGTTTGAAATCGATCACAATCTAAGGAGCGACATTCACTCTTTGACACCGTGAGATTGCGCTGGGAAGTCGTGGAGGGAGTTTCAATCTGTGTCAGAACTCGGGTTTGAGTGAACAGACAGTGTAGACGGAGCTTCAACTTCTGTCTGACCCCGGGAGTGTGAGATGGGACGATGTGGAGGGAGCTTCACTCTGTGTCTGACCCCGGGAGAGTGTGATGGGACGGTGTGGAGGGAGTTTCACTCTGTGTCTGACCCCGGGAGTGTGTGTGATGGGACGGTGTGGAGGGAGATTCACTCTGTGTCTGACCCCGGGACTGTGTGATGGGACGGTGTGGAGGGAGATTCACTCTGTGTCTGACCCCGGAAGTGTGTGATGGGACGGTTTGGAGGGACCTTGACTTCTGGTGTGGATATATCTTCTGTCGATCTGACACATACCTCTTGCTCTATTGAATTCATTTCAAGAAGCTTTGAATTCAAGTGAGAACAAAGTTCTTTCGCTTCAACGTAAGGTATTGTAAACGTGGATATGAAATAACACAGGTCTTCATTTCTGATCCAGTCTTGGGAACACGCTTGCTCTGGAAATCAGGAACAAGAAACAGTGAATCTCCCTCCACACCCTCCAATCACACACACACCCGGTGTCAGACACAGAGTGAAGCTCCCTCCACACCGTCCCATCACACACTCCCGGGGTCAGACACAGAGAAATTCGCCGTCCACACCGTCCCATCACACACTCCCGGGGTCAGACACAGAGTGAATCTCCCTCCACACCGTCCCATCACACACTCCCGGGGTCAGACACAGAGACAATCGCCGTCCACACCGTCCCATCACACACTCCCGGGGTCAGACACAGAGTGAATCTCCTCCCTGACTGTCCCTTCACACATTCCCGGGGTCAGACACAAAGAAAATCGCTGTCCACACCGTCCCATCACACACTCCCCGGGTCAGACAAAGAATGAATCTCCCTCCACACCGTCCCATCACACACTCCCGGGGTCAGACACAGAGACAATCGCCGTCCACACCGTCCCATCACACACTCCCGGGGTCAGACACAGAGTGAATCTCCTCCCTGACTGTCCCTTCACACATTCCCGAGGTCAGACACAAAGAAAATCGCTGTCCACACCGTCCCATCACACACTCCCGGGGTCAGACAAAGAATGAATCTCCCTCCACACCGTCCCATCACACACTCCCGGGGTCAGACACAGAGACAATCGCCGTCCACACCGTCCCATCACACACTCCCGGGGTCAGACACAGAGACAATCGCCGTCCACACCGTCCCATCACACCCTCCCGGGGCCAGACACAGTGTGAATCTCCCTCCACACCGTCCCATCACACACTCCCGGGGCCAGACACAGTGTGAATCTCCCTCCACACCGTCCCATCACACACTCCCGGGGTCAGACACAGAGTGAATCTCCCTCCACACCATCCCATCACACACTCCCGGGGTCAGATAAAGAGTGAATCTCCATCCGCACCGACCCATCACACACTCCCGGGGTCAGACACAGAGTGAATCAAAACGGTATACTTATTGTCGATGGGAACGGCCACAGGGGTGCTCTGCTCTTCCTGTCTATTCCCCTTCCCTCTCCCGACAGTCACCCACCTACCTGTCTTCAGACTCCTAGGAGTGTCTAGCTCCCTGAAACTCCTGTCTATTTCTGCCTCTGCCTCCCGAATGATGCGAAGTTCATCCAGCTCCAGCTCCAGTTCCCTAACACGGTATGTCAGGCGCTGCAGCTGATGCACCTTTTACAGGTGTAGTCATCAGGGACAACTTTGCTCGCCCTGACTTCCAATATCCCGCAAACGGAGCACTCGACTGCCCTAACTGTTGCCTCTATTACCTAATTCTAAACTAATTAGATGAATTAAAGGAGCTGACCCGGCCTTACCTCACTGGGAGTAAGCTCGTTCCCAGTTTCTGCTCGCCGAAGCCTCTCAAGCCAAACCCTTCCTACTCTGTCTCCCACTACTCCGTCGCCCGCTCCGTTAATCTTTTTTAAACTCTCCTGCTGCCTCCGAGGCCGACCTCCACGCGCTTGAACATCCCGTTCAAACTGCCGAAGAAATGTCCTTCCCCCTCTCAATCTGCTCGCGTTCTCAGCTCTCCCGCTGTCTCAGAATGAGAATGATTGTCCCTCTAAGGCCTCACAACACACCACAGAGCAAAGTGTCAGACACAGAGGGAAGCTGCCTCCACGCGGCCCCATCACACACTCACCGGGTCAAACACAGAATGAATCACCCTCCATACCATCTCTTCACACACTCCCGATATCAGGCACAGAGTGACGCTTCATGCCTGCCCAATGATGAGGAGCGGGTGAAAGAGGGGGATGATGCCTCACCTCTTCTGCTGGTCAACAATTCACAGATTTGAGCCTTGGTTTCGTTGATAGATCTGTACTTCGTTTCCATCTCAGTGAACTGGTGACGGAGACCGCTGTGCCTTAGTTTAAGATCGGTCAGATTAGAGTTGAGCGCAGAAATCTCAGCTATCTTGGATTGAAGGGTTGAGTTAAACTCGTGGTAGTTTCGGTCGATAGAGATCTGAGACTGACGAAGCTGTGTTACTGAGAGAGATGGTGAAGGATGTTTAGCGTTTACAGTGACACGTGAGTCAGCGCCACGCTACCGAACGGGTCACAGAGAGTGTTGTGTCAGTGTCACGGTGAAGGGTGTCACAGTGAAGGGTGTGATGGTGGCACAGTGAGAGACGTCGGCGCCACCTTGAGGGGCGTGTCCGTGTCACGCTGAGGAATATATCATTGTCCCGGCGAAGGTTTTGTTGATGTTACAATGGGGGTCCACGTCAGTATCCTGTCGGTCATGTCCGAGTTGCTGTGAGGGACATGTCGGTGTCACTGTGTTAGGTGTTTCTGTGACCCGGTGAAAGTTGTGCCGGATCACAATGAAGTGTATCTCGATGTCACGCCGAGGGAAATTTCAGAGTGAGGGGCGTGCTGGTGTCACGGTGGGAAGAGTCTCGTGGTGTGGGGTGTGGTAGTCTCACAGAGAGGAGTGTGTCTGTGTCACGGTGAGAGGCATGTCATGGCTACGGTAGGCGTGTCAGTGTCAGCTTTGGTTTGCGTCAATGTCACGGTGTGTACTATGTAGGTTTCACTGTGAATTTCGGTGTTGGTATCACGGTGAGGGGTTTGCCTGTGTCAGGGTGAGGTGTGGGTAATTGCCTCAGTGAACAGTATATCTGCGTTATGTTGAGGGGCGATACTGTCTCGGTAAGGGGTGTCACAGTGACGTGTGAGTCTTTGTCACGATGCGGTGTAGAGCGGATCACGTTGAGGAGCGTAGGGGTGTCACGGTGTACGGTACCTCAGTGTCACGGTGATGAGCGTGTCGGTCTCACTGTGATGTGTGTGGTATTGTCATCTATGTTATCGTCGTCTACGTGTGACGTGTGAGTCTTTGTCACGATGCAGAGCTGGACGGGTCATGTCGGTCACGTGGCGTGTTGGTATCACAATGAGTTCTGTCTTAGTGTCACGGTGAAGGGCGTGCCGGTGTCCCTGTGATGTTTTGCAATAACAATTTATTTTCAATCTGCCTCCATTTGGAGCCCGTTCGGCTCACCATGGCTCGTGATCCCGGCTACAATCCCGATAACAGCGGACGTAAGGAAGCGGAGAAGGCAGATCCTACGGTTCGATCTATTTCTCATGCTCTCTGTCAGTGTGCGCGTGAAATTAGCCGTCTCCCCCACTGGGACTCCCTTCCACCCACCAGCCGCGGTCTCTCCTTCCACCACGATCACCCCTCCCTCTCTCAATCTCAGTTACATTGAGCCTCATCGCTGAGAGACAAATCCCTTGACTGCCCAGGGCTGACAAGCGTCTCTCTGATTCCAGAGATTTTGTCACGTCTCCCGAATGTGATCGATTAAGTTGGAGCTGGGGGTGTTTGATGGGTCCCTCAGGAGAGGCTCTGCCAGAGGATTTTGATACATGCGATCCTCGGGGAAGTGACCGTCTGGATTCAGAGTTTAGTATTTTTCGGCGTCACGGTTGGGTAGAAGTCGGTGTCACGCTGTGGACGTAACGGTGCCACTGTGGGAGTTGTGTCCCTGTCAAGGAGGGTGTAGTGTCAGTTTTACCGTCAGGGGCGTGACGGTGTCATGGTGAGGTACGTGTCGGTGTCACGGAGCGGAAGGTGTCAGTGTCATGGTGAGATACGTGGTGAGGTACACGTTGAGTGGCGTGTACGTGTCGCTGTAAGGCCTTACATTCAGGTTTTATTCCACTCTGTTAATTTACGGTTTGACTCCAACCGGAGTCCGTTCGACTCACCGTGGATCGAGAGCCCGATCACTATCGCGACGAGGACGGAGATAACTAGGTAGAGTAGGCGGATCTTACGGTGAGGTCTATTTCCGATGTTCTCGTTCGGCTCCCGTTTACGCGGACCTGTGGAGAGACCATTCAGATAAACAGAGGGAGAAGAAAAGGGATGAAGGGAGGGGAGCGATGGGGGGGAAAATGTGAGAGAATGGGGGAGAGGAAACGGGAAGAGAAAGGAAAGAGAAAAAGGCGGCGTGAGAAGTGGAAACTATGTTCAGTTTTAATGGGGAGTTTGATGTGTGTGAGAGAGACGGCGGAAGAGTGGGGAAGAGAGGGAGAGTGAGGGTAGGAAAAAGTGGGAGAGAGAGGGGAAGAGGTAAAGGGAGAGAGAGGGGGTGCGAAAGAGTGGAAAGGGATAGTGTCACGAGTTTATTATTTTTCCTATTGTTCGCCCGCTTTGTTCCATTTCCACGCATGAGATAAATGACGGTCTTGTGGGGATAAACATTTTGTGGGGATTTTAGTGGACTCCATTGCGTTTCTTTGTTTTGTGGCTGCTGGCAAGGAGCAAGCTTCAATATACAAAATAATTAAATGGTTTAATTGTTGCGCATTTTTCGCCACTTTAGCAAAAGTCATCAAAATTCGGCCAAACAAATGGCATTTGGAGTGTTCTTACTGTTTTCAAATGTCAAAACGGGTCAAATATGACCCGAACAGTATGTAAGAGTTGAAGGATTGACTGTAGACGGGCCTTTGACAAAGTCTCTCTCATACGAGAGCCATTTACAAGATTGCGATGAATGGGATTCACAGTGAATTGGCAATTCGGTTTCGGTTCTGGCTTGTCCACAGAACACAGAGGGCGGCGGACGTCCGTGACTGGTGGTGTCACCCACGATTCCGCACTGGGAACTCTGCTGTCTGTGGCCAAAACTTGTGAGAACCTGGACACAAGGCTTTGTGTGTTTCGAAGATCCTGCATCGGAGACCAGCCAGTACAGCAGAGGAACAGGCTCTTCGGCCGGTAGTGTTGTCCAGGATGCATTCCCTCTGGTGTTAGACGTTTCACATTTGGGAATGAGATTCAATACGCCTGACTCAGCATAACTAGACATTTTTATAAAGTTGCATTATAACAGCCGAAATTTTAAACCCAGTGCCCCAACTAATAATGTCAATCATGATGTAAGCCTTCTTAACCATCATATCAGAAAGCATGGCCATGAACAATGGTTTTCGACTGCAAGATCGCTCTGCTAAACAACACACTTCAGGGTTTTGACTTTAGTACTGGGCTATCCCTGAACATCCGACCAGCAAAGGTGCAACATTTTCCGTTTGTCCGGGTTAAACACCATCTGCCATTCCTCCATCCCATATCAGAAACTGATGCGTGTCCTGCGGAATTATTTTCAGCGCCTCTATCAAAGTATCAGCTACAAACATACTAAACAACCCACCCACATTCTCATCCAGATCGTTTATATACATCACAGACAGGAGAGATCCCACCCACATCCACAGATACAGGTCACTTCATTGGAGTAGAACAAGGTTCTCAATCGTGAATGCAGAAGAAGGCATCCAAATTACAGAAAGATTGCAGTGCAGGCAGACTATAAGGTTCAAGAGCGACGAAGAGGAAGATTTGAGGTCAAGAGTAGATCTTATCGTATTAGGGGTCCGTTCAATAGTCTGATTACTGTAGTGTAGAAGCTGTCCTTGAGCCTCCTGATACATGCTTTCGCATTTTCCCTCCGATGGGTGGTTCAGAAGACAGAATGTCCGGGGACCTTTGATGACGCTGGGTGCTTTATCGGAGCAGCAGTGTGTGTAGATAGAGTTCATGGAGGGGAAGCTGGTTTCGGAGCAAATCTCAGCTCTTTCCACAACGCTCTGCAGTTTCTTGCGGTCATGGGCGGAGCAGTGTTAATATTTTTAGTGAGAAACCAGGACGTTTCATGAGAATAGGGTAATAGATATGGTGAACAGGGAAGAAAGAAATCTTCTTCTTTTCACTTGGTCGACAACTCTGTGTAAAGGTGTGGGGACCCAGGCGAATTTGACTGTTCGGGTTGATAGCTATAATGGACGTTTGACAAGTCCAGTGTCAATAATCCAGATGGTAGATCACTCTGAAAGATGGTAGATAGAAATGTAGAGAGAGACCGAGAAAGAATGGACCAGTGAAACTGGGCGTGTGAGGGTAAGATAGGGAGAGTAGAATAGAAAGGGGAAAGGAGATGACAGGTGGCGTGAGACCCCTGTCGATTTGTCGGGCGGATTTGACTGGGGAGGACAGACCAGGAATTGGTAGTAGATGTACCATACGGAGGATTGAACAAGGTTATTAACAAGATCTCAGATGGTAGACTGGTCTGGAGATGATGTGGAACCCAAGGAGATCTGTCTGACCAGTTTGATTGTGAAGGACTGATTAAGTTGATGTGCTGGATGTAATGTTCTAGATTTTAACAAGGCCCCAAATGGTCTACCGCTCTGGGAGATGGTGTGCGACGCAGGGAGGAATGGGTGATTAGGTATCCCATTGGCTTGGGGAAGGATGACAAGGTTTAGGGTTGCAGTCCATCTCTCAGACTGGAAGTCTGTCCCTAGCGTTGTTCACGGGTGGTCTGTGGTGGGACCAGTGATCTTTCACAACTATATCGACCATTTATAGCGGATTATACAATACACGGTCTGTAGACTAGCATATGGCATTAACGCTTCTGGCGCTTTAAGCAGTGAAGACAGTTATCTCTGACAGAGGGATCCCGATTCGCTGAGTAAGTGGGCCGAAAGGCAGCACATGCAATTTAGTTTGAGCTATCGTATTTCAGGAAGGCAAACAACAGCGTAGAACTTGTGTCAGGGAAGATTTCTTGACACAGTCTGTGCATAAGCCCACAAGAGGAGAGTCTGTACTTGATCTGGTATTGGGAAATGAAGCTGGTCAGGTGTCAGATGTCTCAGTGGGAGAAAATTTTGGAGATAGTTACCATAACACTATCTCCTTTACAATATCTTTGGAGATAGATAGGAACGGATAAGTTGGAAAAGCGTTTAAATGGAGTAATGGAATGATAAGACTATCAAGCAGAAAACTGGAAGCTTAACTTAGAAACAAATGTTCTCAGGGACAGTGCGGAAGAAATGTGACAAATGTTCAAGGGATATTTGTGTGGAATTCTGTAGAGGTATGTTCCAATGAGGTAAATTATGTTAGGCAAGTTATGGTAGGGTACAGGAACCGTGGCGTACAAAGGCTGTAATAAATCTAGTCAAGAAAAAGAAAAGCTTACAAAAGGTTCAGAGAGCTAGGTAATGTTAGAGATCAACCCAGATATGTTTCAAGCAGTTCATTTTGGTAGGTCAAATATGATGGTAGAATATAGTACTAATTGTTAGACTCTTGACAGTGCGAAGGATCAGAGGGATCTTGGGGTCCGAGTCCATAGACGCTCAAAGCAGCTGCGCTGGTTGAACCTGTGGTTAAGAAGGCATACTGTGTGTTGGCCTTCATCGATCGTGGAATTCAATTTAGGAGCCGAGAAGTAATGGTGCAGCTATATCGGACCCTGGTCAGACCCCACTTGGAGTACTATGCTCAGTTCTGGTCGTCTCACTACAAGAAAGACGTGGAAGCCATAGAAATGGTGCAGAGGGGATATACAAGGATACAAGGATATGCCTGGATTGGGAAGCAGGCCTTAAGAGAATAGGTTGAGTGAACTCAGCATTTTCTCCTTGGAGATGTGTACAAGATGATGAGAGGCATTGATCGTGTGAATAGTCCGAGGCTTTTTTCCCAGGTCTGAAATGGTTGCCACAAGAGGAGACAGGTTTATCGTGCTGGGGAGTAGGTACACAGGAGACGTCACGGGTAAGTTTTTTTTTACTCAGAGAGTGGTGAGTGCCGGCAACGGTTGGTGGAGGCGTATACGATAGGGTTTTTTTTAAGGGGCTTTTTGATAAGTACATGGAGCTTAGAGGGCTATATGTAAGCCTAGTAATTACTAAGGTAGGGACATTTTCGGCACGACTTTGTGGGCCGAAGGGCCTGTATTCTGCCGTAGGTTTTCTATGTTCTGTGTTCTAACTTGCACCGTCAACGGGAGGGACCATGGGAAACATTATGGAACGGGGCTAGAGATACAAGGTTGCTGAAAGTGGAGTCACAGATAGTCAGGAACCCTGGGGAGTGTTGTAGAACAGAGGGACCCAGAGGTACGGGGACACGGTTCCCTGAAGGAGGAGTCACTGGTAAACAGGAAACCAGGGGAATGTTGGAGAACAGAGGGACCCAGGGGTACAGGTACACGGTCCCTGGAAAGTGGAGTCACAGATAGACAGAGCGGTGAAGAAAGAATCAGTCGAGCAGCCCTTCGTCAGTCAGGGCAATGAGTACAGGAGTAGGGAGGTCACGTTGGAAATGTACAGCCGTCAGTGACGCCACGCTTGGAGCAGAGTGATCCGTTTCCCTCGTCCTCCACCGGATAAGCTGCCACTGAGCTGGAGACAGTACAGAGGAGATTTACCACGACATTGCAAGGACGCGAGTGACTGAGTTATGGAGACTTTATACTTTCGAGTGCAGTGATGACCTGAGGGAGTTGTGTAAAACCACATGGGCTCAGACAAGATGAACGCACAGCGTAATTTTTCTCTAGGCTTGGACAATCGTGGACCAAAGCACTCTGGGATACGGTGACAGCAGTAAGTGGGGACAAGAGTGACAACTTTGTTTTTACCCAGACGGTGGTCCGTCTGTGGGACGAGCCGCCAGAGGAAGTGGACGAAGCAGATGCATTAGAACTTGAACACGTATGCGTAAAGCACGTGACCCCTTCAGCGTGACGGCATTACTGTGAACACTGACCTGCCTGTGCAGTCACTGACATAGCGGCGTGTCCCGAGGCAATGGGAGGATCTTCGTACTCTTCCACGAGATATTCGTCTTTCGGAAGGCTCAGCACTGAGTCGGTGGAGTTCAGACCGTCTGAGAGAGAATGAGAGAGAGAGAGAGAGAGAGAAATAGAAGGAGGAGAGACTGGCAGAGAATGTACTTTGCCTGTCGGCGGCGTCAACAGAGCTTTATGAAATGGGATTTCTCGTAGGTCTGCAGTGGTTATTTATAAAGGGGGCTTCGAGAATTTTAGTCCATTGTATGTGGCCTGTCAGAGGCTGTAACCGGAACACCAATCGTGAGTTGGATAGCAGGGAATGTTCAGCCACAAAAGGGAGACACTGCCTAGCGGAGCGGTCACCAAAGGAGCGGTTGTGAAAGGAGTGATCTGAGACAGAGTGGCAGGGATTTGGTACATTCGGGCTCCAGCGATATCGGATCGAGACGAGGTAAGCTACCTGTAGGAATAGAACAGGAAGTATGTCTGTAAGGCCGGTATTCTATACTGCGTGTTAGATGTGGGAAGTCCGGGAGTTACCCAGCCTCCAGGACGGCCACATCCGCACTTGGTGCATCGAGCTGAAGTTCCTGTAGGGTAGGGTAGGGGACAGGAACCGTGGTGTACAAAGCCTGTAATGAATCTAGTCAAGAACAAAAGAAAAGCTTACAAAAGCTTCAGAGAGCAAGGTAAATGTTAGAGAACTAGAAACTTATAAGGCTAATGGGAAGGAGCATAAGATGGAAATTAGTGGAGCCAGAATGGGCCATAACAAGGCCTTTCCGGGCAGGACTAAGGGAAACATTCTACAAGAATGTGAAGTGCGTGAGGATAAGACCTGAAAGAGTAGGACTTTCAAATATGATTGTGGGAAAGGGTGCATGGAACCGCAGGAAATAGCAGAGGTACTTAATCAATACTTTACTTCAGTACTCACTATGGAAAAAAGATCTTGGTGATTGTTGTGATGACTTGCAGCGGACTGAAAAGCTTGAACATATAGGTATTAAGAAAAAATGATGTGCTGGAGCTTTTGGAAAGCATCAATTTGGATACATCGCCGGGATCGGATGAGATGTACCCCATGCTACTGTGGGGGGATAGGGAGGAGGTTTCTGACCCACTAGCGATGATGCCGAGGACTGGAGGTTTGCGGATGTTGTTCTTTTATTTAAGAAAGGGAGTAGAGATAGGCCAGGAAATTATGGACCAGTGGGTCTTACCTCAGTGGTTGGCAAGTTGATGGAGAAGATCCTGAGAGACTGGACTTATGAACATTTGGAGAGGTAAAATGTGGCTAGTAGTAGTCAGCATGACTTTGACAAGGTCAGGTCCTGCCCTAGGAACCTGATTGAATTTGGAGAGGTATAATGTGGCTGGTAGTAGTCAGCATGGCTTTGACAAGGTCAGGTCCTGCCCTAGGAACCTGATTGAATTTGGACAGGTATAATGTGGCTGGTAGTAGTCAGCATGGCTTTGACAAGGTCAGGTCCTGCCCTAGGAACCTGATTGAATTTGGAGAAGTATAATGTGGCTGGTAGTAGACAGCATGGCTTTGACAAGGTCAGGTCCTGCCTTACGAGCCTGATTGAATTTGGAGAGGTATAATGTGGCTAGTAGTAGTCAGCATGGCTTTGACAAGGTCAGGTCCTGCCTTACGAGCCTGATTGAATTTTTTGAGGATGTGACTAATCACATCGAGGAAGGAAGAGCAGTAGATGTACTGTATATGGATTTCAGCAAGACATTTGATAAGGTAACCTATGTAAGGCTTATTGAGAAAGTAAGGAGGCAAGTGATGCAAAGTGACATTCCTTTGTGGATCCAGAACTGGCATTCCCGCAGAAGACAAAGAGTGGTTGTAGACGTGTCATATTCTGAATGGCAGTTGGCCACCAGTGGAGAGCCTCAGAGATCTCTCCTAGGTCCCTTACTCTTCGTGATTTATTTTTTTATATAAATGACCTGGATGAGGAAGTGGAGGAATGGCTTGGTAATTTTTCTAATGACACAAAGTTTGGAGGTGTTGTGGATAGTGTTGAGGGCTGTCAGAGGTTACAGCGGGGCATTGGTGTGATGCATAACTGGGCTGAGAAGTGGCAGATGGAGTTCAACCCAGATAAGTGAGAAGTTGTTCATTTTGGTAGGTCAAATATGATGGTAGAATATAGTATTTATGGCAAGACTCCTGGCAGTTTGGAGGATCAGTGAGATCTTGGGGATCGAGGCCTAACGACGCCCAAAGCAGCTGCGCAGGTTGACTCTGTGGTTAAGAAGGCGTACGGTGTATTGGCCTTTATGAATCATGGGATAGAGTTTAGGAGAAGAGAGTTATTTTTGCAGATCCTCCCTATTAGCCTTACTAATTTTCTTCTTCACTAGATTTATTACAACTTTTCAACACCACGGTTCCTGCACCCTACCGTAACTTCACTGTCTCATTGGAACGTACCTATACGGAACACTACACAAATATCCCCTCAATATTTCCCACATTTCTCGGGTACTTTTCCCTGAGAACATCTGTTTCCAACTAAGCTTCCAATTTCCTGCCTGCTTGCCTCATAATTCTCCTTACTCCAATTAAAAGCTTTTCCATCCGTTCCTCTCTCTCTCTCCAATGCTAATGTAAAGGAGATAGAAATATGCTCATTTTTTCCAAAATGCGCTTCGTCTGAGAGATCTAACGCCTGAACTGGTTAATTTCCCAATGCCAAATCAAGTACCGACTCTCCTCCTTCAGACTTATCTAAATATTGTGTCAATAAACCTTCCTGAACACACCTAACAGACTCGACCACATCAAAACCCCTTGCTCTAGGAAGATGCCTATCTATATTTGGGAAATTATAATCTCCCATCACGACAACTCTGTTATTATTACACTTTTCCAGGATCTGTTTCCGTATCTGATCCTTGATATTCCTGTTACTATTGAGCGGACTATTAAAAAAAAAAACACCAAGTAAAGTTATTGACCCCTTCCTGTTCCTAACCTCCAACCACTGAGATTCCGTAGACAATCCGTCCATGGCGTCCACCTTCTCTGCAGCTGTGAAGCTATCTTCGATCAACTCTGCCACACCCACCTCTTTTGCCTCCCTGTCCTTCCTGAAACATCTAAAACCCGGCACTTAAAGGAACCATTCCAATCCCTGAGCCATACAACTCTCTGTAATGATCACCACGTCATATCTCCATGTACTCATCCACGCTCTAAGCTAATCACTTTATTAACAGCTTTATCGGGTCAGCATGAGGTGTAGACAGGACCCATGGAGGGAAGGCTGGTTTCAGAGATGTGCTAGGCTGTGTACACAGTGCTCTGCAGTTTCTTGCGGTCGCGGGTAGAGTAGTTTCTGTATTTTGATTGAGGAAGCAGGGAGGTTCATGTTAGCAGGGTGACAGACGTGATCTGCCGGGAACTCAGTCAGGCAGGTTAATGTCTCCACTTTATAGGCTGCTCTGTAGAATGGTGTGGGTCACAGGGAGATTTGTCAGACTGATTTGTGCGGATTGGTAATGAACGTTGAATTTAATAAGTCAGTTCACAAGGTCCCAGATTGCAGATCGCTCTGAACGATGGAAGACAGGGAGATAGAGAGCGACGGAGAAATAATGGAGCAGATATAACAGGAAAGAGGAGGACGATAGGGAGATTGGATGATTGGCAAGTTTGCAGTCGACTCAATGGTTGGTGGTGTTGTGGATATCGTGGAAGATTGTAGAAGATGGCAGAAAGACATTAATAGGATGCAGTAGTGGGTTGAGAAGTGCCAGATGGAGTTCAACCCGGAGGAGTGTGAGGTGGTACACTTTAGAAGGACTAACTCCAAGACAGAGTACAAAGTAAATGGCAGGATACATAGTAGAGTGGAGGAGCTGAGAGAACCGGGGGTACATGTCCACAGATCCCTGAAAGTTGCCTCGCAGGTAGATAGGCTGGTTAAGAAAGCGTATGGGGTGTTAGCTTTCATAGGTCGACGGATAGATTTTAAGAGACGCGATGCAAAGAATGGTAACAGTGTTTTATAGAGCTGTGGCCTAACCAGTGTTTTATAGAGCTGCATCATTTTTTTCTAAGCTTGGAGAATCGAGAACCGAAGCGCACAGGTCTAAGATGATAGCAGAAAGAGTTTCAACAGGGTAACCGAGTGACGACTTTTTTTTTAACACAAGCTGGAACGAGCTGCCAGAGGAAGTGATCGATGCAGATGCTTTAGGACTTGAATACGTGGGCATCGGGCACGTGACATATTCAGAATGACGTCAATATTGTGAACTCTGACCTGCTTGTGCAGACTCTGTTATTTCGGCGGGTCCCGAGGCAATGGGAGGATCTTCATTCTCATCGATGAGAGGTTCCTCTTTCGGAAGTATCACCACTGAATAGGTGGCGTTCAGACAGTCTACGAGAGAATGAGAGAGAGAGAGAGAGAGAAATGGAGGAGGAGAGATCGTTAGAGAATGCGGTGAGTGCGAACAAAAAGTTTGAACAGAGTGAGAGGAAAAGAGAGTAACGAGAGAGTGTTAAGTGAGGGTGACAGACAGGGCTGAGAGGCAGGGAGAGGAGGTCAGCGAGAGAGTGAAGTCAGAGGAGAAACACGGGGAAATCGAGCAGGAGAGAAAGGGTGGAATGAGTGGATGGAGAGGGAAAGAGGGTGGGAGATGGGGGCGATGGGCGGGAATGGAGAGAATGGGAAGAGGGAAAAGGGAAAGAATTAGGAGAGGGAGAGACGGATAGAGAAGAGGGAGAGGATAGAGTGAAGGGGGGAGTGAGAAGTGTGAAAGCGATAGCGAAAGAGCGAAGGAGAGAGGGGTAGAGTGGTGGGAGGAGACAGAGGGACAGAGGGAGCGAGAGAGAAATGCAGACAGAGAGGGAAAAGACAGAGGATTCTGTTTGTACTATTTTGCTCCTCGTTCTATTATGGTATGAAACCCTCTTTTCTCACACATTGGATATATGACGAGCTTGCGACTAGGGAATTTCTAGGCCGTCTCTGTATTCGGTTAGATGGTCGGCACAACATTGTGGGCCGAAGGGACTGTAATGTGCTATAGATTTCTCTGTTCTGTGTCCTGGTGATACATGCTTTCGTAACTTCCTGCCCATGGGGTTGGTGCAGAAGACGGATGGGTGGGGGTGGGTGAAGGTAGATTTTTGATGAAGCTGGCAGCTTTCCCGAGGCAGCAGGAAGTGTAGACAGAGTCCATGGAGGGGAGGCTGGTTTCGGAGCTGTGAGTAGCTGTGTCCACAGAGCCCTGCAGCTTTTTTGTGGTCACGGGCGGAACAGTATCTCTGTATTATGAGTGAGGAACCAGGACGGTTCATCAGAACGGGGAAGTAGACCTGATGTGTGTGGGAACTCAATCAGGCATTTCTCGCTTCCACTTTGTAGGCCGGTCTGTATAATGGTGTGGGGACCAGGGGGATTTGACTGACTGATTTGCTCGGATTGGTGGGCATACCGCACACTGACTTTAATGCATCCATTCACAAGTTCCCTGAAGGCAGATAACTCCAGAAGATGGAAGAGAGGGTTGGGAGAGGCAGAAAAGGAACACTGAGCACTGATAGAGGGATGGAGAGGAGAAGATATAGCGGGTGGATAATGGAAGAGGCAGGAGAATTCTGGGTGGTGTGAGACCCAGGGTGACTTGCCGGGATAATTTGACCAGGTAAGTCAAATTAGGCACGGAGATTAGATGGAGCGTAGATAGACTATAACACGGCGATTAGCAAGACCCAGATGGCTGTCTATTCTGGAGGAAGATGTGGAAAGCAAAGAGTTCTGTCTGACTAATTTTAATTGCGGTGGACGGATCAGGTCGGGATGGTAGTTGTTAGGCTCCAGATGGTATACCTTTCTGGAAAATCATTAGACCATAAGACCAGAAAAGCCGGGACCAGAACCAGAGAACCATAGAACATTACAGAACAGAAACAGGCTTTTCGGCCCTTCATGGCTGTGCCGAGACATTTTTCTGCCTAGTACCACTGACCTGCACCTGGACCATAACCCTCCATACACCTCTCATCCATGTACCTGTCCAAGTTTTTCTCAAATGTTAAAAGTGAGCCCGCATTTGCCACTTCATCTGGCAGCTCATTCCAAACTCCCACCACTCTCTGTATGAAGGAGCCCGCACGATGTTCCCTTTAACCGTTTCCCCCCTTTACCGTTAACTCATGTTCTCTTGTTTTTTTTTTCTCCCCTACCCTCAGTGGAAAAACCCTCATTCAACCTCATTCTTCTACGCTCCAGTGAATAAAGTCCTAACCTATTCAACCTTTCTCTGTAAGTCTGTTTCTCAAGTCCCGGCAACATCCTTGCAATCGAACAGGAGAGAGTGCAGAGGAAGATGTTGTACAGGACGTCGGTAAGGCCGCACAAGGGGTACGTTATTCAGCTTTCATCGTCCTGCTCTCGGAAAGATGCAATCGAACAGGAAAGAGTGCAGAGGAAGATGTTGTACAGGACGTCGGTAAGGCCGCACAAGGGGTACGTTATTCAGCTTTCATCGTCCTGCTCTCGGAAAGATGCAATCGAACAGGAGAGAGTGCAGAGGAAGATGTTGTACAGGACGTCGGTGAGGCCGCACACGGGGTACGTTATTCAGCTTTCATCACCCTGCTCTCGGAAAGATGCAATCGAACAGGAGAGAGTGCAGGGGAAGATGTTGTACAGGACGTCGGTGAGGCCGCACACGGGGTCTGTTATTCAGCTTTCATCGTCCTGCTCTAGGAAAGATGCAATCGAACAGGAGAGAGTGCAGAGGAAGATTTGTGGTGCCTCCAGAGACTGAGTTACGAAGCGAGGTTGTATATACCTTGTAGGGCAGGGGTGACCTTTCAGGGGTTTCTGAAGCCACGAGGGGCACAGACAGAGTGAATACGCACAGCTATTTTCCAGAGACTTGGGGAATCGTGGACCGAAGCGCACAGGCCTGAGGTGAGATGGGGAAGAGATTTAATTGGAGAGCCGATCGACAACCTTTTGTTACCGAGATGGCGGTCAGTCTATGAAACGAGCTGACAGAGAAGCGGTCGAGGCGGATGCATTGCAAACTTGGGTACTTGGGCCCATGACACGCCACTTATCCACAATGACGTCATTGTCGAGATCACTGACCTGTCTGTGCAGTGATTGGCCACTCGCCGGGTCCCGAGGCAACGGGCGATTCCACATCATGATCGCTGGGGGGTTCGCCTTTCCCAATCATCAGCTCTGAGTAGGTGCAGGTCAGACCGTCTGGAAGACAAAGCGAGAGAATGTGAGAGAGAGTGTTAGAGAATGGGGAGGTGGCGGGAGAGGGAAAAAGGGAATACGGACAGAAGACTAACAGAGGGGGAGAGAGGGATGGGAGACAGCAAGAGGGGTGAGGGAAAACAGAAGTGGAGAGAGGGTAAAAGTGATTGCTGCGGTGGTTGAAATATGCGTGATGGAAGTGGCAGAGTGAGGGAGGAAGAGACCAAGGGAGCGATAGAGAGGGGAAGAGTGCAAAGGAGAGAACGAGAGTGGAGACAGAGGCAGGAAAGAGACGGGTAAAGAGAGAGGGAAAGTGTGAGAGGGAGGGGAGACAGGGGAAAAGAGAGAGAGAGAGAGAATGGAACAGAAAGCGTCAGTGGCGGAGAGGGGTAGGTAGGAGGTGGTTGAAGGAGGGACAGAGAGGGAAGGGGCTGTGATGGGGAGAACATGGAGAGAGAGGAAACGAGAGGGTGATATGAGGAGCAAAGCAGACGGAGGACGAGGGAGGGGAGAGTGGTTGAGAAGGTTTAATAGAGAGGTAGAGGGGTAAGAGGGAAAGGGAAGGATCGTTTGGTTGAGAGAGAGATCGGGAGAAGGGGCTCAGAGAGGGGTATACTTTATTTTCCACGTACGATACATTAGGTTCAGATGGAAGAAAAACAGTGAGTATCAGAGACTACCTGAGACTCCCTCATCACCGACCCATTGCACACTCCCGGTATCACACACACAGTGAAGTTCCCTCCACACCGTCCCATCACACACTCCCGGTATCACACACACAGTGAAGTTCCCTCCACACCGCGCCAGGGTCATACACAGGGACTGACTGCCGTGGTCAGACACAGTGAACTTCATGTAAGCATCTCTGCCATCCATCCTGTCGAGGATTCTCTGCGTCTCTGAGCTCAAAAGGGGAAGTGACCGTTGTCAGAGGAAGCCCGTTTTGACAAGAGAGTCAGATCGACACCAACAAGCAGCAGGTGAACAGATGGTAAAGAGAGGAAGCGGGATCAGAGGGTGGGGATGCAGCAAGTCTGGGTGGGGAGGGTATGAGGGTGTGCGAGAGGGTGATCGAATGAGATAAGAATAGTGAGAGAGGGGAGAAATGGTGGAGGGAGAGAGTGAGGAGATTGGGGGTCGGTAGTAAGAGTGGGAAATGTGTGGACGTGGACTGAATGGGTAAAGGAATGAGAGAAGAGGGAGCGTTGGGAGTGAGGTGGAATAGGAGGGAAAGTAAGAGTGATGGAGATGGTTGAACCGGATTGGACAGGGTAGAGGGTTACAGAATAGAGGCGGAGATGATTGGGAGAGGGAGAAGAGAGGGGGCATGTGAATGCGTGGAAGAGAGGGAGAGAGAAGGAATGAGGGAGCGGAGCGAGGGATAGGAAGGAGAGAGAGAGGGAAAGGGAATGTCATCGATGCAGGGAGACACAAATGGGGAGCTCGACTTTCCAAATGTTCAGCTCCGAGTAGGCGGAGTTCAGTCTGGGAGATAAAGCGAGAGAATGTGAGACAGTATGAGTGAATGGGGGACAGCGAGAGAGTGGAAGAGAGATTACGGAAAGAAGAGGTAACACGGGGGTGAGTGGGTGAGAGGCAGCAAGAGGGGTAAGGGTAGACAGAAGGGGAGCGAGGGTAAAAGGACTGATGGACTGGTTGACACATGCGTGATCGAATTGGGAGAGAGAGTGTGGAAGAGAACCAGGAAGCGATAGAGAGGGAAAGTGTGCAAAGGGGCGGGGAAAGCAGGAATAGGGGAGTAGGGAATGTGACAGAAGGGAGAGGATTGTGAAAGTGGGCAAAAAGAGAGGGAAGAGAGGGGGGATCGGGATAGGGAGGTTGAGAGGTGAGTAGGGGAGAACGAGCGAGTGAGAGTGGAGAGGGAGGGACAGCGAGTGGGTGGGAAGAGAGGGGGAATCTGGGAGAGGGAGTGGAGACAGGGGGAAAGAAGCAGATGCAAAATGGAACAGATAGCGTCAGTGACAGGGGAGGGGGAGGTAGGAGACAGGTTCAAAGAGAGAGAGAGGGAGAAGCGGCAGTGATGAGGAGAAAGGTGAAATGAGAGGGTGAGATGAGGAACAAAGCGGACAGAGGACGATGGAGGGGAGAGTCGATGAGAAAGGGGCAACGAGAGGTAGCGAGGGAACACGGAAAGAGAAAGATAGCGTGGGTGAAAGAGAAAGCGAGATAAAGTGCTCAGGGAGGGTTTTGATAGTAAATTCCACGTACGATACACTAGGTTCAGCTGGGAAAAAAACAGTGAGTATCAGATGCTGCCTCAGGCTCCCGCAAAAACCGTCCAAAACACACACTCCCAGTATCACACACACAGTGAATTTCACTGTGAAAAACACACACCGCGCCAGGGTTATACACAGGGTCTGACTGCCGAGGTCAGACACAGTGATCTTCCCTCTACAGCGTCCCGTCGCACAGTCCTAGGCCAAAAACTCTTTCTACACTGACCCATCAAACATTCCCGGGGTCAGACACAAAGTGGATCTCCTTCCACACCGTCCTATCACCAAACTCCCGGGGTCAGACACAGAGTGAATCTCCCTCCACACCGTCCCATCACACACTCCCAAGGTCAGACACAGTTTGAATCTCCCTCCACACCGTCCCATCACACACTCCAGAGGTCAGACACAGAAATAATCTCCCTCCACACCGTCCCATCACACACTCCTGGGGACAGACACAGAGTGCATCTCACTCCGCACCGTCCCATCACACACTCCCGGGGACAGACACAGAGTGAATCTCACTCCGCACCGTCACATCACACATTACCGGGGTCAGACACTGAGAGAATCTCCCTCCGCACCGTCCCATCACACACTCCCAAGGTCAGACACAGTTTGAATCTCCCTCCACACCGTCCCATCACACACTCCAGAGGTCAGACACAGAGAGAATCTCCCTCCACACCGTCCCATCACACACTCCTGGGGACAGACACAGAGTGAATCTCACTCCGCACCGTCCCATCACACACTCCCGGGGACAGACACAGAGTGAATCTCACTCCGCACCGTCCCATCACACACTCCCGGGGTCAGACACAGAGTGAATCTCCCTCCACACCGTCCCATCACACAGTCCCGGGGTCAGACACTGAGAGAATCTCCCTCCGCACCGTCCCATCACACACTCCCGGGGTCAGACACAGAGTGAATCTCACTCCGCACCGTCCCATCACACACTCCCGGGGACAGACACAGAGTGAATCTCACTCCGCACCGTCCCATCACACACTCCCGGGGACAGACACAGAGTGAATTTCACTCCGCCCCGTCCCATCACACACTCCCGGGGTCAGACACAGAGTGAATCTCCCTCCACACCGTCCCATCACACAGTCCCGGGGTCAGACACTGAGAGAATCTCCCTCCGCACCGTCCCATCACACACTCCCGGGGACAGACACAGAGTGAATCTCACTCCGCACCGTCCCATCACACACTCCCGGGGTCAGACACAGAGTGAATCTCACTCCGCACCGTCCCATCACACACTCCCGGGGACAGACACAGAGTGAATCTCACTCCGCACCGTCCCATCACACACTCCCGGGGACAGACACAGAGTGAATTTCACTCCGCCCCGTCCCATCACACACTCCCGGGGTCAGACACAGAGTGAATCTCCCTCCACACCGTCCCATCACACAGTCCCGGGGTCAGACACTGAGAGAATCTCCCTCCGCACCGTCCCATCACACACACTCTGGGTCCGACACAGAGAAAATCTGCCCCTGCATTGTTGCATCACAGCAGCGCCCCTCCCCCTCAGATGGCCAGACGTAGAGGGAAGCTCCTTCCACACTCTTCCATCACACGCCCTTGTGGACAAACATAGATTTAAACTCTCTCCCTCCGTCTCTCTGCCCAACTCACCTCGAGAAGGACTCCGTGGGTACGGGTTTGCGAATATCACATTCATGTAAGTCTCTCTGGCGTCCATCCTGTCGAGGATTCTCTGCCTCTCTGAGCTCAGAAGGGGAAGTGACCGTTGTCAGAGGAAGCCCGTTTTGACAAGGGAGTCAGATCGACACCAAGAAGCAGCAGATGAACAACCGATAAAGAGAGGAACCGAGAGTAGGGGGTGGGGAGTCGGCAAGTGTGGGTGGGTTGAGGGTGAGCGAGAGGGTGGTCGGCTGAGATAAGAATAATGAGAGTGGGGAGTAATGGTTGGAGGGAGGAAATGAGGAGATTTGGGGTCGGCAGTCAGAGTGGGAACTGTGTGGCCGTGGTCTGAGTGGGTAAAGAAACGAGAGAAGGGGGAGTGTTGGGAGTGAGGTGGGAGGGAAGGGAAAGTAGGAGTGATGGAGATAGGGAAACCGGACGGGACGGGGTGGAAGGTTAGAGAAATAGAGGAGGAGATGATTGGGCAGGAGAGGGAGAATGGAGAGGGCAGATGAATGGGTGGAAGAGAGGCGGAGAGAAAGAATGAGCGAGCGGAGAGGGATACAGAGAGGAGAGAGAGGGTGGGACAGAGCGGAAAGAGGAAAGCAGGAAAGGGGAGGGATGAGGGAAAAGGAACGTAAACGATAGAGGAAGCGGCAAAAGGGGGTCTTCGCCCTTCCCAATCATCAGCTCTGAGTAGATGGATGTGAGACCGTCTGGGAGACAAAGCAAGAGAATGGGGGAGATCGAGAGAGGAGAAGAGAGAGTACGGAAAGCAGAGGTAACATAGAGGCTGATGGGAGACAGCAAGAGGGGTGAGGGAAGACAGAAGGGCAGAGAGCGCAAAAGGATCGATGTGGTGGTTAAAACATGTGTGATCGAGGGAGACAGAGAGGGTGGAAAAGACCAATAGAGCTATAGAGAGGGGAAGTGTGCAAAGAGGAGAGCGACAGCGGGAGAACGGTGGAGTGTGACAGAGGGGAGAGGATGGAGAAATTGGGCAAAAAGGGAGGGAAGAGAGAATGGGGATGGAATAGAGAGGTTGAGAGATGGGTAGAGAACAGGGAGAACGAGCTAGCGAGAGTGGAGAGGGAGGGACAGAGAGTGGGACGATAGAGAGGGGGAAGGAGGGAGACAATATGAGAGAGAGAGAGAGAGAGAGAGAGAGAGAGAGAGAGAGAGAGAGAGAGAGAGAGAGAGAGAGAGAGAGAGAGAGAGAGAGAGAGAGAGAGAGAGAGAGAGAGAGAGAGGGCGAAAGAGTCAGAGAGAGGGCGAAAGAGTCAGAGAGAAAATGGAACAAGTAGCGTCAGTGGCAGGGAAGAGGGAGATAAGAGCGAGAGGTTGAAGGAGCAAAAGAGAGGAAAGGGGCAGTGACGGGGAGAGAACGGAGAGAGGGGAAATGAGGGTGTGAGATGAGGAACAGAATAGAGAGAGGACAAGAGAGGGGAGAGTGGATGAGAAGCGGTGAGAGAGTAGAGGGGTAAGAGGGAAAGAGAAGGTAGGAGTGGGAGAGAGAGAAAACGAGAGAAGGAGGTAGAGAGGGCCTTGAATTCAGGTACCACTCACAATACATTAGGTGCAGCTGGGAGAGAAACACTGAGTATCAGAAACAGATTGAAGCTTTCTCCGCCATATCTATTCACACGCTGCAGAAGTCAGACACAGAGTTAACTTCACTCTGCTATGCACTCTCCCATCACAAACCACCAGGGCCATATGCAGAGTTAACTTACCTCTCCTCCGCACTCTCCCATCACAAATCACCAGGGTCATATGCAGAGTTAACTTCCCTCTCCTCCGCACTCTCCCATCACAACACCCCAGGGTCAGACACAGAGTTAACTTCCCTCTCCTCCGCACTCTCCCATCACAAACCCCCAGGGTCAGACACAGAGTTAACTTTCCTCTCCTCCGCACTCTCCCATCACAATCCCCCAGGTTCCGACACAGAGTTAACCTCCCTCTCCTCCGCTCTCTCCCATCACAAACGCCCAGGGTCAGACACAGAGTTAAGTTCCCTCTCCTCCGCACTCTCCCATCAAAAACCCCCACGGTCAAACACAGAGTTAACTTCACTCTCCCATCACAAACCCCGAGGGTCAAACTCAGAGTTAACTTCCCTCTCCTCCGCCTTCTCCCATCACAAACCCCCAGGGTTAGACACAGAGTTAATTCCCTCTCCTCCGCACTCTCCCATCGCAACCCCCCAGGGTCAGACACAGAGTTAACTTTCCTCTCCTCTGCACTCTCCCATCACAAACCCCCAGCGTCAGACACAGAGTTAACTTCCCTCTCCTCCGCACTCTCCCATCACAAACCCCCAGGGTCAGACACAGAGTTAAGATCCCTCTCCTCCGCACTCTCCCATCACAAACCCCCAGGGTCAGACACAGACTTAAGTTCCCTCTCCTCCGCACTCTCCCATCAAAACCACCCAGGGTCAAACACAGAGTTACCCTCTCTCCCATCACATACCTCGAGGGTCAAACTCAGAGTTAACTTCCCTCTCCTCCGCACTCTCCCATCACAAACCCCCAGGGTCAGACACAGAGTTAAGATCCCTCTCCTCCGCACTCTCCCATCACAAACCCCCAGGGTCAGACACAGAGTTAAGATCCCTCTCCTCCGCACTCTCCCATCACAAACCCCCAGGGTCAGACACAGACTTAAGTTCCCTCTCCTCCGCACTCTCCCATCAAAACCACCCAGGGTCAAACACAGAGTTACCCTCTCTCCCATCACATACCTCGAGGGTCAAACTCAGAGTTAACTTCCCTCTCCTCCGCACTCTCCCATCACAAAACCCCAGGGTCAGACGCAGTGTTAACTTCCCTCTCCTCCGCACTCTCCCATCACAAACCCAGAGGGTCAGACACAGAGTTAACTTTCCTCTCCTCCGCACTCTCCCATCACAAACCCCAGGGTCATACACAGCATTAACTTCCCTCTGTTCTGCACTCTCCCATCACAAACCCACAGGGTCAGACACAGAGTTAACTTCCCTCTCCTCCGCACTGTCCCATCTCAAACCCCCAGGGTCAGACACAGAGTTAACTTCCCTCTCCTCCGCACTGTCCCAACTCAAACCCCGAGGGTCAGACACAGAGTTAACTTCCCTCTCCTCCGCACTGTCCCATCTCAAACCCCGAGGGTCAGACACAGAGTTAACTCCCCTCTCCTCCGCACTGTCCCATCACAAACCCCAGGGTCATACACACAGTTAACTTCACTCTACCAGCACAAACCCCCAGGGTCATACACAGCATTAACTTCCCTCTGTTCTGCACTCTCCCATCACAAACCCCCAGGGTCAGACACAGAGTTAATTTCCTTCTCCTCCGCACTGTCCCATCTCAAACCCCCAGGGTCAGACACAGAGTTAACTTCCCTCTCCTCCGCACTGTCCCATCTCAAACCCCGAGGGTCAGACACAGAGTTAACTTCCCTCTCCTCCGCACTGTCCCATCTCAAACCCCGAGGGTCAGACACAGAGTTAACTTCCCTCTCCTCCACACTGTCCCATCACAAACCCCAGGGTCATACTCACAGTTAACTTCACTCTACCAGCACATACCCCCAGGGTCAGACACAGAGTTAACTTCCCTCTCCTCCGCCCTCTCCCATCACAAACCCCCAGGGTCAGACACAGAGTTAACTTCCCTCTCCTCCGCACTCTCCCATCACAAACCCCCAGGGTCAGACACAGAGTTAACTTCCCTCTCCTCCGCACTCTCCAATCACAAACCCCCAGGGTCAGACACAGAGTTAACTTTCCTCTCCTCCGCACTCTCCCATCACAAACCCCAGGGTCATACACAGCATTAACTTCCCTCTGTTCTGCACTCTCCCATCACAAACCCACGGGGTCAGACACAGAGTTAACTTCCCTCTCCTCCGCACTGTCCCATCTCAAACCCCCAGGGTCAGACACAGAGTTAACTTCCCTCTCCTCCGCACTGTCCCAACTCAAACCCCGAGGGTCAGACACAGAGTTAACTTCCCTCTCCTCCGCACTGTCCCATCTCAAACCCCGAGGGTCAGACACAGAGTTAACTCCCCTCTCCTCCGCACTGTCCCATCACAAACCCCAGGGTCATACACACAGTTAACTTCACTCTACCAGCACAAACCCCCAGGGTCATACACAGCATTAACTTCCCTCTGTTCTGCACTCTCCCATCACAAACCCCCAGGGTCAGACACAGAGTTAACTTCCTTCTCCTCCGCACTGTCCCATCTCAAACCCCCAGGGTCAGACACAGAGTTAACTTCCCTCTCCTCCGCACTGTCCCATCTCAAACCCCGAGGGCCAGACACAGAGTTAACTTCCCTCTCCTCCGCACTGTCCCATCTCAAACCCCGAGGGTCAGACACAGAGTTAACTTCCCTCTCCTCCACACTGTCCCATCACAAACCGCAGGGTCATACTCACAGTTAACTTCACTCTACCAGCACAAACCCCCAGGGTCAGACACAGTGTTAACTTCCCTCTCCTCCGCCCTCTCCCATCACAAACCCCCAGGGTCAGACACAGAGTTAACTTCCCTCTCCTCCGCACTCTCCCATCACAAACCCCCAGGGTCAGACACAGAGTTAACTTTCCTCTCCTCCGCACTCTCCCATCACAAACCCCAGGGTCATACACAGCATTAACTTCCCTCTGTTCTGCACTCTCCCATCACAAACCCACAGGGTCAGACACAGAGTTAACTTCCCTCTCCTCCGCACTGTCCCATCTCAAACCCCCAGGGTCAGACACAGAGTTAACTTCCCTCTCCTCCGCACTGTCCCAACTCAAACCCCGAGGGTCAGACACAGAGTTAACTTCCCTCTCCTCCGCACTGTCCCATCTCAAACCCCGAGGGTCAGACACAGAGTTAACTCCCCTCTCCTCCGCACTGTCCCATCACAAACCCCAGGGTCATACACACAGTTAACTTCACTCTACCAGCACAAACCCCCAGGGTCATACACAGCATTAACTTCCCTCTGTTCTGCACTCTCCCATCACAAACCCCCAGGGTCAGACACAGAGTTAACTTCCTTCTCCTCCGCACTGTCCCATCTCAAACCCCCAGGGTCAGACACAGAGTTAACTTCCCTCTCCTCCGCACTGTCCCATCTCAAACCCCGAGGGTCAGACACAGAGTTAACTTCCCTCTCCTCCGCACTGTCCCATCTCAAACCCCGAGCGTCAGACACAGAGTTAACTTCCCTCTCCTCCACACTGTCCCATCACAAACCCCAGGGTCATACTCACAGTTAACTTCACTCTACCAGCACAAACCCCCAGGGTCAGACACAGAGTTAACTTCCCTCTCCTCCGCCCTCTCCCATCACAAACCCCCAGGGTCAGACACAGAGTTAACTTCCCTCTCCTCCGCACTCTCCCATCACAAACCCCCAGGGTCAGACACAGAGTTAACTTCCCTCTCCTCCGCACTCTCCAATCACAAACCCCCAGGGTCAGACACAGATTTAACTTCCCTCTCCTCCGCACTCTCCCATCACAAACCCCCAGGGTCAGACACAGAGTTATCGTCCCTCTCCTCCGCACTCTCCCCATCACAAACCCCAAGGGTCAGACACCCAAGGGTCAGACACACCCAGGGTCAGACGCAGAATGCAGCCTCTACCGGCCCTCTGCTGGATCCGCTGCCTTTCACGCAGGTCGGTGGAGCTGAAGGAGGGAACGCCAGTGAGGTTGTTGAGGGGTCAGAGCGGAGAAAAAAGAGATTGGAGGGGAAGAAAGAGGGCGAGTGGCGAAGAGGTGGTGGAGAAGGAGAAGAAGACAAGCTCATGCCGTGCCCGTCCGGTTGGGGGCTCTCACTCCGGCCCAATGGAGCCTTCGACGTCATGCGATCTGGGAGATGCGGGGAGGATTGACGGAGATGGCGGGACGTCAGCGAACTCCTGACACCATTCCTCACTGCCACTCGCTCACTGTCACATATATTCAGCTCCTCTTCTCTCTCATCCAGCTCCCAAAAGCTCTTTCATCCTCTCCTTTCCCAAACTTTGCATCAGTCCCCTTGATCCCCCCTTTACTCATCTCTCTGTCTCTCTCTGTCGCCATCGCGTTCTCTCCCCCACCACCTCCCTCGGTTTCTCCCATATCATACTCCCCCTGCTTTTCTACTTCCCCAACAATTCGGCCTCTCTCTCCACCTCCCAGAATCACTACCGTACCTCCTCCCCTCCCTCTCACTATCTGCTTCTCCACTCTCCAACATCATCTCTTACGCTTTTCAGCTCTGTACCTCACCCTCCCTTCCTGCTCCCCCGCTACCTTTCTTCACCTCTTTAACTCATCTCCCTCCCCTCCCACCCACTGTCCATATCACACCCCTTCGTCTTACTCTTCCTGTTCCACTTCCCCATCCCCACCCTCCTCTATCCCCCTTTATTTACCCCACCCCACCCTCCACCTCCCCTCACCCTCCCTTCTCTCCCTACCCGTATCTCCCGCCCGCTGCATCCTTCCCTCCCTCGCCGACAGAAAATCCAGCGAGCCACTCTCCAGCCCCACCCGTCCCCCGCTTCCCTCCCTTCTATTGTAACTCGGTGGTAGGAAGGATTTCCGATTATTCTCCGTGGGACTTCGTGGAGAGGCGAGGAGAGGAAGGTTTTGCATGGGAGTCAGGAATCATGCTGACATATGGGATTGGAGAGAGGGGGAGGGACCGACTTGCAAGCGGTATGGGAGGGCGGTATATACATGGAAGGGAAGTGAAGGGTGGAGATGGTTGGGAGGGATCGAACGTTTCGAGAGCGAGACAAAGTGCAACGGGACAAAAGGAGGTAAGTTCCTGGCGGTGGGGGAGGAATGTTTGTGGAGTTATCCCGAGGGCGTGGTGGAACTTCCGGTCAAGATTGGGAGTGGAGTCGAGGGTGGAGGTGGGGCTTGACAACACAGGCGAGACACTATTTTTCTCCATATCGAGGGCCCCTCGCTCAGAAGGAGAGTGAGGCTCTGCAAAAGAGGGAGAGATAGACGGGGTAGAGTGGTGAGGACGGGAACATAGGAGGTGGGAAGGTTGTCGGTCTGGCTATCAATTGGGGGAATTCTGCCCCGTCACCCTATATTTCTCTGCTGCCGACTCTGACGGCGAGTCTCTGTCTCTCTGAGAAGGCTCGGGAAATTCGGTCAGGAACATCCCGACAAGGGACGGCGCACGGTAAGGGGAGGGCAAGAGTGGATTCCTCTCCCCTTCCCTCTCCTATTCACTACACCTCCCCGTCTCTTCCAGCTCTCCCTCCACCCTCGCTGTCTCCCGCTCCACTCGCTTTACCTCCTCAAGCTCCTTTCCCACACAGCCTTTAACTCCCTTCCCTATCCCCTCAATCTCCCTCTTACTCCCCTCTCCATCCTCGTGCTCCTTCCTCCCTGTGTCTCACTCTCTTTCCCTGCCCACTGGCCACGCCCTCTCCTTTTCCCTTCTACACACTCCATACCCTCTCTCCCTGTCACCAACACCCCCCCCACCGCCACCGTCACTTCTGCATCTCCCCCACTCGCTCTACCCTACCCTCTCTAACTTTATCTTCCCCCTCTCCATCCCATCTCCCTGACTCGCCACCATCAGTCTCTCTCACCTCCTTTTTCTCTCTCCCAGTGTCAAAGGCGGATCGACCCGATGCAGTAACGCAAGGTACCCCGAATTCAATAAAACCGCAAGCTCTTTATTCATAGCATGCTATGGGGGGAGTTACAGACTGATCTCACAAAGAGACAGTCCGGACACTGCCCTCCCCTCGCACACAATTCCACACAATTTATAACATTGATCAATACAGGAAATATAATTCCGCGAATTAATACAGTTTTAGAATAGTTTCGATCACATGCTAATATACAATTAGTTTTAAAATCATTATTGGTTCGTAATAATTATTTCTGCCAAGGTTAGCTTGGATACAATCTCAGATCCTTATGTTGACACCTCCCACTACTCGGCGCTGTCCTTCCCCTATTTAGTTATGTTATACCTCAAAAAAGCTTTGTGCGACCAGATAATTCTTTATTTGGACAACTGACTAACGCTATTCGGGAACAATGTCTGGGAAATCACTTGTTGCTGGGTAAGGTTCCCTTTTTGGCTGGACAGCAGCCAACATAAGGTACATATAAGGTCATTCATCATAAGCTCATCATTGTCTGTTACTCCCTTCTAATCTATACCCCTATTTACCTCTCTCTTTACTCCATCACCAGCACCCTCGCTCAACTCTTTCCCCACCTTCCACTCTCTCGTAACTCTCTACCCTCTTTTTCGTCTCTGAACCCCGTCCATCACTTCCCAGATCCCCGTTCTCACCTTCTCTTTCTGCCCCTCACTCTTGCTCTCCCCACCTTCCTCCCTTTCGCTCCCCATCCTTTCCCCTCTCTCCTACCCCCTTTCCCACCCTGTCCCTCTCTCTCTATCTCTCTGCCTTCCTTCTCAATCGGAGTCAATTTCCCTCGGTCTACACTTTTCTTTCTCTCTGTATGGCACACTGCCTCCCCCTCACTATCCCCTCTCTATCCTGCATTAATTCCCCTAACCTGCTTCAATTTCGCTCCTCTCTTCAGTTCCCTCCCCAGCTCTAGCCCCTCTCTCCCTGTTCATTTCGATCTCACTGTCCTCATACAGCCCTCTGTTTCTCTCTTCCCACTCCCTTTCTCCACCACCCTCACACACATCTTCCTCTTTTCCCAATCTCTCCCGCCCGCACTGGAGTCGCACCCGACGGACATCTGATAAAAAACCGGCCGGCAGTTCTGTCCCCAGGAAAGGCGCCGCCCTCCGGACAGGAGGTGAAATGGCCGGACATTGCCTTCATTATTTTTACCATCGCAGTCGGGATCGGTCACATTCTCCATTGCAAGTCAGGTGCGAGGGGAAAGGAGAAGGGATGTTTGGATAGGATGGAGGGGTAGAGTGAACGCAGGTGGGATGAGGGAGGTTATATGGAGAAGATGAGAGGGAGGGAAGGTGAAAGAGAGAGACACAGAAACTCAGCACTGTCCAAACACTCCCGATCGGGGGTCCGACACATACAACCATATAATCATATAACAATTACAGCACGGAAACAGGCCAACTCGGCCCCTCTAGTCCGTCCCGAATGCTTACTCTCACCCAGTCCCACCGACCTGCACTCAGCCCATAACCCTCCATTCCTTTCCTGTCCATATACCTATTCTTTTTTTAATGACAATATCTAAACTGGCTCTACCACTTCTACTTGAAGCTCGTACCGCACAGCTGCCACTCTCTGAGTAAAGGAACACCCCCTCGTGTTACCCCTAACTTTTTGCCCCTTAACTCTCAACTCAAGTCCACTTGCCTGAATCTCCCCTACTCTAATAGAAAAAGCCTATCCACGCCAAATCTTATCTATCTCTCTCATAATTTTAAATACCTCTATTAACTCCCCCCTCACCCTTCTACGCTGCTATCAATAAAGACCTAACTTGTTCAACCTTTCTCTGTAACTTAGGTGCTGAAATCCAGGTAACATTCTAGTAAACCTCATCTGCACTCTCTCTATTTTGTTGACATCCTACCTATTATTCGGTGACCAAAAATGTACACAATACTCCAAATTTGTCCCACCAATGCCTTGTACAATTTTAACATTATATCCCAACTCCTATACTCAATGCTCTGATTTATAAAGGCCAGCATACCAAAAGTTTTCTTCGCCACCATATCCACATGCGATTCCAACTTCAGGGAACTCTGCACCATTATTTTTTGATCACTCTGTTCTACACAGAGTGAAGCTTCCTCCGCATTGTCCCATAACACACTAACGGAGTCAAGAAACAGGGCGAAGCTCCCTCTCTCCTCTCTCACCGATCACCTGCACTACGGCGATCCCGCCAAACCGAATTCTGTGTTTGACTCAGAGACAGTAACTTGTGCTCGACCGGATGTAGAGCAGAGGGAAGAGGAGGAGGGCAGAGAAGCGGTGTTGAGTTTGCAGCCACTGGGAGAGAGTGATGAGAAACCACACGACCAGCCTGAAAGGCGAGAAACGCTCAGAACGGAGAGATCAATACCCCATTATCCCCGCAATTACCTGTGATTACAGTCAGGAGGGTGTTTGAGGGGAGGGGAGTGACAGAGCAGAGGTTCTGCAAGGAACGAGGAGGGATATTACAAAACCACCGTCAGGCTGCTGTTGGCGTTCAGCATCATCATGTCCTCAGTTCTGATCCACAAGCTCCAGATCCTGGGCCAGTGAACCTCCCTCTGTAACTAGATGATGGACATCCTCATCGGGAAACCTCAGTCAGTCCAGACCGGCAGTGACGTCACCGATCTACAGGTGGTGCTGAGGAAGCAGAGAGGCTACAGAAGGGTTCAGAGAGATTGAGCGAATGGACAAAGAAGCCTTGGGTGGATTACTGTGTCGGGATGTGTATGGCCACGCACTTTGGTAGAAGAAATAAAGGCGTACACTATTTTCTAAATGGAGAGAAAATAAAAAAAAACTACTGAGGCGTTCAGAGACGCAGGAAACCTCGTACAGGGTTCCCTAAATGTTAATTTACAGGTGGAGCCGGTGGCGAGGAAGCTTTCATAACAAGATAATTTCAATATAAAAACAAGTATGCAAAGTTTAGGCTTTATAGAACACTGGCGGACCTCACTTGAAGTACTGTGAGTAGTTTTGGGTCCCTTATCTAACCCGGCCAGATGAGCTGGCATTGGAAAGGATTTAAATGATGCTCGCCGGAATGATTCTGGGATTGAAACGCATTGTCCCCGCAATTCCCTTTGAACACAGGCAGGGAGCCGATTGATATGGAGGGTGGGGGGTGGGGGTTGGGGGTGACAGAGCACGTTTCTGAAGGGGATGATGCGGCTCTCGGAGAATGGGCATCGGAGAGGGAGGGACGGACGGTGAAGTGGAGGGGTGTAGGTGATGAAAGGGTTGCCGGAGACAGGGAGAAAGAAAGGGGCGTGGATAATTGAAAAGGTAACGCAGAGGAGAGGGACTGTAGCGGAGACTGGAGTGTCCGAGGACATCATCAATCTCTCTCTGCTGTAGTCGGAATTTCCACCTGCTTCAAAAGGGCGACAATCACACCAGAGACCGAGAAGAGTAGGGTGACCTGCCTCAACTACAATTGCCCAGTGACACTCACACCTACTGGGATTAAGTGCCCGAGAAGAGTAGGGTGACCTGCCTCAACTACAACAGCCCAGTGACGCTCACAGATACTGTGACGAGCTGCTTTGACAGGCTCGTCCTTTCCAGGGTCGACACCCTCTTTAGTAAAGACGTGACCGCTGTAATTTGACGAACTCTAGCTGGACATTACAGCAGGAACGTCTGGCTGCTGTTGACTGACAACAGCTCGGCGTTGAGACTCATCATGCCCTCAGTTCTGATCCACAGGCTCCAGATCCTGGGCCAATGAACCTCCCTCTGTAACTGGATGATGGACATCGTCATCGGGAAAACTCAGTCAGTGCAGACCGGCAGTGACGTCACCGATCTACAGGTGGTGCTGAGGAAGCAGAGAGGCTACAGAAGGGTTCAGAGAAGATTGAGCGAATTGGAAATAAAGCGGCGGGTGGATTACTGCGTTGGGAGATGTATGGCCATGCACTTTGGTCGAAGGAATAGAGGCGGAGACTACTTTTTAAATGGAGAGAAAATTGAAAAAAAAAGAGGCGCATAGGGACGTGGCAGTCCTCATGCAGGATTCCCTAAAAGTTAATTTAAAGGTGGAGTCGGTGGTGATGTAGCCAGGTACAATGTTAGCAGTCATGTCATGAGGATTAGAATATAAAAAAAACAAGGACACGAAGCTGAGGCTTTATGAAGCACTGCTGAGACCTTATGGAGTATTGTGAGCCGTTCGGGGTCGCTTATCTGATCCGGCCGGATGTGCTTGCATTGGGAAGGGTTGAGAGGAAGTTCACGGAAAGGATTCCGGGATTGATACGCTGATCAGATCAGGAGCGTTTGATGGCTGGAACTCAGAAGAATGAAGGGGGCGCGGGGCGGGTTGCTGTTGTTGAAAGCGATGGAATTTTTAAAGGCCGCGATAAAGTAGACGTAGCGAGATGGTTTCCCGTCATGGGACAGTCGAAGACCAGTGGAGCCACATCGGAATGGACGCCCGTCCGTTTAGAACGGAAATTGGGAGGAATTTATTTAGCCAGAGTATGGTAAATCTGTGGAATGTGCTACACAGGCGGCTGTGGAGGTCGACATTGGGGGTATTGAAGTCAGAGTTTGACAGATTCTTGATTACTCAGACCATGAAGGAATACGGTGAAAAGGCAGGAGATTGGGGCTGAGGGGGACCTGGATCAGACATGATGAAATGGCGCAGCAGACTCGATGGCCTAATTCTGCTCCTAAATCTCATGGTCTGATTTTAGGTTCCTGTGTTGCCGGGTGTCAGCATCTCAGTGGATCTGTCCTGGTGGGACCAACACATTCATGCAAACACGAAGAGGATGTGATGTCCCCGACTGAACAGCGCCAGGCAACTAAGTGTCGGCACGTCCATTCCCCGGAGTGTGATGAGATGTCACTTCCCCTTTAAGGCTCAGACTGACAATTATTGCCCGTCCACATCGCTTCATGGAAAGTCTGTCGTTGACGTCCCCGTGCTGAGCACTCAGTGCTCAACCATAGGAGATCCATTTCGAGAGCTATTCTTAGCGATATAAACTTTAGATGTCTTTACTGCCGTCCTGTTTATTTCGAGTCTGCGTTTCAGTGTATTCCAGACCATACTGTACACTTCCTATTACCACCATAGATCTCTCGTTACAGAAGTAATTACAAATTGAGCAGTTTGAAACGATTTGGTCTTTCATTGAAAACTAGCAAGTGACCACTGGAACATGTGGCATCATCGCCTGGTGTGCAGGCTACAACGCACCAGGTCGCCAGAGGCGGCAGAGGAATGTGGACTCAACCAGCTCCATCACGGGCACAACCCTCCCCAGCATCGGGGACATCTGCAAGATGCGACCCTCGACAAGGCGGCATCAATCACTAAGGCCCCTCACCTCGGGTACAAACTTCCTGCTCATTGCTACCATCGGGAAGAAACACAGGAAACTGAAATCTCAAGGATTCTGGTACACCTCCATCCCCTCCGGCATCATATTTTTGAATGTATGAGCACCACGTCCACAGTTTTGCAGTATTTGTTCTCTTTTTGCATCTTACATTAATTTTACATTCTTGCGACGTACTGATCATGCAAAGATACAAATCTCAGGGCGGATAAATCACAGATAGCGAGTCAGGTGGTAAACATGCAATACAGTCCTTTAATACAGGGAGCGGGTGGCCTGATAGTGAGGGGAAGGAAAATGGGGATGAAATAGGGGAGATGGCAGTGGAGCAGTTATGAGAGAGAGCGAGTTTGGAGGAATGAGGGTAAAGAAAGAGCGAGATGCCGAGTAAGAGAGCCATAGGTTGAGACAGCAGAATAGTGTAGGGGCGACAGGCGGAGCGGATGGGTTTGTCAGAGTCTGGGAGAGAGCTGGACTTGGGGTAAGAGAATGATGCCACTTGATTTAAGTCGGTTCCACGGGTTTTTGACAGAGATCCCGGATCTTTTCAGGAATATCCGGGCACAAAGGTGCAGGCTTCTCACAGATGAAACGGTGCTGATCATCTTTGCAACTGACAAGCCAACTAGATTTACATTCACCGCATTCGAACTTTCCCGATTTCACCTTGTACACGACGTTAGAGGCCACTTTCCTGTCAAGGAAGGGTAAAGAGTTTCAAAAGGGATAACACATCTCAAGCAGGAGGTCCTGTAACTGTCTCCAAAATACTCCCACTGACTCAAGCTCTCCTCACCGACCGGTGTCAGTCCCCAAAATACTCCCACGGACTCAATCTCTCCTCACCGACCGGTGTCAGTCCCCAAAATACTCCCACTGACTCAATCTCCCCTCACCGACCGGTGTCAGTCCCCGAAATACTCCCACTGACTCAATCTCTCCTCACCGACCGGTGTCAGTCCCCAAAATACTCTCACTGACCCAAGCTCTCCTCACCGACCGGTGACAGTCCCCAAAATACTCCCACTGACTCAATCTCTCCTCACCGACCGGTGTCAGTCCCCAAAATACTCCCACTGACTCAATCTCTCCTCACCGACCGGTGTCAGTCCCCAAAATACCCCACGGACTCAAACTCTCCTCACCGACCGGTGTCTGTCCCCAAAATACTCCCACTGACTCAATCTCTCCTCACCAACCGGTGTCAGTCCGCAGAATACACCCCCTGACTCAATCTCTCCTCACCGACAGCTGTGAATCCCCAAAATACTCCCAATCTCTCCTCACCAACTGGTGTCAGTCCGCAAAATACTCCCACAGACTCAATCTCTCCTCACCGACCGGTGTCAGTCCCCAAAATACTCCCACTGACTCAATCTCTCCTCACCGACCGGTGTCAGTCCCCAAAATACTCCCCCTGACTCAATCTCTCCTCACCGGCCGGTGTCAGTCCCCAAAATACTCCCACAGACTCAATCTCTCCTCACCAACCGGTGTCAGTCCCCAAGATCCTCCCACTGACTCAATCTCTCCTCACCGACCGGTGTCAGTCCCCAAAATACTCCCACAGACTCAATCTCTCCTCACCAACCGGTGTCAGTCCCCGAAATACTCCCACTGACTCAATCTCTCCTCACCGACCAGTGTCAGTCCCCAAGATCCTCCCACTGACTCAATCTCTCCTCACCGACCGGTGTCAGTCCCCAAAATACTCCCAATGACCCAAGCTCTCCTCACCGACCGGTGTCAGTCCCCAAGTTCCTCCCACTGACTCAATCTCTCCTCACCAACCGGTGTCAGTCCCCAAGATCCTCCCACTGACTCAATCTCTCCTCACCGACCGGTGTCAGTCCCCAAAATACTCCCACAGACTCAATCTCTCCTCACCAACCGGTGTCAGTCCCCAAGATCCTCCCACTGACTCAATCTCTCCTCACCGACCGGTGACAGTCCCCAAAATACTCCCACAGGCTCAATCTCTCCTCACCAACCGGTGTCAGTCCCCAAAATACTCCCACTGACTCAATCTCTCCTCACCGACCGGTGACAGTCCCCAAAATATCCCACTGAACCAATCTCTCCTCAGCGACCGGTGACAGTCCCCAAAATACTCCCACTGACCTAAGCTCTCCTCACCGACCGGTGTCAATCCCCAAAATATTCCCACTGACCCTCTCCCTCCCCACATACCTGTTAAAGTTTCCAAAGTACTCTCACTGACGCATTCTCCGCAGCCCTGTGACAGTCCCCGAATAATACCTTGCCCAACGCTCTACCCACAGAGCTGTGTCAAAATAACCCCAAAATAACCCCACGATCACATATTCTCCCCTCAGGACCCTGTCAGTCCTCCAATTACTCCCAGAGCCGCAGCCTCTCCCCACGGAACCGTGTCAGTACCCAATCTTATCCAGCTGCGCCACTCTCCCCACAGCCCTGTCGCATTCCCCGAAATACTCCCACTGACCCTCTCCATAACTGCCAAGGCCGCCTGTCTGTCTCCAAAATACTTGCACTTCCCACTCTCACCGATCAGCTCCGTGCCTGTCCCCAGTATAATCCCACTGTCCAACCTGCTCCCTACAGACCTGTGTCAATCACCAAAACACTCTCACTTCTCACTCTCTTCCCACGGTCCATGTCAGTCCGCAAATTAAACCAACTGTCCGCTCTCCACCAAGGGCTCGTGTCGGTCACAAACTAAACGTATTGCCTAATCTCACCCCACAGACACGTGTCAGTCCAAAATTAATTGCAGTATCCCACTCCCTGTCCACTATGTCCCTCCCCAAATACTCCCACCGACGCATATTCTCCCCACTGACCTACAGACCACAGTCCCCGAAATACACCCCCTTTCCATATTCTTCACACAGACTGCGCCGGGCAACAAATTAATCGCACTGCCCAGTCTCTTCCTACGGGGATACCAGGCCACAGAATACTCCTACTGTCTTACTCTCTCCACATAGACCCGTTTCTGTCCCCAAAATATCGGCAGTGACCCACCTCTCACCACTGAATTGAGGCAGCAGCCAAAAGCTCCCCTTAACCCACCTCCCCCACAGACATGTTTCTGTCCCCAAAATTAATCCCACTGTCCAATCTCTTTAGAAAATCAGGCAAAACCCCAAATCTCACCCCGCTTTGCATGTTCCAATCCAGTATGAACTGTCGTGGTCGCGGATACGGTTGTTAACAAAGTTCTGTGAAATTAATTTGCAATCATTAATGATTGAAATCGATCACAATGTAAGGAGCGTCACTCTGTGTCTCACCCGGAGATTTTGATGGGACGGTGTCGAGGGAAATTCACTCTGTGTCTGACCCCGGGAGTGTGTGATGGGAACGTGGGGAGGGAGATTCACTCAGTGTCTGACCCCGGGAGTGCGAGATAGGACCGTGGGGAGGGAGATTCACGTTGTGTCTGACCCCGGGAGTGAGTGATGGGACGGTCTGGAAGCAGATTCAATCTGAGTCTGACCCCGGGAGTGTGTGATGGGACGGTGTGGAGGGAGATTCACTCTGTGTCTGACCCCGGGAGTGCGAGATGGGACCGTTGGGAGGGAGATTAACTCTGTGTCAAACCCCGAGTGTGTGTGTTGGGAAGGTGTGGAGGAAGATTCGATCTGATCTGGATATATTATCTGTCCATCTGACACATACCTCTTCCTCGTTTGAATTTATTTCAAGAAGCTTTGAATCAGAGATAGAACAAAGTTGCTTCGCCCCCTCGTAAGAACTTTCAAACGTCGATATGAAATAACACAGGCCTTTATTTTTGATCCAGTCCTGGGAACAAGTTTGCTCTGGAAATCAGGAACAAGAACAGTGAATCGTCCATTACATCCGCTGAGTGTCAGATTCAGAAAGAAGAACTCTTCACACCTTCGCATCACACACTCCCGGGGTCAGACACAGAGTGAAGCTCCCTCAAAGCCGTCCCATCACACACTCTTGTGGTCAGACACAGCGTGAAGCTCCCTCCACACTGTTATGCAACTAATTTTGGGGATTTGAGCTTCTTCGCTCGTCCTGTGAAGGCAGAGTGAAGCTCCCCCTGTGGCGCCGCAATTACGCACTGTCGGGTTCAGACAGTAGGTGTCTGTCCCGCCACACCGTTCCTTTGCGCACTGCCGGCGTTCGGACAGCAGGTGTCGCTCTCGCCGCACGTCTCATCGCATATTCCTGAGAGCAGCCAGAGACTACAGCCTCCCCTCCCTCTCTGCCTTCTGATTAGGTGCGGCGAAATTGGTGATATTACCTCACCCTTTCTGCTACTCTGCAGTTGGCAGATTTCAGTCTTGGTTTGGTTGAGATTTTTGCACTTCATTTCGAGGTCATTGAATTTGCCTCGGAGATCAGTTTGCGTTTGATGCTGATCAGAGATATCAGAGCTCAGGACGGAGAGGATGTTTTCCAGGACCAACAATTTGTTTTCAAGGATGGAGCGCTTGCCTTCGAGGACAAACAATTTGCTTATGAGGATGGAGACGTTGTTGTTGAGGGCCGAAACATTCCTGAGACAGGTCCTTGGATCCAGTCGGGAATCTCGGATTTCCTGGTTTTAAGGGTTGCGTTCAGCTCGTGGAGTTGCAGTTGACGTTGATGCTGGGTCCTGTCCATATCCTGATAATTTTCCAAAAGACTCTGGTACTTTTGATTGGAGGCAATCAGACACTGACGGATCTGTAACGCTGAGAGAGATGGTGAACGGGGTGTCGGCGCCACGGTGAATCGTGTTTTGGTGCTACAGTGAGCGGTGTGTCGGTATCACGTTGAGGCGTGTGAGTGGGAATAACAGGATCCTTTTCTGGTCGGCTGCCAGTGACTGGTGGTGTTCCGCAGGAGTCGGTGTTGTCACCGCTTCTGTTTATGCTCTATAGCAATGATTTAGATGATGGAATCACAAGATCCCAGGACAAAGGAGCAGAAATAGGCCATTCGACCCACTGAGTGTGCTCTGCCACTCCACAATGAGCTAAACCATTCTCCTATCTAGCTAAATTTTCCGGAGTTTTCCCCATATCACTTGATACGCGGACTAATTAGATACCTATTAATTTCCTCCTTAAATATCTTAAATAATTGGGCATCCACAGCTGTATGTGGCAAAGAATTCCACAAATCCACGACCCTCTGACAAAAAGAAATTTTCCTCAACTCTGCTTTAAATGGGTACCCTCTATTTCTAAGACGGTGGCTTCTTGTCTAGGCCTCAACCACCAACGGAAACAACATTTCCACATCTACTCTGTCCAACCCTTTCAACATTACTTTTTTCTTGTAAGAATTCCATATAAATCTGCTCTACCATGCCTCTATCTAGCTTACTTTTCCAAACAACTTGAGCCAGTTCCTCTCTCATACCACTGTAATTTCCTTTGTTCCACTTGTTACGTACCCTTGTCACGTGACTGGGGTTGAAGTTATACTGGACATGAGGTAATGGTCTTGTGATGGTGGAGTGATGTCATTTTCCCGCCAGTAGAGGTCATGTGACAGTTTTTTTTTACAGGGTATAAAAGGAAGACCCACCCTGTCAGGTGGGGCAGTTCGTGGCGGAATTTGCCAAGATGACTTCATGTCACTGCGTGATTTAATGTGATGACGCAGTTTAGTAGAAAAATGAAGTTTTATAAAATGCCTAGAGTTTAAAAGGTCATTGCCAGCGGTTTCTTTGCTGGTGGAGAGTGAAGAAAAGTTTGGAGGATAAAAATAGAGTAGAACCGATTTTCGAAGGTGGAAAGTTCGACCTTATGTGATCCTCATTCGGAAGGATTTCGTTGACTATTCTCGCTGTTAATCCCTGGGTTGACCAGAAAGGATTGAGAATAGTGTGGAAAGAAGGTCAGTTCCTTTAAGCCGTTATATTTTATAAAATTCTTCATGGGAAAGTTCGACGCCGGGGAATCGAAGGACAACGACGTGGAAGAGAATTTAAATCGCCTTAAAAAGTCTCTCCTTTTAAAAGAACTGTTTACTTTCGGCATACCGCTTTAAGAACTGTTTGAACATGCAACGCTATTAAGAACTGTGAATGTGTCGCACAGCAGCTGTTTTCCGGTTACGTTTGGGTTTGTTTACTTTTGAGGGGGTTTGTTTCAGTGTTTAATAAACGTGTTATTTGTTATAAAAACCCTTGCCTAACTCGTCTATATTTATTGTTGCCTGAATACGTAACACACTGTAATATCGATACAGCTGATACCAGCTTCTCCTGGGCAAATTTAAAACTTCACTCAGTCAGATTATGATCACTACTTCCAAGGGGTCCCATTACCTCTAGTTTCCTAATCACCTCAGGCTTATTACACAGCACCCGACCCAAAACAGCCGATCCTCTCGTGAGCTTATGGTCAAACTGCTCCAAAAAGCCATCCCATAAGAATTCTACAAAATCCCTCTCCTGAGACCCAGTACCTTCCTGACTTTCCCAAACCACTTTCATATTAAAATCCCCCATAATTATCTTGATATTTATCTTCTGACACTTTTTTTCAATTTCCGGCTGTAACTTGTACTCCACATTCCGGCTGCTGTTTGGAGGCCTGTATATAACGGCTATTAGTGTCATTTTACCCTTGCCTTTTCTTATCACAACGCATAAGGATTCTGCTCCTTCTGATCCTATATCCCTTCTTTCTAGTGATTTGATACCATTGCTTATCATCAGGGCCACGCCACTCCGTTTACCTACCTTCCTATCTTTCCTATACACTGTGAATCCTTGGACATTCAGCTCCTAATCACACCCATCACTTCGCCATGACTCGGCGATGGTCACAATGTCTTATCTTTTAACCGGTAGCTGTACAACAAGGTCGTTCACTTTATTTCCAATGCTGCCTGCATTTAAGTACAGTACATTTAGATCAGTATCTGTTACCGACTTTGCTATATTTCTATCGCACAGCAAACTCTCCTGTCTATTCACCTGCCTGTCCTTCTTGCCATCTTTGCTGCACAGTATCTTTGACTTATTTCTATTTTCCTCTTCCTCGACCCTAACACGCTAGTTTTCTTCCCCCTGCCAACTTAGTTTAAACCCTCCCTAACAGCTATATGAAACAATCCCGCCAGGATATTAGTCCCCTCGGAGTTCAGGTGTAACCCATCGTTTTTGTATAAGTCATACCATCCCCAAAACAGATCCCAATGATCCAATAATTTGAAGCCCTGCCCCCTGCACCGGTAACTTAGCCAGACATTCATCTGCTTAATTCCGCTATTCTTACTTTCATTAGGCAGTCATAATGAGATTATTACTCTGGAGGTCAGGCTTTTCAATTTTCTTACCAGCTCCCAGTAATCTTCCTTCAGGACCTGCTCTCTTTTTCAGTCTATGTCATTGGTACCCACATGTACCAAGGCTCCTGGCTGCTCGTCTTCTCTCCTCTGAGTACTCTGGACCCGATTTGAGACATCCCGTACCCTGACACCAGGTAAGCGACACACCATCCGGGTATCCATGTCCGGCTCGCAGAATCTCTTGTCTGTTCCCCTCACTATTGAATCCCCTATAACTACTGAATTTCTCCTTGCTCTCTTGATCACTGCACTGGGTAGAGTGCCAGAGTCCGGTTCGCGATGATCTTCCTATGTCTGGTCAACCTCTCCAACAGTATATAAAACGATATATCGATTTCTGAGGGGGGCTGGCACAGAGGTGTTGTCCACTATCTCTCTATAGGTATTATCAATCACCTCCTCACTTTCCCTAATTAGATGAAGGTCATCAAGTTGCAGCTCCAGATCCCTAACACGGTCCTTAAGGAGCATCATCTCAATGCACCTGGTGCAGATGTAATCCTTGCAGAGTCTGGGAGTCCCGAGGGTCACCACATCTGGCACTTCAAGCACAACACTAATCCGAAATGCATACCTCTAATGCTACTGTTATTACTAAATAAATAATTTAGTAATAACTTAAAGATCGCAGGAAGCCTTTTCCCGTTTCTGCCTAAGCCCGTTGAGCCAGAGCCCTACCACTCTGCGCCCTCCCACTCCGCCTCCCGCTCCGACGTTGCCCGCTGGATATGACGATGTTCTTTTTAAGACTTCCGCTCTCTGAATCACGCGGCTGCGCAGTCGTGCCTCTTTTACCCCAAGTAGCTAAAAGTAATATCCTTCAGCTTGACTGCCAAAGCAACCTCCTGTCTTCTTTTAGCCCTCCTGATTTCTTTCTTAAGTATATTCTTGCACTTTCTATACTCCTCAAACACCTTATTTGCTTCGGTTGCCTAGACTTGCCATATATGGCTCTCTTCAACTTTATCAGATTTCCAATATCCCTCGAAAACCAAGGTTCCTTATTCTTATTCCTTTTGCATTTAATCCTGACAGGGACATACAAATACTGCTCTCTCAAAATTTGGTCCCCTGCACACACTTCCGTCACTTGTCTGAACCCATTGCTCCACCAGTTCTCGCTGACTATTGAGTGGTCTATAATACAACCCCATTAATGTGATCATTCCTTTCCTGTTTCTCAGCTCCACCCAAATGGCCTCGGTAGACAAGCCCTCTAATGTCCTGCCTGAGCACTGCTGTAACATTCTCCCTCTCCAGCAATGCCATCACCCCTCCCTTCATCGTTCTGCGTCTATCACGTCTGAAACATCGGACCTCTGTAACATTAAGCTCTATAGTTACCCACACTATCCTACTACCTTTTTTGAAGAAGGGGACAACATTCGCCTCCCTCCAATCCATAGGTCCCATTTCCGTGGACATTGAGGACATAAAGATCCTGGCCAGACTTTCACCAATCTCCTCCCTCGCCCTGTGGAACAGCCTGGGGAGTATTTCGTCAGGCCACGGGGACTTATCCGTCCTAATGTATTTTAACAACTCCAACAACTCCTGTCCCTTAATATTAACATGCCCAGAACTTTAACCTCACTTATATTGCCCTCACCGTTATCAATTTCCCTCTCAGTGGTGAATCCCGAAGAGAAGTATTCACTGAGGACGTCGCTCTCCTCCACACCCTCCAGGCACATCTTCCCAGCTTTATCTCTAATTGGTCCTACCTTCACTCCTTCATCCTTTTACTCCTCGCGGAATTGAAGAATGCCTGCGGTTTTCCTTTACCATTCTCGCCGAGATCTTCTCATGTCACCTTCGTGCTCTCCTCAGCCCCTTCTTAAGCTCCTTTCTTGCTACCTTATATTCCTCTATAGACTCATCTGATCATTGCTTCCTGAACCTCACGTATGCTGCTTTCTTCTATCTGACTATATTCTCCACCTCACTTGTCACCCATGGTTCCTTCACCTTACCATTCTTTATCTTCCTCACCGGCACAAATGAATCCCTAACATCCTGCAAGAGATCCTTAAACATCGATCACATGTCCATAGTATATTTCCCTGCAAAAGCATCATCCCGATTCACAGTCGGAAGCTCTTGCCTTATCCCCTCATAATTTGCCCTGCTCAAAATTTCCTGTCCTCTCTGACTATACCTTTTCCCTGATAATGCTGAAGGCCAGGGAGCGGTGATCACTGTCCCCCAGATGCTCACCCACTGAGAGATCTGTGACCTGACCCGGTTCGTTACATAATAATAGATCCAATATGACATTCTCCCTAGTCGGCCTGTCTACATATTGTGACAGGAATCCATCCTGGACACACTTATCAAACTCTGTCCCATTTGAGCCATTGGAACGAATCACGTGCGAATCGATATTGGGGAAGTTAAAGACATCCATGATAATAAGACTGTTATTTTTCTACCTTTCAAAATCTCCCTCCCGATCTGCTCTTCGGTATCTCTGCTGCTACCTGGGGTCCAGTGGAATATTTCCAATAGAGTAACTGCTCCATTCTTGTTCCTGACATCCACCCATTCTGACTCAAAATAGGATCCTGCAACATTACCCACACTCTCTGTAACTCTAATATTTTCCCTGACCAGTAATGCCATTCCTCCTCCCCCTTCCCCCCTCTATCCCTTTGAAAACACTGAAAACCAGAAGTATTGAGAATACATTCCTGCTCTGGTGCAAGCCAAGTCTGCGTAATGGCCACTACATCATAATTCCATGTATGTATCCAAGCTCTCAGTTCATCACCTGTGTTCCTGATGCTTCTTGTATTGAAATATCGCACTTTAGCCCTTCTACCTTACTACATTTATACCCTTTATTCTGCTTCTCTTTCCTCAAAACCTCTTTATATATTAGATCTGGCTTTGCTCCGTGCACTAATCTTGCAGTTCTCACATGACCTTTATCCTCCTCCACCTCAGTATCTGCTCTAAAACTCTGGTTCCGCTCCCCCTAACAATCTAGTTTAAATCTCCCGGAGCAGCACGAGCAAACCTTCGCGCAAGGATCCTAGTCCCCCTCTAGTTCAGGTGCAACCCGTCCCGTCGGAACAGGTCCCACCTTCCCTGAAACAAAGCCCAATTATCCAGAAACATGAAGCCCTCCATCCTGCACCAACACCTCAGCCAGTTATTTTGCTGCATTATCTTCTTATTTCTAGCCTCACGAGCACGTGGCACGGGTAGCAATCCTGAAGTTCCAACCCTGCCTGTCCTGTTCTTCAACTTTGCACCTAACTCCCTAAACACTCTTTACAGGACCTTCTCCTTCTTCCTATCCACGTCATTTGTCCCTACATGGACCACGACATCCGGCTGCTCACCCTCCCTCTTGAGAATACTGAGAACTCGATCCGAGATATCGCGGACCCTGACACCAGGGAGGCAACAGTCCATCCGGGTTTCTCGATCTCTCCCACAGAGCCTCTTATCTACCACACCCCCCACCCCAACTATTCAATCTCCTATTAGTACTGCTCTCCGCTTTTCCCTCCTTCCCTTCTGAGCTCAGGGTCCAGTCTCGTTGCTAGAGTCGTGACCACTGCAACTTGTCACTGGCAGTTTGACCCGACCAACAGTAGCCAAAACGGTCCACTTATTGTGTGCTCTGCTCCTCCTGACTATTCCCCTTCCATCTCCTGACAGTCACCTAGCTAACTCTCTCCTGACTCTTAGGGGCGACTATCTCCCTGAAACTCCTGTCTATTTCTGCCTCTGTCTCACAAATGATACGAAGTTAGTCCAGCTCCAGTTCCAGTTCCCTAACACGGTTTGTCAGGAGCTGCAGCTGGATGCACCTTTTGCAGATGTAGTCATCAGGGACAATTGTGCTCGCCCTGACTTCCCACAAACTGCAAACGGAGCACTCGACTGCCCTAACTGCTGCTTCCATTACCTACTCCTAAGCTAATTAAATTAATTAAACGAGCTTAAATGGCCTTACTGGGAGCAAGCTTGTCCTCCGTCTCTGCCCGCCGAAGCCTCTCGAACCAAAGCCTTTCTACTCTGTCTCCTCTACGCCGTCGCCCACTCGGTGAACCTGTTCGCTTTTTGAACTCTCCCGCTGTCTCAGAGGCCGATCTTCACGCGCTGGCGCAGTTGTGCCCCCTTCGCAATGCCGAAGAAATGACCTTTCCCCTCTCAATCTGTTCGCTTTTTTAAAATATCCCGCTGTCTCAGAGGGTGAGTGATTGTCCCTTAACAGCTTATCGACACACCACAGAGCAAAGTGTCAGACACAGAGGGAAGCTGTCTCCACACGGTCTCATCACACATTCCCGAGTTCAACACAGTGTGAATCTCCCTCCTTACGTATCATCACGCACTCCTGGAATCAGACACAGACTGAAACTGTCTCTCCACGATCCTATCATACACTCTCGGATTCAAACACAGAGTGAATCCCCCCCCCCCCCTCTGCAACCTCCCATTACTCACTCCCGGAGTCAGACACATACTTGAGCTTTCTCTCCAGGATCCCGACACACACACTTGATCAGACAGAGAGTGAAGCCCCCGCTGCACCGTCCCGTCACACACTCACAGATTCAGAGTGAAACTCTTTCACCGCGGTGAATAGCACACTTCAGGGGTCAGAACGAAGTGAATCGCTCTGGACACTGCCCCATCATACAATGCCGCTGTCAGACACAGAGTGAACCTGGATCCATACTGTCCCATCAGACATTCCCGCAGTCAGACATAGAGTGAAGCTGTAATATTACGTCGTTCAATCCCGTGGTCAGACACACAGTGAATCCACCTCCACAACGTCCCATCACACTCTGCTGGATTCAGTGATAGAGTGAAACTTCCTCCACGCAGCCCCATCACACACTCACCGGGTCAAACACAGAGTGAATCACCCTCCATACCATCTCTTCACACACTCCCGATGTCAAGCACAGAGTGACGCTTCCTCTCTCCATGCCTGCCCTATGATGAGGAGCGGGTGAAAGAGGGAGATGATGCCTCACCTCTTCTGCTGGTCAACAATTCACAGATTTGAGCCTTGGTTTCGTTGACAGATCTGTACTTCGTTTCCATCTCAGTGAACTGGTGACGGAGATCGCTGTGCATTCGTTTCAGATCGGATAGATTAGAGTTGAGCGCAGAAAGCTTGGATTGAAGTGTTGAGTTTATCTTATGGTAGTTTCCGTCGGAGGTGATCTTAGACTGACGGATTTGTGACACTGAGAGAGATGGTGAAGGATGTTTAGCGTTTACAGTGACACGTGAGTCAGCGTCACGCTACCGAACGGGTCACAGATAGTGTTGTGTCCGTGTCACGGTGAAGGGTGTCACAGTGAAGGATGTGCTGATGGCACAGTGAGAGGAATTGGCGCCACCTTGAGGGGCGAGTCTCTGTCAGTTTGAGGGATATATCAATATCCTGGTGAAGGTTTTGTTGATGTTACAATGGGGTTCTGTGTAAGTATCGTGCGGGACTTGTTCGAGTGTCGGTGTCACTGTGTTAATTGTTTCTGTACCCCAGCAAGAGGTGTGCCGGATCACAGTGAAGTGTATCTCGATGTCACAGCGAGGGAAATGTCAGAGTGAGGGGCGTGGTGATGTCACGGTTGTTAGAGTATCTGTGTCATGGTGTGGCGTGTGTCTGTGTCACGGTGAGAGGCATGTCATGGCTACGGTAGGTATGACCGTGTCACGCTGAGGTGTGCGTCGATGAAGGTTTCTCTGTGAATTTCCGTGTCGCTATCACTGTGAAGGTTTGCCTGTGTCAGGGCGAGGTGTGGATAATTGCCTCAGTGAGCGGTGCATCGGTGGTATGTTGAGGGGTGATACCGTCTCAGTAAGGGATGTTACAGTAACGTGTCATTCTTTGTCACGGTGCGGAGCTGCGCGGGTCACTTTGAGGAGCGTGTATGTGTCTCAGTGACACGGTGAAGGGCGAGTCGGTGTCCCTGTGGTGTTTCACAGTAACAATTTATTTAGAACCTACTTCCACCGTGGGTCGAGAGCCCGGCAACAATCACGATAATGGCGGACGTAACGAGGCAGAGTTGGCAGATCCAACGGTTCGATATATTTCCCATGTTCTCTTTCAGTGTGTGGGTGAATTCAGCCGCGACCCCCACTGGGACTCTTTTCCACCTACCAGCCGCGGTCTCTCCTTCCACCACGATCATCCCCTCCCTCTCTCTCAATCTCAGTTACATTGAGCCTCATCTCTGAGAGACAAATCCCTTGACTTCCCAGGGCTGACAAGCGTCTCTCTGATTCCAGACATTTTGTCACCTCTCCCGAATGTGATCGATTAAGTTGGAGCCGGGGGTGTTTGATGGGTCCCTCAGGAGAGGCTTTGCCAGAGGATTATGATACAGGGGATCCACCGGGAGTCGGTGTCACGGTGTGGAGCCGGGGGTGTTTGATGGGTCCACGGGGAATTGGCCGTCTGGATTCAGAGTTTAGTATTTTTCGGTGTCACGGTGTGGACGTAACGGTGTCATGGTGGGAGCCGTGTCCCAGTCAAGGTGAGGGAAGTATCAGTTTCACGGTGAGGGGGAATCGGTGTGGACGTAACGGTGTCGTGGTGGGAGCTGTGTTCCTGTTAAGGCGAGGGAAGCGTCAGTTTCACGGTGAGGGGCGTGACAATGTCACGGTGAGGTACGTCTCGGTGTCACGGTACAGTACGTTTCAGTGTCATGGTGAGGGACAGTTGTGACACGTTGAGCGGCGTGGACGAGGCACTGTGAGGTTTTAGCTAACGTTTTATTCCACACTCCCAGCTTACGGTCTGACTCCAACCGGAGTCCGTTCGACTCACCATGGATCGAGAGCCCGACCACGATCGCGAAGAGGACGAACGTAAATAGAGAGAGTAGACAGATCTTATAGCACGGTGTAATTCCGATGTTCTCCTTCGGTTCCTGTTTATGCTGACCTGTGGAGAGACGATTCAGATAAACAGAAGGAGAAGATGGTGAGAGTGAGAGGGGAGCGATGGGGGAAAAATGTGAGCGAACGGGGCGAAGGAAAACGAGAAGAGAACGGAGACAGGGAATGGCTGCATGAGAAGAGGAAGCGATGTTATGAGTGAACGGTGAGTGGAATTTGTGAGAGAGACAGTGAACGAGTGGGGAAGACAGGGGGAGTGAGGGGAGGAAAAATGGGAGAGAGGGGGAAGAGCGAAAGGAAGCGAGAGAGGAGGGGGTACAAAAGAGTGGATTGAGTGATTGTCAGGGTTTTATTATTTTTCATAGCTGTATTATTGTTCGCCCGCTTTGGTCCTTTTTCACGCATGAGATAAATGACGGTCTTGTGGGCATTACAATGTCGTGGGGATTTTCGTGGACTCCATTGTGTTTCTTTGTTTTGTGGCTGCTGACAAGCAGAAGGGCGGTACGGGCACGTGATGGTTAGCGCAGCGCTTTACAGCACCAGCGACCCGGGTTCATTTCCCGTCGCTGCCTGCAGGGTGTTTCCAATTTCTCCCCCATGAGCGAGTGGATTTCCTCCGGGCGCTCTGGTTTCCTCCCACACCCCAAAGACATACCGGTAGGTTGGTTAATTTCTTATTGTAAATTGAACAGTCATCAGAAAACGGAATAATTCGGAGAATTGTTGAGCAGCGCGGCCTGAATGGCCGGAAGTGCCTGTTCCGAAATGTTTTTCAACAAAAAATAAAACAAAATATATTTTGAGAACAAAGGGAAAAGATGGTGGGAAGTGGTATACATATGCATCCGGACCATTCGGTGTTTGTGATGGGTGTGATTGACCTGGATGCAAATAGCGATGGATGGGTGTAAAATCTCAGAAGACACAAAGATTGGTGGTGTTGTGGACAGTGCGGAATATCGCCAATAGATTCGGTGGGGTATGGATCAGTTGTAGATCTGGGTGGAAAATTTCAAACGGAGTTTAGCTCAGGTAGGTATGAGGTATTGTCCTTTGGGGCGTTAAATGTGAAGGGACAGGAGACAGTTAACGACGGAACCCTTAACTGTCGACAGGGAAAGGGATCTCGGGTTGATCACGCGGTTCAATGGAGAGATAAAGAGTTGACTGCAGATGGGCCTTTGACAAAGTCTTTCTCATGGGAGATCCATTCACAAGATTGTGATGACTTGGATTCACAGTGAATCGGGAATTTGGTTTCCGTACTGGATTGTCCACAGAACACAGAGGCCGGCGGATGTCCGTGACTGGTGGTGTTACCCACGGATCCGCACTGGGACCTCTGCTGTCTGTGGACAAGACCTGTGAGAACCTGGACATTTAACAAGGCTTTGTGTGTTTATAACATCCTGCATCGTAGACCAGCCAGTACAGCACAGGAACAGGCCATTCGGCTGGCAATGCTGTCCAAAAAGCATTCCCTCTGGTGTTAAACATTTCACATTTGGGAATGATACCCTCTGTTACTCTTATGATCTTGTGCTATCTCTGAGCATTTCGCCTACCATGGTGCAACATTTTACGTTTGTCCGGGTTAAACATCGTCAGCCATTCCTCCATCCCATATCAGAAAGTGATCCATCTCCAACGGAATTGAATACAGGTCCTCTACTCGATCCACTACACCCATCACCCTATCATCTACAAATTTATCTAACTACCCATCTACATTCTCATCCAGAACGTTCATATATACAACCATAGAACAATTACTGCACGGAAACAGGACATTTCCGCCTTTCTAGTCCGTGCCGAACGCTTACTCTCACCCAGTCCCACCTACCTGCACTCATCCTATATCCCTCCATTCCTTTCCTGTCCATATACCTATCCACTTTACTTTAAATGGCAATATCGGACCTGCTTCCACCACTTCTACTGGAAGCTCGTTCCACACAGCTACCACTCTCTGTGTAAAAATGTCCCCTCTAAACTTTTGCTCCTTAACTCTCAACTCATGTCCTCTTGTTTGAATCTCCTCTACTCCCAATGGAAAAAGCCTATCCACTTCAACTTTATCTATACCTCTCATAATTTTAAATACCTCTATCAAGTCCCCCCTCAACGTTCTACGATCCAAAGAATAAAGGACTAACTTGTTCAAACTTTCTCTGTAACTTAGGTGCTGAAACCCAGTTAACATTCTCGTAAATCTCCTCTGTACTCTCTCTATTTTGTTGACAACTTTCCTATAGTTCGGTGACCAGAACTGTGCACAATACTCGAAATTTGTCCTCACTGATGCCTTGTATAATTTTAACATTACATCCCAACTCCTATACTCAATTCTCTGATTTATAAAGGCCAGTATACAAAAAGCTTTCTTCACCACCCTTTCCACATGAGTTTCCACCTTCAGGGAACTGTGCACCATTATTCCTGGATCTCTCTGTTCTACTACATTCCTCAATGCCCTAACATTTACCATGTATGTCCTATTTTGATTAGTCCTACCAAAATGTAGCACATCAAACCTATCAGTATTAAACTCCATCTCCCATCTTTCAGTCCACATTTCTAACTGGCCCAAATCTCCCTGCAAGCTTTGAAAACCTGCTTCACTATCCCCAACGCCACCTATCTTAGTATCATCTGCATACTTACTAATCCAATTTACGACCCCATCATCCAGATCATTAATGTATATGACAAACAACATTGGACCCAGTACAGATCCCTGAGGCACACCACTATTTACCTGCCTCCAACCTGACAAACAGTTATCCACTACTACTCTCTGGCATCTCCGATCCAGCCACTGTCGAAAAAATTTTACTGCTTCAATATTAATACCTAACAGTTGAACTGTCCTAACTAAGCTTCCGTGTGGAAACTTGTCAATTACTTACTGAAGTCCATAGAGACAACATCCACTGCTTCACCATCGCCAACTTTCCTAGTAACCTTTCCAAAAAAATTCAACAAGATTTGTCAAACATGAACTTCCACTCACAAATCCATGTTGACTGTTGCTAATCAGACCCTGTCTATCCAGATAATTAGAAATAATCCAGATATGAATCACAGACAGGAGAGATCCCACCCACATCCATAGATACAGGTCACTTCATTGGAGTAGAACAAGTTTACTCAATCAAAGAATGCAGAATAAAGTATCCAAATTACAGAGCAATTGCAGTGCAGGCGGACTATAAGTTTCAAGCGCCGCGAAGAGGAAGATTTGATGTCAAGAGCACATCTTATCGTATTAGGGGTCAGTTCAATAGTCTAATTACTTTAGTGTAGAAGCTGTCCTTATGCCTCCGGATACATGCTTTCGCATTTTCCCTCCGATGGGAGGGTGCAGCATACAGAATGTCCGGGGACCTTTTTTATGATGCTGAGTGCTTTATCGAAACAGCAGTATGTGTAGAAAGAGTTCATGGAGGGGAGGCTGGTTTCGGAGCTGGGCTCAGCTATTTCCACAACACTCTGCAGTTTCCAGCGGTCATGGGCAGAGCAGTGTTTATATTTTTTGTGAGGAACCAGGGTGTTTCATGAGAAAAAGGTAGTAAACATGGTGAATAGGGAAGAAAATAAGACTTTTTTTTTTAACTTGGTAGACTACCCTGTGTGATGTTGTGGGACCCAGGGGAATTTGATTGACTGATATGTTCGGATTGATAGGCATAATGGATGCTTGACAAGTCCCGTATCAGGATCCGGATGGTAGATCACTCTGGAAGATAGGAGACAGGAATGTAGAGAGAGACGAAGAAGGAATGGAGCAGTGAGATTGGACGGCAGAGGGAAAGATTGAGAAAATAAACCAGAGAAGAGGGAAGGAGATGACAGGTGGCGTGACACGCAGGTAGATTTTTCGGGCGGATTGGACTGTGGAGGACAGACCAGGAACTGGTAGTGGATGTACCATACAAAGGCTTGAACAAGGGTATTAACAAGGGCTCAGATGGGAGACTGGTGTGAAGATGGTTTGGAACCCAAGGAGATCTCTCTGACCGATTTAATTGAGGAGGACTGCTCAGGCCGAGGTGCTGGATGTAATGTACGTAGAATTTAACAAGAACCCAGATGGTATACCGCTCTGGAAGAAGGTGTGCGACGCATGGAGGGATGGCTGATCCGGTATACATTTGGCTCGGCGATAGGAAACAAGATTTACGTTTGCAGTTCATTTCTCAGACTGGAAGCCCGTCACTAGCGTTGCTCGCGGGTGGTCGGTGGTGGGACCAGTGATCTTTGTCAATTATATCGACCGTTTATAGCAGATTTTACAATTCCCGGTAGGTGAGCTTGCAGACGACATTAACGTTGACGGCGTTTTAAACAGTGAAGACAGTTACCTCTTACAGTGGGATCTCGATTCGCCGGGGAAGTCGGCTGAACAGGAGCATATGCAATTTAAAGGAGAAAGAGATGTATAACATGTATAGACAACAAAGACGAAATAAGATGCTTGAGGAGTATAAAAAAGTGTAAGAAACACTTAAGAAAGAAATCAGGAGGGCTAAAAGAAGACATGAGGTTACTTTGGCAGTCAGTTTGAAGGATAATCGAAAGAGCTTCTGCAGGTATGTTGAGCAAAAGAATAGTAAGGGATAAAATTTGTTCTCTTGAAGATCAGAGAAGTCAGCTATGTATGGAACCAAAAAAAATGGGAGAAGTATTGTTTTTCTTTTTTGCATCTGTATTTACTAAGGAAACTGGAATGGAGTCTATGGAAACAAGGCAAACAAGTAGGGAGGTAATGGAACTCATACAGATTAAAGAGGAGGAGTGCTGCTGACTTGAGGAAAATCAGAGTAGATAAACCCCCAAGACCTGACAGGTATTCTCCTGGAGCTTGAAGGAGACTAGTGCTGAAATTGCAGGGGCCCTGGCAGAAATATTTAAAATGTCGATATCCACTGGTCAGGTGCTGGAGGATTGGAGGACAGCTCATGTTGTTCCGTTGTTTAAAAAAGGCTCAAAAAGTAAGCCGGGAAATTATAGGTTGGTAAGTTTGACATCGGTAGTAGGTAAATTATTGAAAGGAATACTAAGAGATAGGGTTTGTGCTTTGTACGTGATAGGTCATATCTAACCAATCTATTAGAGTTTTTCAAGGAAGCTGCCAGGAAAGTGGATGAAGGGAAGACAGTGGATGTTGTAAGGCCTTTGATAAGGTCCCGCATGGGAGGTTTGATAGGAGGATTCAATCGCTAGGTATACATGGAGAGGTCGTAAATTGGATTAGACATTGGCTCAATGGAAGAAGCTAGAGAGTGGTAGTGGAGGATTGCTACTCTGAGTGGAGGCCTGTGACTAGTGGTGTGCCACAGGGATCAGTGCTGGCTCCATTGCTATTTATCATCTATATCAATGATCTGGATGATAATGTGGCAAATTGGATCCGCAAATTTGCTGATGATACAAAGGCTGGAAGTGTAGTGGACAGTGAGGAAGGTTTTTAAAGCATGCAGAGGGATTTGGACCAGTTGGAGAAATGGGTAGGAAAATGGCACATGGAGTTTAAGGTGTGAAGTATTGCAGTTCGGAAGGTCAAACCAAGGTAGAACATACAAGGTAAATGTAGGACACTAAGGAGTGCAGTAGAACAGAGGGATCTGGGAATACAGATACAAAATTCCCTAAAAGTAGCGTCACATGTAGATAGGGTTGTAAAGAGAGCTTTTGGTACATTGGCCGTTATAAATCAAAGTATTGAGTATAAAAGTTGGAATATAATGGTGAGCTTTCATAAGACTTTGGTGAGACCGAATTTGGAGTATTGCCTGCAGTTTTGGTCACCTAATTACAGGAAGGATATTTATAAGGTTGAAAGAGTGCAGAGAAGGTTTACAAGGATGTTGCAGTGACTTGAGAAACTGAGTTACAGAGAAAGATTGAATACGTTAGGACTTTATTCCCTGGATCGACGGAGAATGACGGGTGCTTTGATAGGCGTGTATAAACTTATGCAGCTGTATAAAATTATGATGGGTATAGATAGAGTGAATGTAAGCAGGTTTTTTCCACTGAGGCCAGGGGAGAAATAAAAAGCAGAGGTCATGGGTTAAGGGAAAAGGGGGAAAAGTTTAATGGGAACATTAGTGTAGGCTTCTTCAGTAGTGGGAGTGTGGAATGAGCTGCCAGATGAATTAGTGAATGCGGGCTCACTTTTGACATTTAAGAAAAGCTTGGACAGGTATATGAATGAGAGGGGTTTGGAGGGATGTGGCCCAGGTGCAGGTCAGTGGGACTAGGCAGAAAAATGGTTCGGCACAGCCATGATATGCCAAACGGCCTGTTTCTGTGCTGTAATGTTCTATGGTTTTATGGTTCTATATGGCGGTTAAGATTGCATCTTCATCAGTCAAGGCTGTGAGTACAGGTGTCGAGAGGTCCTTTTGCAGTTGTACAGGACGTAGGGTATGCCGACTGTGCAGTGAAGTGTTCAGTCTTTGTCCACCTGCTCCAAGTGAAATGCCACTGAGCAGCAACGATTGCAGAGAAAGCTTTACCGGGATATTGCCGAGACTCGAGGGACTGAGTTATGGAGATAAGTCAGCCAGGTTAGGATTATATAACTTGTTCATGGGTGACTGACAGGGATTTATAAAACCACGTGGGGCAAGACAAGGTGAGGGCGCAGAGTCATTTTCTATAGACTTGGAGAATCGAGGATCAGTGTGCACAACTCTGAAGTGATAGCAGAAAGAGATTTAACTGCGGACCAGACTGACAATTTTTTTTAAGCAGACGGTGCTCCGTCTATGGAACAAACTGGCAGAGGAAATGGTCGATGCAGATGCATTATCACCCGTACACTTGTACGGATATCACGAGACCCCCTCAGAATGGCGTCATCAATGTGAACACTGACCTGCCTGCGCAGTCATTGGCATTTCTCCTGGTCCCGAGGCAATAGGAGGATCTTCATCCTTAGCGACGAGAAGTCCATTGTGGCGAAGGTTCAGCAGAGAATAGGTGTGGTCCAGACCATCTGGGAGAGAATGGAAGAGACTGTGAGAGAGAGAGACAAATAGAAGGGCAAGGGGATTGGGGGGCAGGGAAGGTGTGGATTGAGAGACAAGAAGATAATATGAGGGAGATGAGGAAGTGAATAGAGAAAGACGTGGAGAATGAGCAGCAGATAGAGAGATGGATGAAGAGCGGAAATAGGGTGAGATGAAGTCTATGGGCAGGAAAATGGGAGAGAATGGGGGGACAGAAATAAGGGAGAAATTCAACAGGCAGTGGGGAAGGAGCGGAGGGAGAGCGGTTATAAGTGAAATGAGAGTGATAAGTGTGAGAACGTTATGGAAAGTCAGGGAGAGAGGGGTAGAGTGAGGGGAGAAAAAAGTGGCAGAGGGTGCGAGAGGGACAGATGCAGAGAGATTAATTTGGTGAGATAGAGCGGATAAAGTGAGGGTTAAGGTTTTATTATTTTAGTCGTAGTTGTATTATGGTTTGCAACCTCTGTTCTTTTTTCACACATTAGAAGTATGACGGTCTTGTGGGGATTAACATGTTGTGGGGATTTTCAGGCTCTGCTACGTTCCTTTCTGTCCTGGCTGAATGCAAGAGGAAGAGTGGTAGGTAAAGTAGTGGTTTACAGTGCCAGAGCCTATGTTAAACAAATATCAATATATTTTTACAAAGATAAATCGCAAGGTTGATTATCATTTACATATACAAGCGGGTGTTAGGTTGTTTGTGATGTGAATGACTGAAAATAGAGATGGGTGGCTGGGGAAATCATAAGACCATAGGACCATAGAATATAGGAGCAGAAGCAGGCCATGTGTTCCAACGAGTCGGCTCCGCCATTCAGTCATGGGCTGAACCAATTCTTCCAGGCTTCCCCACAGCCCTTCCTTCTCCCGTACCCTTTGATAGGGGAACCTCTCTGTCTCTGCCTTAGGACTTTGCCTCCGTAGCCGTTGGTGGCAACAAATACCACAGATATTTTCCACCCTCTGACTGAATTAATTCCCCTGCATCTCAGTTCTAAAAGTCCGTCCTTCAATCCTGACTCGTCGCCTCTTGCCCTAGACTCCCCTACCATGGGAAATAACTTTGCCATATGTAATCCGTTCAGGCCTTTTATCATTCGGACCTTTTCCATGAGATTCTCGCTCATTCTCCTGAATTCCAGGGAATACTGACCAAGAGCTGCCGGACGTTCCTCATACGGTATCCCTTTCATTCCTGGAATCATTCTTGTGAATCTTCTCTGAACCTTTACTGAAATAAGGATCCCAAAACTGCACACAATACTCCAAGTGTAGTCTCACGAGTGTCTTATAGAGCCTCAACATCACATCCCTGCTCTTATATTCTATACCTCCAGAAATGAATGCTAACATTGCACTCACCATCTTCACCATGACTCAACCTGGAGGTTAAACTTTAGGGTGCTGCACAAAGACTCCCAAGTCCATTTGTATCTCTGCATTTTGAACTCTTCCCATCAAAATCATAGTCTGCCCGTTTATTTCTTCTGCCAAACTGCATGACCATGCACTTTCCAACACTGTATTTCATTTACCACTTAGTTACCCATTCCCTTAAACTATCTAAGCCTGTCTAAAGGATCTCTGCTTTCTCAACACTACTCGCTACTCCACCTAGAAGTGTGTCGCCGGGTATCATTGGCATACATCGCAAAAAGCAGCGATTCCAGCACCGAACCCTGTGGAACTCCACTGGTAACCGGTAGCCAGACAGAATAGGATCCCTTTATTCCCAGTCTCTCTTTTCTGCCGATCAGTCAATGCTCCACACACCCTAGTGTCTCCCCACTATACTTTTATGGTCTTTTATCTTCCTAAGCAACCTCATGTGCGGCACTTTGCCAAAGGCCTTCTGGCAATCCAAGTTCACCATGTCTACTGCATTTCCTTTGACTACCCTGCTTGTAGTTTCCTCAAAACATTGCAGTAGGGTATTCAGGCAGGATTTTCCTTTCAGGAAACCATGCTGGCTTTGACCTATCTTATCATTTGATTCCAGATATTCCGTGATATCATCTATAACAATGGATTCCAACAACTTCCTAACCTCTGCTGTCAGGCTAACTGGTCTGTAGTTTCCTTTCTGCTGCGTACACCCTTCCTAAATAGCGGATTATCATGTGCAATTTTAAGTCATCCGGTACAATGCCAGAATCTATCAGTTCTTAAAACATCATTGTTAATGCCTCCGCAAACTCTCTACCGGTGGTGTAATTGGGAACAATAGGGTAATTTAAGAGTTTTGTTAAATAGATACTTGGAGCTTAGAAAAATAGAGGGCTATGCGCTATGGAAATTCTCGGCAGATCCTAGAATAGATTACATGTTCGGCACAATATTGTGGGCTGAAGGGCCTGTAATGTGCTGTAGATTTCTATGTTCTATGTTCAAGTGAGACATGCTTTCGTATCTTATTTTCCATGGGGTGGGTGTAGAAGACAGAATGTCCAGGGTGGTGGTGGTTGGTTCTTTGAACATGATGACAGCAGGAAGTGTAGACAGAGTTCTTGGAGGGGAGGCTGGTTGCCGAGATGTGCTCAGCTGTGTCCACAGTGTTCAGCAGTCTCTTGAGCTCAGGGGTGGAGCAATTTCAATATTAGGATTCAGGAACCCGGACGGTTCATGAGAGCAGGGTGGTAGATGTGATGTGTAGGGAACTCAATAAGGCGTTTAATGTTTCCACTTTGTTGGCTACTCTGTAGATTAGTGTGGGACCCAGAGAGATTTGATTGACTGGCTTGTGCGGATTTGTAGGCATAATGTACGCTGAACTTAACAAGTCCAAACACGAGGTCCCAGTTGGTAGATTGCTCAGGAAGATGGAAGGCAGGGAGATCGGGAGAGACAGAGAAGGAACGGAGGAGTGACAGAGGGAGGGAGAAGGGAAGATAGGGACGGTTTAAGATAGAAGAGACAAGGAGATTCTAGATGGTGTGAGATCGGAGGTTCATTGTCGGGCTGATTTGACCGGGGATGACAGATCAGGCACGGGTAGTGCATGTATTGTGTTGAACGATACATGCATCAGCAAATAATATCAAAGAGAATGCTAAAATATTTTTTCAAGTAAATAAAGAGTAAAAGACAGGTGAGAGTAGATAGAGGACGGGCCTTTGAGAAAGTCTCTCTCATGGGAGATCCATTCACAAGATTTTGATGGCTGGGATTCACAGTGAATTGGGAATTTAGTTTCCGTACTGGCTTGTCCACAAAACACAGAGGGCACACGTCCGTGACTGGTGTTGTTACCCACGGATCCGCACTGGGAACTCTGCTGTCTGCGGCCAAGACTTGAGAACCTGGACATTTAACAAGGCTTTCCGTGTTGCGAACATCCTGCATCGTTGACCAGCCAGTACAGCACAGGAACCGGCCCTTCGGCCGACAATGCTGTCCAGGAAGCATTCCCTCTGGTGTTAGACATTTCGCATTTGGGAATGAGATTCAATACGCCTGATTCAGCACAACTAGAATGTTTTATAAAGTTGCATTATAACAGCAGAACTTTTTAACGCTGTGCCCCAACTAATAACGGCAATCATGATATAAGACATCTTCACTGTCCTGTCAGAAAGCATGGCCATGAACTATGGCATCGGACTGCAGATCGCTCTGCTGAACAGCACTCTTTAGGATTTAGGCTTTAATAGTGCGCTGTCTCTGAACATCTGACCTACCAAGGTGCAACATTTTACGTTTGTCCGTGCTAAACACTACCTGCCATTGCTCCATCCCGTATCAGAAACTGATCCATGTCCTACAGAATTCTTTGCAGGTCCTCTAAACGAACACAACACCCATCAATATATCATCCGCAAACATAGCAAACCACCCATCCACATTCTCAGCCAGATCGTTGATATACATCACAGACAGGAGAGATCCCACCCACATCCATAGATACAGGTCACTTCATTGGAGTAGAACAAGGTTACTCAACCACAGAATGCAGAATAAAGTATCAAAATTACAGAGAAATTGCAGTGCAGGCAGAATATAAGTTTCAAGAGCCACGAAGAGGAAGATTTGAGGTCAAGGGTACATCTTATCGTATTTGGGGTCCGTTCAATAGTCTGATTACTGTAGTGTAGAAACTGTCCTTGAGCCTCTTGAGACATGCTTCCGCATTTTCCCTCCGATGGGAGGGTGCAGAAGACAGAATGTCCGGGGACCTTTGATGACGCTGGGTGCTTTATCGAAACAGCAGTATGTGTTGAAAGAGTTCATGGAGGGAAGGCTGGTTTCGGAGCTGGGCTCAGCTCTTTCCACAACGCTCTGCAGTTTCGTGCGGTCATGGGCGGAGCAGTGTTTATATTTTTATTGTGGAACCAGGACGTTTCATGAGAACAGGATAGCAGACAATGTGAACAGGGAAGACAATGAACCATTTTGATTTTTTTTTCACTTGGTAGACTACTCTGTGTAATGGTGTGGGACCCAGCGGAAATTGTCTGACTGATATGTTCGGATTCATAGGGTGTCGGTGGTGGGACCAGTGATCTTTGTCAACTAAATCGACCATTTATAGCAGATTATACAATACACGGTAGGTGAGCTTACAGACGACATTAACGTCGATGGCGTTTTAAACAGTGAAGACAGTTATCTCTCACAGAGGGATCTCGATTCGCCGGGGATGTCGGCCGAACAGGAGCACATGCAGCTTCATTTGAGCTATCGTATTTCAAGAGGACAAACAATAGGGTAGTACTTACACGCTCAACAGGAGGAAACATGGGATATGTTATAGAACGAAGGAACCCAGGGCTACAAGTGGAATTGGAGTCACAGCTGGTCTGGGATCGTGGACAGTGTTGTAGAACAGAGGGACTCAGTGGTACAGGGACACGGTTCCCGGAAAGTGCAGTCACAGGTAGACATGGACCATGGGGAGTGTTGTAGAACAGGGGGACTCAGGGGTACAGGGACATGGTTCCCTGGAAGTGCAGTCACGGGTAGACAGGGACCCTGGGGAGTGTTGTAGAACAGAGTGACCCAGGGGTACAGGGACTCGGTTCCCAGAAAGTGCAGTCACAGGTAGACAGGGACCCTGGGAAGTGTTGTAGAACAGTGGGACCCAGCGGTACAGGGACACGGTTCCCTCAAAGTGGAGTCACTGGTAGACAGGGACTCTGGGGAGTGTTGTAGAACAGAGGGACCCAGGGGTACAGGGACACGGTTCCCTGAAAGTGCAGTCACAGGTAGATAGGGACCCTGGGAAGTGTTGTAGAACAGTGGGACCCAGGGGTACAGGGACACGGTTCCCTCAAAGTGGAGTCACTGGTAGACAGGGACTCTGGGGAGTGTTGTAGAACAGAGGGACCCAGGGGTACAGTGATCCAGTTCCCTGAAAGTGCAGTCACAGGTAGACAGGGACCCTGGGGAGTGTTGTGGAACAGAGGGACCCAGGGGTACAGGGACACTGTTCCCTGAAAGTGGAGTCACTGGTAGACAGGGACCCTGGGGAGTGTTGTGGAACAGAGGGTCCCAGGGGTACAGGGACACGGTTCCCTGAAAATGTAGTCACAGGTCGACAGGGCGGTGAAGAAGGCGTCTGTCACGTCGCCCTTCATCAGTCAGAGTAATGAGTACAGGAGTAGGGAGGTTACGTTATAATTGTACAAGACGTCAGTGAAGCTACACTCGGAGTAAAGTGTCTCGTTTCCGTCGTCGGCCTCTAGATAAGATGCCACTGAGCTGGAGACAGTGCGGAGGATACTTACCAGGACTTTGCAGAAACTGGAGTAACTGAATTGTGGAGATAAGTTGGACAGTTTGGGACTTTACATCTCGGAACACACAGGTGACCTTACAGAGTTGTATAAAAGCACATGGGGCACATGCAAGGTGAATGCGCAGAGTCGTTTTTCTCTTGGTTTCGAGAATCGAGAACCAGAGACCGCAGGAATCAGGTGATTGTCGAAGGTGGTGTAACTGGGAACACGGGTGAAACCTTTCTCTTTTATTGAGATGGTGGTCCATCTATGGAACGAGCTGCCAGAGCAAGTGGTCGATACAGATGCGTTAGAACTTGAACGTTTGTGTGTAAAGCACGTGACCCCTTCATATTGTCCTCTGACCTGCTGGTGCAGTCACTGATAGTTTGGCGGGTCCAGGGGCTATTGTAGGTTTGCAGAGAATTTAGACTTTCCCAAGGTTCAGGGCGGAATAGGTAGATGTTAGACCATCTGGGGGAGAGAGAGAGAGAGAGAGAGAGAGAGAGAGAGAGAGAGAGAGAGAGAGAGAGAGAGAGAGAGAGAGAGAGAGAGAGAGAGAGAGAGAGAGAGAGAGAGAGAGAGAGAGAGAGACAGAGAGAGAGACAGAGAGACAGAGAGACAGAGAGATAGCAGGGAGTGCGGACAGAGAGGCGGAGAAGAGAGAGGGAAAGAGGAAGTGGGGCAGAGAGGGAGTAGACACGGAGGAAGAGGGCTGAGCGGCAGGGAGGGTAAGTAACGGAGAGGCGGAAGTGACAGGGAAAGACGGGGATCTCAAGTAGGACCGTGAGGGTAAAGGGGGTCGATTGTGTGGAGGAGGGTGAAAGAGTGGTGCGATGGGCGGGAAGATGGAGTAGAATGGGGAAACAGAACAAGGGGAGAATGGGAGAGAGTGTGGTGGAGGGAATAATGGGAGCGAGGGTATGAGTGGATGGGGAGTGACAAGCACAACTGAGGGAGAGGGTAGAGTGAGGGGAGGAAAAAGTGGAAGATGGTAACGGCGGGACAGAGGCAGCGAGAGGGAATATATTTTTTAAAGATTTGTCACAAGGTTGATTTTGGTTTACATTTGGCTTTCGGGTGCTTGTGATGTGTATGGCCTACCACGACGGAAATGAAGATGGATGGTCGTTCAGATCGCAACCAACACACATATTGTTGGTGTTGTGGAAAGTGTGGAACATCTGATGGATTCAGTGGGATGTGGATCAGCTGCAGATGGGTGCGAAAATGGCTCACAGAGTTTACTCCGGGTAAGAGTGAGGTTCTGATCTCAGGAATGTTAAAATGCCGTGAGACGGGACATAGCTAACGGCAGGACACTTCCCTATCGACGTAGAAAGTTATCACGGTTGAACACTGAGGTCAATGGATTGTTAAACACTTGGCAGAACATGAGGCTGCTGAACAAGAGCTCATGGAATTCTGGGAAAGTTACATACGAGGACAGCGCGTTGGTTGATTGGCAGGAAACAGAGAGTGGGAATAAAGGGATCCCATTCTGGTTGGCTGCCTGTTAACAGTGGTGCTCCACAGGGGTCCGTATTGGGGCCGCTTCTTTTTACGTTGTGTATCAACGATTTGGATTATGGAATAGATGGCTTTGTGGCTAAGTTTGCTGATGATACAAAGATGGGTGGAGCGGCCGGTAGTGCTGAGGAAACAGAGAGTCTGCAGAGAGACTTGGATAGATTGGGGCAATGAACAAAGAAGTGGCAAATGAATTACAAAGTCGCAAATTGTACGGGCATGCACTTTAGTAGAAACAAATAAACGGGCAGGCTATTATTTCAATAGGGAGAGAATTCAAGTACTGAGATGCAACGGGACTAGGGAGCGCTCGTGCAGGATGCCCTTAAAATCCAGGTTGAGTCGGTGGTGAAGAAAACGAATGCAATGTTGGCATTTATTTCGAGAGGAATAGAGTACAGGAGCAGGGATGTGATGCTGTGGCTCTATAAGACACCAGTAAGACCTCACTTGAAGTACTGCGTGCAGTTTTGGGCTCATTTAAGAAAGGATGTGCTCACATCGGAGAAGGTTCAGATAAGATTCACTAGAATGATTCCGGGAATGAGGGGGTTAACATATGAGAAACATTTGACTGCTCTTGGACTGTGCTCCTTAGAATTTAGAAGAATGAGTGGGGACCTCATAGAAACATTTCGAATGTTGAAAGGCATGGACAGAGTGGATGTGACAAAGTTGTTTCCCATGGTGGGGGAGTCTAGGACGAGAGGGCATGACCTGAGAATTGCAGGGCGCCCTTTCAGAACAGAGATGCGAAAAAAATAAAATTAGCCAGAGGGTGGTGAATCTATGGAATTTGTTGCCACGGGCGGCAGTGGAGGCCGGGTCATTGGGTGCATTTAAGGCAGAGATTGATAGGTATCTTAGTAGTCAGGGCATCAATGGTTATGGTGAGAAGACGGGGGAATGGGACTAAAGGGGAGATTGGATCAGCTTATGATGAAATGGCGGAGCAGACTCGAAGGGCCAACTGGCCGACATCTGATCCTTTGTCTTATGGTCTTATGGATTTTAGACGGGCATTTAACAACGTCCCTTTCATGTGAGATTCATTCACAAGATTGCATGACTGGGATTCATAATGAACTGGGAATTTGGGCTCTGAGTTGGCTCTGTACAGACCTCAGAGAGCGGCGGACGCTGGTTGGAAGTCCGTGACTCCCGGTGTAGTGCACAGATCCGTCCTACTAATTCTGCTCTTTGTGGCAAAGATTTGGATGGAAATCTGGATATTCAACTAGGCTTTGTGTGTTTAATGTCTTGTCTCATAGAGTTAGCGAATTGTTTTATTATTGCCAGATATAGAACAGAGACCAACCAGCGGAGTACGAAAACAAGCCTACAATGTTGTCCCGAATGTATTCCCTCTGGTATTAGACATTTCAACTTTGGTGAAAGGAACTGTCAGTCTACTCAGGTCTATGCCTCCTGTGATCTTAGAAACCTCTGTTGGATCTCCCGTTCAACATCTTAGGAGGATGTCCAAGGCCTGCTAATCCTCCCAATGATGTGGTGACCAGAACTGTATACAATACGCCGGATGCAGCCTGAGCATAAATTTTGATAAAGCTGCATCATAACGCACTGACCTTTGAACCCCCAATGATGAAGTCAAACGTGTTATAAGTACCAAACCAGTCATCTAAATTGTCATCGGGTCATTTACATACATTACAGAGAGGGATACTGGTCAATATAGAAAGTAAGTTTCTATATTTTGAGTGATGAACCATGGCGGTTCATGAGAACAGGGAAGTACGCTTGATGAGTAGGGAATTCAATAAAGCATTTAACGTCTCCAATTAGTGGGTTACTCTGTAGAATGGTGGGTGCACAGCGGAATTTGACTGACTGACTTGTACGTATTGGCAGAGATAATATACGCCGATTAACAAGTTCCGGGATTGTATATCGCACTGGATGATGGGAGAAATGGACATCGGGAGAGACGGAGAAGCAATGAAGCAATGAGGGGTGGATGACTGGACATACTATTGGCTAGGCGGTCGGATCAAAGGTTAAAGGTTGAAGTTCGTTTCTCAGACTGGAGGCCGCTCACTGGCCGTGTTTACCCGAAGGTCGCTAGTGGGACCCGGGAGCTTTGTCAACTATATCGACCATTTATAACAGATTACACAAGCCGCGGGTGATACGTTTGCAGATGACGTGATAAACAGAGCAGACGGTTATCTCTTACAGTGGGATCTCGATTCGCTGGGAAACTGGACCGAGCAGCAGCAAATACAATTTATTTCGGGTAAGTGAAAGCTGCAGTATTTGAGGAAGACAAGCCAGGGTGGGACATTCACAGTGAAGAGGAGGAACCCTGGGAAGTGTTATAGAATAAACGGACTCAGGGCTACGGGAAAACGGTTCCAGAAATTGAGGTCAAGGATAGATAGGGCAGTAAAGATTGCATCTTCGTCAATCAAGGCACTAAGTACAGGGTCGAGAGGTCACTTTGCAGTTGTACAGGATGCAGGGTAGGCCGATCTTGGAGTATAGTGTTCAGTCTTTGTCCACCTGCTGCAGGTGAAATGCCACTGAGCAGCAACGATTGCAGAGGGAGCTTTACGGGGATACTGCCGAGACTCGAGTTATGGAGATAAGTCAGACAGGTTTAGGATTTTATACCTTGGAGTTCATGGGTGACTGACAGAGGTTTATAAAACCACGTGGGGCAAGACAAGGTGAATACGCAGAGTCATTTTCTATAGACATGCAGAATCGAGGGTCAGAGCGCACTGTTCTGAGGTGATAGCAGAAATGATTTAACTGCGGACCAGAGTGACATTTTTTTTAATCAGACGGTGCTCCGTCTGTGGAAGGAACTGCCAGAGAAATGGTCGATGCAGATCTATTAGTACTTGTACAGTTGTGCGTATAGCACGTGACCCCTTCAGAATGACGTCATCATGTGAACTCTGACCTGCCTGAGCAGTCACTGGCATTTCTCCTGGTCTCGACGCAATAGGAGGATCTTCATCCTTAGCGACAGGAAGTTCATTTTGGCGAAAGTTCAGCTGAGAGTAGGTGGGGTCCAGACCATCTGGGAGAGAAAGCAAGAGAATATGAGAGAGTCAAATAAAAGGGCAAGGGACAGGTAGAGAATGGTGGGGCGGTGTGAGAGAGAGGAGAAATTATGACAGAGATGAGGAAGTGACTGGCGAACGACGTGGAGACAGAGCAGCAGCGAGAGTGATGGATGGAGAGCGGAAATAGGGTGAGAGATGAAGGCGCCGGACAGGAAAATGGGAGAGAATGAGGAGGCAGAACGAAGACAGAAATTCCACAGGTAGTGGGAATGGAGAAGAGGAGCGAGGTTATGAATGAAGTGGCAATGAGAAGTGTGCGAGCGTTATCGAAAGTGTCAGAGAGAGAGTGGTAGAGTGAGGGTAGAAAAAATGTGGCAGAGGGACAGAGAGGGACAAAGGAGCGAGAGACAATTGGTGAGTGAGAGAGGGATATGGTGTTATTATTTTAGTCGTAGTTGTATCATTGTTTGCAACCTCTGATCTTTTTTACACATTGGAAATATGACGGGCTTGTGGGGATTAACATGGTGTGGGGATTTTCGCGCTCTACTGTGTTCCTTTCTTCCCTGGCTTCTTGCAAGAGGAAGAGCGATAGGTAACCTAGTAGTTTTCAGTACCAGAGTCCCGAGTTAAACAAATCTCAATATATTTTCACAAAGACGACTCTCAAGGTTGATTGGTGTTCGTTTTCTTTATTTGTGATGTGAATGATTGACCTGAATGAAAATGGCTGCTAAATTCATAAGACCATAAGACATAGGAGCAGAAGTAGGCCATTTCGTCCATCGAATATTCTCCGCCATTCAATCATGGGCTGATCCATTTTTTCCACCAATCCTCCCTTCCCTTCCTTCTCCCCATACCCTTTGATATCTTGGCTAAACTAGAACCTATCTATCTCTGCTTAGATGCACCCAATGACTTGGCCTCCGCAGCCGTTTGTGGCAACAAGTACGGCAGATTCTTCACCCTCTGACTAAAGTAATTTCTCTGCATTTCAGTTCTAAAATGACGTCCTTCAATGCTGACTCCTGCCCTCTTGTTCCAGACTCCCCTAACATGGGAAATAATTTTGCCATATTTCATCTGTTCAGAGCCTTTTAAAATTCGGAATGTTTCTATGAAATCGCCCCCCATTCTCCTGAACTCCAGGGAGTACAGCCCAAGAGTTGCCAGACGTTCAGCGTACGGTAACTTTTAATTCGTGGAATCATTCTCGTGAATCTTCCCAGAACCCTCTCCCAATTCCAGTACACCATTTCTAAAATAAAGAGCACAAAACTGCACACAATACTCCAAGTGTAATCTCACGAGTGCCTTATAGGGCCTCAAATCACATCTCTGCTCTTATATTCGACACCTCTAGAAATGAATGCCAACATTGCATTCGCCTTCTTGACATCGACTCAACCTGCAGGTTAAGCTTTAGGGTATCCACAGGGACTCCCAAATCCCTTTGTATCTCTGTATTCTGAATTCCCTCCCCTTCTAAATAATAGTCTGCCCGTTTACTTCTTCCACCAAAATGCATGAACGTACACTTTCCAACATTGTTTTTCATTTGCCACTTCGTTGTCCATTCCCTTATACGATTTAAGTCTTTCAGCCGGTTCTCTGTTTCCTCAACACTAATTGCTCCCCCACCCATATCTGTGTCATCGGGGAATCATTGACATTCATCGCAAAAAAGCAGCGATTCCAGCACCGAACCCTGTGGAATTCCACTGTAAGCTGCAGCCAGACAGACTCGGATCCCTTTATTCCCAGTCTGTCTTTCCTGCCGATCAGTCAATGCTCCACACTCGCTAGTATGTACCCTATACGTTTATGGGTTCATTTCTTCCTAAGCAGCCTCATGAGCGGCACTTTGCCAAAGGCCTTCTGAAAATCCAAGTTCTCCATGTCTACTGCATTTCCTTGGACTACCCTGCTTGTAGTTTCTTCAAAACATTGCAGTAGGATATTCAGGCAGGATTTTCCTTTCAGGAAACCATGCTGGCTTTTACCTATAGCCTTACAACCATATAACAATTTCAGCACGGAAACAGGCCATCTCGGCCCTTCTAGTCCGTGCCGAACGCTTACTCTCACCTCTTCCCACCGACTTGCACTCAGCCCATAATCCTCCATTCCTTTCCTGTCCATATACCTATCCATTTTTAATGACAATATCGAACCTGCCTCTACGACCTCTACTGGAAGCTCGATCCACACAGCTACAACTCTCTGAGTGAATAAGTTCCCCACCTGTTACCCCTAATCTTTTGCCCCTAAGCTCTCAAATCATGCCCTCTTGTTTGAATCTGCCCTACTCTCAATAAAAAGCCTATCCACGTCAACTCTATTTTATAATTTGCCTCCAGGTATTCTGTAATATCATCTATAACAATGGATTCCAGCAACTTCCCAACCTCTGCTGTCAGGCTAACAGGTCTACGGTTTCCTTTTCTGCAGCTTACACCGTCGCTTAATAGCGGATTAACTTTTCCAGTCATTCGGTACAAATGCCAGCATGTATCGAATTTTGAAAGATCATTGTCAATGCCTCTATAATCTGTCCAGCTACTTCACTTCAGAACCCGAGGGTGCATTCCATCTGGTATAGAGATTTCTCCACCTCAGACCTTCCAGATCTTCCTGAACACCTTCCCATTCCGAATTTTCACTGCAGACATCACTTCCCTGACACTCTTTCATTTTCCAGGAAGGAAGCCATCGAACTGGAAATGAGTGCACGGGGAGATTTACGACGACGTTGCCGGGAATTCAGGGTCTGAGTTAGGGAAAGAGGATGGGTTGATTGCGACTTTATTCCTTGTAGCTCAGGGATGACCTTTCAGGGGTATATAAAGCCACGAGGAGCACAGACAGAGTGAATGGGCGCAATTATTTCCCTGGACTTGGACAATCGAGGACCAGAGCGCACAGGTATAAGGAGAGAGGGGAAAAATATTCAATTGGTGAGCCGATTGACAACCGTTTGGTACCAGATGGTGGTAAGTCTGTGGAACGAGCTGCCAGGGAATTGGTGGAGAAGAATGCCTCACACAATAGGGACTTTGGGAGTATGACATGAGAACCATCTGGAATGACGTCGTTGTTGCATCACTGACCTGTTTGTGTATTGGTGAGGCGATCGCCTTTCCGAATGTTCAGCTCGGTGTAGGTGGAGGTCTGATGGTCTGAGAGAGAGAGAGATATACAAGGATGAGAGAGCGCGGTAGAGAATCGGGGACAGTGAGGTGCAGAGGAAAAGGATGAGAGTACAGAGAGGGGGAGAGAGGGTTGGCGGAATACAAGAGGGATTAAGGGAGAGAGGCAAGAGAGGGAGCCGAGACAAGGAGTTCAACGACAGAGAGGGTGAAACGGTGTAGTTATGAGAGGGGCGATCGAAGAGGGTCGATGGGATGGAAAATGCAAGAGAATGGGGAAACGAGAACGAGGAGAGATGGGGAGAGTGAGGCGATAAACTGGGAGAAAAGAAGGATAAAGAAGGGAGTGAGGTAGTCAGCGGGGAGAATGAATTGAGAGGCAAGATAGAGGGGTCAGTGAGTAGAAAGTGAAGGGAGGAGAAATGTGGCAGTGGGAGGGTGGAAAAGACAAACGGAATGAGAGGGTAAGGGAAAGAGTGCTGAAGGGAGAGCGAGTGTGAGAGACGGGGGAGGGTGACAGAGGGGAGAGGATTGAGAAAGTGAGCAATGAGAGACGGAGAGATAATGGGGAAGAAGAAGTAGAGAGATGCTGGGAGATAGTGAGAGAGCAGACACCTTCTCACCCTCTCACATTGCTCCCTCCAAGTCATCACTCCTGAGAGTTCCCTCCGACATATTCTCAAACAGCGAATCGTTAGCGTCAGCCGTAAGTTTGCCCTGAGGTCTCTCGACAGGAATGGACAAGTTACATGAACACAGTCAAGGCAACAAAGATGAAACTGAGCTCCATCTCTACGGAACTGGGGCACAGAGAGGGTCTTGAATTTAAGCTCCACGTACGATACATCAGTTTCAGCTGGGAGCAAGACAGTCAGGTTCAAATTGACTGAGGCTTCCTCATCATCGACCCAGCGCCCACACCGGGGAACACCAGACTGTCCCATCACACACTCCCGGGGTCAGACACAGAGCGAATCTCCATCCACACCGTCCCATCACACACTCCCGGGGTCAGACACAGAGTGAATCTCCCTCCACACCTTCCCATCACAAACACCCGGGGTGAAACACAGAGTGAATCTCCCTCCACATCGTCCCATCACACACTCCCGGGTTCAGACACAGAGTGAATCTCCCTCCACACCGTCCCATCACACACTCCTGGGGTCAGACATAGAGTGGAATCTCCCTCCACACAGTCCCATCACACACTCCCGTGGTAAGACACAGAGTGATTCTCCCTCCAAACCGTCCCATCACACACTCCCGAGGTCAGACACAGAGTGAATCTCCCACCAGCACCGTCCCATCACGCATTCCCGTGGTCAGACACAGAGTGAATCTCCCTCCAAACCGTCCCATCACACACTTCCGGGGTCAGACACAGAGTGAATCTCCCTCCCGACACCGTCCCATCACACACTCCCGGGGTCAGACACAGAGTGAATCTCCCTCCACACCGTCCATCACACACTCCGGGGTCAGACACAAGAGTGAATCTCCATCCACACCGTCCCATCACACACTCCCGGGGTCAGACACAGATGTGAAATCCCGCTGCAGCGCCTCACAGTCCTGGGCTCAGACACAGAGTGATGCTCCCTCCCCACTGTGCCATCTCAGACCCCCGGGGTCAAACGCAAAGGGGTTTCCATCCACACTGTCCATCACACGCTCTGGGAGGCAGACTCATATTGAAACTCCCTCCCTCCGTCTTTCTGCCCCACTCACCTCGGGAAGGAGCCAGTGAGCCAGTTTTTGTGGGTTTCTTATTCATGTAGGTCTCGCTGTCGTCCATCCTGTCGAGGATTCTCTGCGTCTCTGAACTCAGGATGGAGATGCAACCATTGTCAGAGGAAGCCTGTTTTGACAAGAGAGTCAGACCGACACCAACAAACACGAGCGAGCAGCTGAGAGGAAACGAGAGCAGTGGGTGGGGTAGGTGCCGCGTAGAGGGATTCAGAGAAAAATGGGCTTCAGTAAGGCCTTTGACAAGGTCCCGCATGGGAGGTTAGTTAGGAAGATTCAGTTGCTTGGATTAGACATTGGCTCAACCGGAGAAGAAAGAAAGTGGTAGTGGATGATTACTTCTCTGAGTGGAGGCCATGTGACTGGTGGTGTGCCATCGGGATCAGTGCTGGTTCCATTGTTATTGGTCGCCTATTCAATGATCTGGATGATAATGAGGTAAACTAGATCAGCAAATTTGCTGATGATGAAAAGTTTGGAGGTGCAGTGGACAGTGAGGAAGGTTTTCAAAGCCTGCAGAGCAATTTGTACCAGCTGGGAATTTGGCTGAAAAAATGACAAATGGAGTTTAACGCAGGACAAGGGTGAGGTATTCTGATTTGGAAGGATAAACCAAGGTAGAAGATACAAGGTATAAGGTAGGGCACTGAGGAGTGCAGTAGAACAGAGGGATCTGGAATACAGATACAAAATTCCCTAAAAAGTGTGTCACAGGTAGATCGGGTAGTAAAGAGAGCTTTTGGTATATTGGTTCTTTTGTAAATCAAAGTATTGAGTATAAACGTTGGAATGTTATGATGAGGTTGAGTACCGCTTTGGTGAGGCCCGAATTTGGAGTATTGTGTGCAGTTTTTGCTCACCGAATTACAGAAGGATATTAATAAGGTTGAAAGAGTGCGGAGAAGGTTTACAAGGATGTTGCCGGCACTTAGAAGAACTGAGTTACAGAGAAAGGTTGCATAGGTTAGGACATTATTCCTGGAGCGTAGAAGAATTCGGGGAGATTTGATAGTGCTATATAATATTATAATGAGGATAGATAGAGTGAAATGCTAGCAGAGGTTTCCACAGAGACTGGGAGAGAAAGAGAAAAGAGGACATATGTTAAGGGTTAAGTGGGGAAAGTTTAAATGGAACATTAGGGGGGTGTTCTTCAAGCTGAGAGTGGTGGGACTATGGAATGAGCAGCCAGGTGAAGTGTAAATGCGGGGCTCACTTTTAACATTTAGAAAATCTTGGACAGGTACATGGATGAGAGGGGTATGGAGGGATATGATCCATGTGCAGGTCAGTGGGACTAGACAGATAAAATTGTATGGCACAGCCAAGAAGGGCCAAAAGATCTGTTACTGAGCTGCAATGTTCTGTGGTTCTATGGCTCTAAATAAATAGAGGGGAAGCTCAAGCAGTTCGTTGCTTAACAGTCAGAGGGAGAAAGCGACGCTGACTAGACAGACAGCGCAGAGCTCCCTTGTGGGGACGACCGACTAGGGGTGAGCCACGGTGGCAGGGCCTCCAGCACTGAGTCTGACCCTGTGGTGCAGAACGGTGGACGGAGAAGAGGAGAGCTGTCGTCATTGGGGATTCTATCGACAGCGGAGCAGACAGGAGGTTTTAGTGGACGTGAGAAGGACATCCGCTTCGTTTGGTTACCTCCCGGTGCCATGGCATGGAATGTCTCTAACTGGGTAAATGACATCCTGGTACGAGAGGGAAAGCAACCACAAATCGTGATACATGTTGGTACCAACGACATAGGCAGGAAGAGGGATGATGGTCCTGAAGTGTGAGTTTCGGGAACGAGGCAGAAGGCTGAAGATCAAGGGTGGCTTTCTCAGGATTGTGGCCAGTGCTACGTGATAGTGATAGTAAAAATAGAGAGGAGATGGCAGCTGAATGCGTAGCTGAGTAGTTGGTGCTAGGGCCAGGGTTTTAGATTTTTTGTTCCTTAGGATCTCTTCTGAGGAAAATGGGACCTGTACAAATAGGGATGGGTTGCACCTGAACACGAGGGGGAACAATATCCTTGCAGGTAGGATTTGCTAGCATGGTCCGGGAGGGTTTAAACAAAATTGCAAGGGGAAAGGGACACGGAGCGATAGATCAGTGGTAGATGTGCATGGAGTAAAGCACGATCTAACATATCGAGAGTATTTGAGGAAAGAGTAGCAGAATAATTGGTGTAAGGTAGTAAGGTAGAAGGACTAAAGTGCTGTCCTTCAATGCAAGAAGCATCAGGAACAAAGGTGATGAACTGAGAGCTTGGATACATACATGGAATTACGATGTAGAGGCCATGACAGAGACTTGGCCGGCTCCAGGGTAGGTATGGATTCTCAATATTTCTGGATTTCAGTGCTTTAAACAGATAGGAGGAAAGGGGATGAGGGATAGTATTATTGGTCAGGGATACTATTACAGCTACAGAAAGGGTGGGTAATGCCGCAGGATCCTCTTTGAGTCAGTATGTGTGAAGTCAGGAACAGGAAGGGAGATATTTACTCTAATGGGAGTATTCATAATAGGCACCCTGGTAGCAGTAGAGATACCGTGGAATAGACTGGAATGCAGATTTTTGAAAGGTGCAAAAATGACAGGTTTTTATCATGGGTTGAATTTAACTTCCCTAATATTGATTGACACATGATTAGATCCAATGGATAGGCGAGCCAAAGTTTGTTACGTGTGTCCAGGACGGATTCTGTCACAATATGTTGACAGGCCGACTAGAGGGGAATGCCGTACTAGATCTAATATAGGGAAGGAATCGGTCAGGTCATAGATTGCTCAGAGGGTGAGTATCTAGGGGACCAGTGAGCATTGCTCCTTGGCATTTAGCATGTCATGGAAAAGGATAGAATCAGAAAGGACAGGAACATTTTTAACTGGGGAAGGGTGAATTAAAAGGCTATGAGGCTAGAACTTGCGGGTGTGAATTGGGATGATTGTTTTGCAGGAAATGTAATATGCACATATGGCTGATGTTAACTGATCTCTTGCAGGAAGATAGGGATATTTTTCCCTGGTGAGGAAGATAAAGAATGGTAGGTTGAAGGAACAATTGTTGACTATTGGGGTAGGAAATCTTGTCAGGTGGAAGAAAGCAACATACCCTGATGTTTAGGAAGCACGGATCAGATGGGTCTATTGAGGAATATAGAGTAGCAAGAAAGGAGCTTAAGAAGGGGCTGAGGAGAGCAAGAAGGGGGCAAGAGAAGGCCTTGGCGAGTTGGGCAAAGAAGAACCCCAAGGCCGTCATCAATTATGTGAAGAGCAAAAGGATGGCAGGAATGAACGTAGGACCGATTAAAGATAAAGGAGGGAAGGTGTACCAGGACGCTGTGGAAGTGAGCAAGGTCCTCTGACTTATACTGTTCTTCGGTATTCACCAATGAGAGGGCACTTGATGGCGGTAAGGACAATATCAGTGAGGTTGATGTTCTGGAGCATGTTGATAATAAGGGTAAGGAGGTGTTGGAGTTGTTGAAATTCATTAGGATCGATAGGTCCCCAGAGCCTGACGGGCAATTCCTCAGGCTGCACCACGAGACGAGGGGAGAGATATGCTGAGTGTTTGGCTAGGATCATTAAGTCCCCGTTGTCCTTGGGAATGGTACCGGAGGATCTGAGGGAGTTGAATGCTGTCCTCATGTTCACAAAGGTTAGTAGGGATTTTCCGCGTAATTATAGACCAGTGAGCACCACATCTGTAATTGGGAAGGCTGTTGGAAAAGATTCTTAGAGATTGGATCTATGGGCATTTATAGAATCATGGTCTGATCAGGAACAGTCAGCATGGCTTTGCGGAGGGGCAGATCGTGTCAAACAAGCCTGACAAAATTATTTGAGGAGACGACCAGGCATAGAGATGAGGCAGAAACGTGGATGTGATCTACTTGGGTTTTAGTGAGGCATTTGACAACGTTCCACTCGGTAGGCGTATTCAGAAAGTCAGATGGCATGGACCGGGGAATTTGGGTCAGTTGAAATTAGAATTGGAAGGACTGTAAGGAGCAGAGGGTGTGGTAGAGAGAGTACATTCGGATTAGATAGTTGTGACTAGTGGTGTCCCACAAGGATCGGTTCTAGGGACCTCTATTACTAGTGATTTTTATATTAACGGCCTGGATGTGGGAGATTCGAAATGATAGGCTGTAATAGCGGGTCTGGGACAAAATATGATCGAAAAGTTGAAGGGCCGAAGGAATTATAGATGCGGAGCAGCGAGAGAGGGATCGATTTCCCCCTCCCCACACTTCTTTCAAAACCCTTCCTTACTTTCTTTCCTTTCAGTTGGTTTCGCCCGAAACGCTCGACAGCGCTTCTCCTTATAGATGCAGCCAGGCCTGCTGTGTTCCACCAAGCATTGTGTGTGTGTTTTTGGAATTTCCAGCATCTGCAGATTTCTTGTGGTTGCTATTTAAATTCACTACTGCGAACCCCTCTGACGGTGATGCTCACACTGAAGAAGTTTAAATCTTCTCTTCGACGGGAGTTCAGTTGAACCCTCTCTCGCTGCTACCCTATCTATAATTCCCATCGGCCCTTCACTTTTCGATCATATTTTGACCCAGACCCGCTATTGCAGTCTTAATATTTTCGCATTTCCCCTTCCCCCCACTACTTTCAAATCTCTTAGTATCTTTCCTTTCAGTTTGTCCTGACGAGGGACTCGGCCCGGAACGTCAATCGTGCTTCTCCTTAGGATGCTGCCTGGCCTGCTGTGTTCCACCAACGTTTTGTATAGGTTGTTATCATGGGTGACTTTAACTTCCCTAATTCTGATTGGCACCTGATTCGTTCCAATGGTTTAGACAGGGCAGAGTTTGTTATGAGCGTCCAGGTCGGATTCCTGTCACAGTATGTTGTCAGGCCGACTGGGGGATGCCATACTAGATCCAGTATTCGGTAACGAACCGGGTCAGGGCACAGATCTCTCAGTGGGTGAGCATCTGGGGGACAGTGTCCACCGCTCGTGGCCTTTAACATTATTATGGGAAAAGCATAGAATCAGAGAGGACAGGAACAATTTTAATTGGGGAAGGGCAAATTATGAAGCTATAAGGCTAGAAATTGCGGGTGTGAATTGGGATGATTTTTTTTTTACAGGGAAATGTACTATGGACATGTGGTCGATGTTTAGCGATCTCTTGCAGGAAGTTAGGTTAAATTTCTCCCCGGTGAGGAAGATAAAGAATCATCGGGGGAAGTATCCATGGGTGACAACTGAGGTGGAGTATCTTCTCATATGGAAGAAGACAGCATACGTAAGGTTTATGAAGCCAGGATCAGATGAGTCCGTGAGGAATATAGGGTAGCAAGAAAGAAGCTTAAGAAGGGGTTGAGGAGAGAAAGAAGGAGGAATGAGAAGGCCTTCGCGAAGAGGGTAAGAAAATCCCCAAGGCATTCTTCAATGATGTGAAGAACACAAAAGGATGACAGGAGTTAAAGTAGGGCGATTAGAGATAAACGTGGGATAATGTGTCTGGAGGCTGTGGAAGTGAGCGAGCTACTTAATGAATACTTCTCTACGGTATTCACCAAAGAGAGTGGACTTGATGACGGTGAGGACAATATAAGTGAGGTTGATGTTCTGGAGCATGTTGATATCAGGGAGAGGAGGTGTTGCAGTTGTTAAAATACATTATGACGGATAGGTCCCCCGGGGCCTGATGGAATATTCCCCAGGCTGCTCCACGAGGCGAGGGAGGAGATTTCTGAGCCTCTGGCTAGGATCTTTATGTCCTCGTTGTCCAAGGGGATGCAACCCCGGAGGATTGGAGGGAGACGAATGTTGCCCCTTTGTTCAAGAAAGGTAATAAGTATAGTCCGGGTAGTTATAGACCAGTGAGCCTTACGTCTGTGGTGGAAAAGCTGTTGGAAAAGATTCTTAGAGATAGAATCTGTCGGCATTTAGAGAATAATGTTCTGATCAGGAACAGTCAGCAAGCCTGATAGAGTTTTATTTTTGAGGAAGTGAACAGGCATATAGATGAGGATAGTTCAGCGGATGTGACCTACATGAATTTTAGTAAGGCATTTGACAAGGTTCCGCACGGTAGGCATATTCAAAATTTCAGAAGGAATGGGATCCGGGGAAGTTAGACTAGGTGGATTCAGAATTGGCGCCTTCCGAAAGCAGAGGGTCGTGGTGGAGGGAGTACATTAGGATTGGATGGTTATGACCAGTGGTGTCCCTCAAGGACCGGTTCAGTGACATCTTCTTTTAGGGATTTTAGTTAAGTTCCTGGATAGTGGGGTAGAAGGGTGGGTTGGCAAGTTTGCAGGAGACACAATGGTTGGTGGTGTTGTGGATAATGTTGAGGATTGTCGAAAATTGCACAGAGACATTGATAGAATGCAGCAGAGGGCTGAGAAGTGGCCGTTGCAGTTCAGCACAGCTTGGAAGTACAAACTCCAGGCAGAGTACAAACGAAATGGCAAGATACTTGGGAGTGACGAAGGGTCTCGGCCCCGAAACGTTGACTGTTCGTTTCAATGGATGCTGCCCCGACCTGCTGAGTTCATCCAGCTTGTTTGCACATCGCTAAGTGAATGTGCCTGTCAGAGATGGTATGTGATGTGTGTGTGTGTGTGTGTGTGTGTGTGTGTGTGTGTGTGTGTGAGTGTGTGTGTGTGTGTGTGTGTGTGTGTGTGTGTGTGTGTGTGTGTGCGCGCGTCTGTGTGTGTGTGTGTGTGTGACCGAATGGTGTGCTGCGGGAAGAGCAAGGAAGTGGAGGAGAAACTAGGCGAGAGAAAAGGGTGTTAAGATTGCAGATACTAATGCAATGGAGTGCTAGGCCACCACGACCGGCCCTGCGCATGCAGAGCTGTGAACAGATTCAGATCATGGTCATAGATATCCAGCGAAAGGGGCGAGGTGTTAAGCTGGACGTCATCACTCCCTCATATTCCCCAGAATTGCCAGTAACACACAAGGGGGAGGGGAGTAGGAGCAGGAGAGAGCGACGTAGGTGGGATGCGTTCAGAGGATGGAGTCCTGTCATGGGGACGGAGAGAGGGGGGGAGGAAACTTACGGGATGTGAGAGGGGCTAGAGAGAGTGTGTGATATAGAGACGGCAGAGAAAAATAGAAGAAAGGAGATAGAGAGAGTAAGTGAGAGACATAGAGAGTTGGGGTAGACAGAGAGAGTGTGTGTGGGCGTTGAGTGAGAGAGAGAGACAGAACAATAACCCCTGGATCGTACGAACAAACACTCCCGGGGTCAGTCAAACTGTGAAACTCACTCCATACCATCCCATCACACATGCCAGGGTACGACACAGAGTGCAACTCTCTCCACTCCGTCCCATCACACACTCTCGTGGTCAGACACAGAGTGAATCTCCCTCCACACGTCCTATCACAACACTCCCGTGGTCAGACACAGAGCGAAGCTCCGTCCACTCCAGTCCTATCACACAATCCCGGTGTCAGACAAAGAATTGTAGCTTCCCTAAATATTATCCTAACACACTCACGGGGTCAGACATATAAAGTAGCTCGCACACCCATCGCAGCACACTCTACTGGAATCATAAACATTCGCAAAGGTATCCCTCCTCCGATCGCCCCACTCACCAGTACTCAACCATTCGGCGTTCCTGTAGTCTCAAAGTGAATATGCCTCTCGAGAGATGGTCTGTGTGTGTGTGTGTGTGTGACCGATGCTATGCTGCGAGAAGAAGGAAGGGGAGGAGAGAAGAGGCCAGGAAAGGGTGTTAAGATTGCAGATATGAAGCAAGTGATTTGGAACCACACGACCGGCCTGTGCATACAGAGCTGTGGAGAGGCTCAGATCCTGGTGATAGATATCCAGTGGAAGGGCGAGGTATAATACTAGACGTCATCTCTCCCTGATACCAAAACAATTGCCTGTGAAAACAGGGAGGGGGAAGGAGGGAGCAGGAGGGCGACATAGATGTAGAACGTTTAGCAGAAGGAGAGTATCTCGGAGACGGAGATGGGCGAAGGGAACAGACAGGATGTGAGAGGGGGTAGAGAGAGTGTGTGAAATAGAGGCGGTAGAGCAAAATTAGAAGCGATGTGCGCGTAGAAAGAGAGAGAAGGAGAGGGTGCTCGAGACAGAGCGAAGTTCTATCACACTCCCGGTGTCAGCCAAAGAGTGAAGATTCGTCCAAACCTTCCTATCACACAATCCCGGGGTCAGACACAGAAAGAAGCTTCCTCCACATTGTCCATCATACACTCCCAGGGTCAGACACAGAGTCTCATCTCTCTCTCTCTCTCTCTCTCTCCTTCTCTCTCTCTCTCTCTCTCTCTCTCTCTCTCTCTCTCTCTCTCTCTCTCTCTCTCTCTCTCTCTCTCTCTGTCCTTTCACACACACACACACTCTCTGTCCTTAACATTAGGAGAGGGTGACGGGGGATGTTACACTCACCTTTCCTGCTGGATAACAGTTGGCAGAAGAATTTGTTTTCACGGTTAGAGACGTTCTTCTTGAGGGTGTAAGGATTCTTGAGTCATTTGGTCTGGCAGAGGCCTGAAGGGAATTCGCGTTTATCCAGGATTCAACGTCCGAATGCCAACTCATGGACCATTTAGACGATATTGGCACCGGTCCCTGTTCATCTCCTGTTATTGTTCCCAAGAGACTTCTAGTCTCGGTCGGAAGTGATCGGAGAGAGACCAATCTCTGTCAAGAAATGCTTACCAAGGGTTCATAGAGCGAGAAAAGTTAGAGATCTAGAAGATTATAAGGCTAATATGAAGGAGCTTAAGTTGGAAAGGTTCAGAGGGCTCGGTGATGTTAGAGATCTACAAGATTATAAGACTAATAGAAGGAGCTTACGAGTGAAATTAGGAGAGCCAGAAGGGGTCATGTGCAGGCCTTTGCCGCAGGAGTAAGTAAAAACCCCACGAAATTCTACAGAAAAGGTTCTTGGTGATTGTAGTGACAAGTTGCAGCAGACGGAAGAGCTTCAGCATGAAGATATTAACAACGAGGATGTGCTGGAGATTTTGGAAAGTTCAAGTTTGGTAAGTCCCCGGGATCGGATGAGATGTAACCCAGGCTACCACAGGAGGCGAGGGAGGAGATTGCAGAGACTCTCGCCATGATCTTTCAATCATCAGTGGAGACCGAAAGAGAGGGTCCGGAGGTATTGGAGGGTTGCGGATGTTTTTTCCACTATTCAAGAAAGGGAGTAGAGATAGCCCAGGAAATTAAATACTAGTGAGTCTTAATTCAGTGGTTGATAGTTGATGGAGAAGTACTGAGAGGCAGTATTTATGATCTTTTTGAGCGGTAATGATATGATTAGGAATAGTCCGCATTGCTTTGTCAGGGAAGGTTGTGCCGTACGAGCCTGATCGAAGTTTTTGAGGATGTGACTGAACACGTTATGAAGGAAGAGCAGTAGATGTAGTGTACATTGATTTCAGCAAGGCATTTGATAAAGTACTCCATGCATGGCTTATTGAGTAAGTAACGAGGCATGGAAAACAAGGCGACATTGCCTTGTGGATCCGGAACTGGCTTGCCCATAGAAGGCAAAGTGTGTGTGGACGGGTCAAGGAGGTCGGCGACCAGTGGAGTGGTTCAGGGATCTGTTCTGGACACAGATAAGTGTGAAGTTTGTCAGTCTGAATAGGTTAATAATATGGCAAAATATAGCACTAATGATAAGATTCTTGGCACTGTGGAGAATCAGAGAGATCAGGTCACCTCTCAAGCTCGTCGCTCCATGGAGAAAACGTCGAGTTCACCTAACCTATTATCAGAAGGCATGCTCCCAAATCGAGGAAATCTTCTTTGCACCCTTTCTATGGCCTCCATATCCTCCTCGTAGTGAGGCGTCTAGTAGTGCGCACGGTACACCAAGAGGAGGACTGGTCTGGGGGCATATATAGCTGCCACATTACCTTCGGCTCTAATTTGAATTCCACGATTGGTGAGGGCAAATACACAGTACGCCTTCCCCTCCTGAAGTACTGTCGCCTCAATACGGGAAGGATGTGGAAGCCATAGGAAGTGTTCAGACAAGATTCACAAGGGTATTTCCTCGACTGGGGAGCATGCCTAATGATAATAGGTTGAGTGAACTCGGCCTGTTCTCCTTGGAGCGACGGAGAATGAGAGGGCAACCTTACAGAGAATGAACAGTTGATAAGAGACATTAATCGTGTGGATAGTCAAGAGGCATTTTTCCCCTAGGGATGAAATGGTTGCCATAAGAGGACAAAGGGTTTAAGGAGCTGGGGAGTAGGTACAGAGGAGTTGTCAGGAGTATAATTTTTACTCAGAGAGTGGTGAGTGCGTGGAGATGGCTACCCGGCAACTGTGGTGGAGGCGGATACGATAGGGTCTTTTAAAAGTCTTCTAGATATGTACATGGAGCTTAGTGAAGGGCTATAGGTAAGCCAAGTAATTTCTAAAAGCGGGACATGATCGGCTCAACATTGTGGACCGAAGAGTCTGCATTGTCCTGTAAGTTTTTTTATGTTTCTATGACAACTACGCAAGACGTAAAAGAATTGGTCCCATCAAGCGTGAAAACAGGAACATTTGTATAGAACCGGACGAAATAGCAGAATAATTTGCTTCAGTATGCACTATGGAAAAAGATCTTGGAGATAGTGATGATAATTTGCAGCAGACTGAAAAGCTTGAGCATGTAGATGTTAAGAAAGAAGATTTACTGGAGCTTTTGAAAAGTTCAAGTTGGATAAGTCACTGGGACCGGATGAGATGTAACGCAGGCTACCATGAGAGCGAGGGAGTAAATAGCTGAGCATCTGGCGATGATCGTTGAAAGATCAGTGGGGACGGGAAAGGTCTGGAGGATTGGAGGGATGCAGATGTTGTTCATTTATTCATGAAAAGGAGTAGAGATAGCCCAGGAAATTATAAACCAGTGAGTCTTAACTCACAGGTTGGAAAGTTGATGGAGAAGACCCCTGAGAGGCAGTATTTAAGAACTTTTTGAGAAAACCAGTATCTGACGTTGTGTTTATGTATGTGTGTAGGAGGCGGTTCTGGTGGGCCTGAGGCCGGAATGGGTGTGTGTGTGACCGGATAATGTACTGCGAGAAGAGCAAGGAAGGGGAGGATGCCAGGGAACGGGTGTTAAATTTGCAGATACTGAAGCAGAGGTGTGGAACCCACACGACCGGCCTGTGCATACAGAGCTGTGGAGAAGCTCAGATCTTGTTGATAGATATCGAGTGGAAGGGGCGAGGTGTGATACTAGACGTCATCTCTCCCTTATATTCCCCACAATTGCCTGTCACACAGAGAGGGAGGAAGGAGGGAGCGGGGGTCGATGTAGAAGGGGAGCGTTCAGCAAATAGAGTGTATCTCGGATACCGGAGATGAGCGTATGTGTACAGTATGTGAGAGGGGGTAGAGAGAGTGTGTCAAATAGAGGCTGTACAGCAAAAGAGAAAAGAGTCAGCGTAGAAAGAGAGAGAGGGGGAGGGAGGTAGAGACTGACCATTGGCTGTGGACAGAGAGCGGCGAGAGAGAGAGAGAGAGAGAGAGAGAGAGAGAGTGAGAGAGAGAGAGGAGACGAGAGAGAGAGAGAGAGAGAGAGAGAGGAGAGAGAGAGAGACAGCGAAGACAGAGACAGAGACAGAGAGAGAGAGGCAGACCAATAACCCATGGAACTTCCTAACAAACCACGACAGGGGTCAGACTCAGAGTGAAAATCCCTCCCCACCCGTCCCATCACAAATTCCTGGGTCAGACTTTTTCGCACTCTAACTCTCTGTTTGTCTGTCTGTATGAATGTATCTCCTTCTCTCTCTCTCTCTCTCTCTCTCTCTCTCTCTCTCTCTCTCTCTCTCTCCTCTCTCTCTCTCTCTCTCCTCCCTCTCTCTCTCTCCCCCCCTCTCTCTCTCTCTCCCTCTGTTATGGGCGGGGGGAGGGTGGTTTTTACCTCGCCTATCCTGCTGGTCAGCAGTTGGCAGAATTTGCTGTCGGGTACAGAGAGATTCTTGTTGAGGGTGTAAGCATTCTTGAGACAGTTGGTCTGGCGGAGACCAGAAGGGAATTCGCGGTTATCCTGGTTTCAACGCTCGAATGTAACTCATTGACATTCAGACGATATTGGTAGCGGAAACCTGTTGATCTCCCTGATATTGTTCCCAAAGAGTCTTCTAGTCTCGGTCGGAAGTGATCAGAGACAGGGCGAATCTCTGTCAAGAAGAAAAGAAAAGAGAAGCTTAGAACAGGTTCAGAGAGCTCGATATGTTATAAGGCTAATAGGAAGGAGTTTCTGAAGGGAAATTAGGAGATCCGGAAGGGGCCATGTGAAGGCCTTGAGGGCAGAATTAAGGAAGACCCCAAGACATTCTACAAGTATGTGAAGAGCAAGGGGGTAAGACGTGACGTGATTGGACCCATCAAGGTGACAGTGGGAAAGTTTTGTATGGAACCGGGGGAAATAACAGAGAAATACTTTGCTTCAGTATTCACTCTGGAAAAGGATCTTGGTGATAATAGTGATAACTTACAGCAGACTGAAAAATTGAGCATGTGGAAAAGTCACTGGGACCCGGATGAGATGTAATCCAGGCTACCATGAGAGGCGAGGGAGGAGATTACTGAGCTTCTCTGGCGATGATCTTTCAATCCTCAGTGGGGACGGGAGATTTCCTGGAGGATTAGAGGGTTGCGGATGTTGTTCATTTATTCAAGAAAGGGAGTAGAGATAGCCCAGGAAATTATGGACCAGTGAGTCTTACATCACCGGTTGGTAATTTGATGAGCCGATCCCGAGACGAAGTATTTATGAACTCTTTGAGCGGTAAGTTATGATTTGTCAAAGGGCAAGTTGTGAAGTACGAGACTGATTGATTTTTCTCAGGATGTGAGTGAACACGTTGATGAAGGAAGAGCAATAGATGTAGTGTACATTGATTTCAACAAAGCATTTGATAAGGTACACCATGCATGGCTTATGGAGGAAGTAAAGAGGCATGGGATACAAAGGCGACATTGCCTTGTGGATCCAGATCGGGTTTACCGACAGAAGACAAGGAGTGGGTGTGGACGGGTCATTTTCTGCAAGTAGGTCGGTGACCAGTGGAGAGCCTCAGGATCTGTTCTGGGAACTTTACAGTTCGTGTTTTTTTTGAAATTGACCTGGATAATGAAGTGGGGGGATGGTTAATAAGTGTGATGATAACACAAAGGTTGGTGGTGTGCGGATAGTGTAGAGGGCTGTCACACGTTACAGCGGGACATTGATTAGATGCAGACCTGATCTGAAAAGTAGCAGAAGGAGTTCAACCCAGATACGTGTGAAGTGTTACATTTGGTAGGTCAATGATATGGAAAAATATAGTATTGATGGTAAGAATCTTGTCACTGTGGAGGATCAGTGAGATATTGGGGTCCGAGTCGAGAGGACGCTTAAAGCAGCTGCGCATGTTGACTCTCTGGTTGTGAAGGCGTACGGTGTATTTGCCTTCGTCAATCGTGAAATTCAAATTAGGGGCGAGAGGTAATTGATGCAGCTATATATGCCCTGACCAGACCCCCACTTGGAGTACTGTGCTCACTTTCCGTCGACACACTGCGGAAAGGATTTGGAAGCCATAGAAAGGGTGCATAGAAAATTTACAGGGATGTTTCCTCGATTGGGGAGCATGCCTTATGATAATACTTTGAGTTTTTCTCCTTGGAGCCAAGGAGGATGAGAGATCACCTGACAGAGGTGGAAAATATGATGAGGCATTATTCGTATGGATAGTCAAAAGGCATTTTTTCTTCCCCAGGGCTGATATGGTTGCCAACAGAGGACACCGTTTAAGTAGCTGGGGTGTAGGTACAGAGGAGATGTCAGGGGTATTTTTTTACTCAGAGAGTGGGGAGTGCG